>NC_091619.1:40986002-41290102 GCF_027580195.1 Bos mutus
CCTCCCTAACTTCCCAACCTCCCCGTCCAGGCCTCACTCACGCTGCCTTAGCCACAGGGGATCTGGGTTGTTCTTTGTACATGCCAAGCAGATTCTTATCTCCCATCCTGGCTGTTTCCTCTCCCTGAAAGGCCCTTCTTCGCTCAGAAACTGGCACAGCTGGCATCCTCTCATTCCTCAGGTTGTCTCCCCAGTGAGGCTATCCTTTACCCCGCTATTCCCTTGCGTGTGTGCATGCTCAGTCACTTCTGTCGAGTCCGACTTTCCACAGCCCTGTGGACCGTAGCCTTCCAGACTTCTCTGTCCGTGGAATTCTCCAGGCAAGAACACTGGAGTGGGTTGGCATTTCCTTCTCTAGGGGACCTTCGGGACCCAGGGATGGAAACTTTGTCTCTTATGTCTCCTGCACTGGCAGGCAGGTTCTTTACCACTAACGCCGCGTGGTAAGACTTCCAGCTTTGTATTTCTGCTTAGGACACTGTTATCTGCTGTACCACATATCTCACTGTCTATTTATCTAGTTCTGTCTTCCTTCACTAGAAGGTAAAGTATTCTTAACTTTGATATAAAAAGTTAAATTGGCTAGACATATCTGTTTAAATACTTATCAGTGCTTATTTACAAAAACTGACTACAATCTGGGTCTTGTGGCAAAGCTTGACAAATTTCAAATTGTTCTCATGCAAAGCATGTTCTCTAAACATAACTTAAAATAAAAAGTAAACAATGAAAGACATGCAAAAAAAATTTCATATACTTGGAAAGGAGAAGTTAAATTGTATACTACAAAGATTTATAACTAAAAATATTAAAATTATTACATATTAAAATATGAGCAAACCAGCAAAAGTAGTTTTTAGTAAAAAATATGTAGCCTTAAATGTTTATATTAGGAAAGAATAAATGAGCTGTACTTGCAAGCTTAGAAAAAAATATTTAAGGAGGAATAAAAGTTAAAAGCAAATTAAAGTTTTAGAAAATAGAAAATATAATAAGATTTACAAAGTCTTTGGTTCTTTGAAAAGACTACTAAAATACACAAACTGCTAGCAAGCTTGATAAAGATTAAAGATGGCACAAATAAACAATGTTATCAATGGAAAAATAAAATGATTTCATATTCAGGAAAATTTATAAAACATAATTTTGATTAATTTTATGCCAGTAAGTTTGAAAATTTAGAAAAAAAATATACAAACTTTAGAAGTAGTTCAACAACCTATTAAGAACACTGACAAAGAAATTTTCCCATAAAGGAAACATCAAATCTCAGATAGTTTTCTTGATGCATTCTACAAAATTTGCAAAGAAAAGTTTATTCTAATCTTTTGAAATCTCTTCCAGAAAATAGAAAAAAGGGAATATCCCTTACCATACTCTGTGGGTTTAATATAACCATGATAGCAACCAGACAAGGATTGTATAAGAAAAAAAATTGCAGGCCAACTTTACTTATGAATATAAATTTAAGAATTCTATATAAATATTAGATACATCACGATCAAGTTGGATTATCTCAAGAATTCAAGACATATAACTTTAGAAAATTCTAGAATGCTATTCATCAGAAGAATAGATTAAAGGAGGTATAACTTATACATTTTTTCTCAAATATTTGGTGTTATTCCAAGGAATATTTGAAAAAACAACAATGAGTTGTTTGGATTTAAAACCAAAGTTTCTAAGTTTCCCTGGCTCTGACTTAACTGTTCTTTTATCACCTGGCAGAATGAAGGAGTTAAAAAAAGAAAGAAAATTAGGCTTTCCTATCTGAGTTTTGTCCTTAAAATATCCTATTTAATAAGCCTTCCACTGGAATGGCTTTATTTTCTTATATTGTGAATTTTCCCATCCAAATTCATGCAAAGTATACAAGAAAACTCTTATGAGGAACTATCTTATTACTAAGTTTGCTGAGCAGCATCTCCTCCATTCTTTTATCTTGTAATTCATAATTTTAAAATTACAAAATTGTTAATTGTGTAGCATGACTTGTGATTGACTTTTTAACGACTAGAATAGTTAGTAATCAAATTTCTTTTGCCAGATTAAAATAGGAATAAAGTAAAGTAACATATTTACTGAGCTTAACATGCTCTATAGACACTGACTTGTAAACTCCTATGAGGTTACTGATGCTTGAAAAAGTGAAGAAACTGGCCAACATTCCCTGTTTCTAGCATAGAGTGTTATTGGAACTTAAGCAGAGTTTATTTGACTTTAGAGATCAGCCTCCATCTGCCAGACTTGGGAGGAAAAATGACATACTGAGACAGTTTTCTTGATAATTAGAGAAAATTTTCACTTTCTTTCACATTTTTTTTTTTGTTTGTTTTCTTTTTTACTTTGGTGCTTTTGATATGGGAATGTTAACCAAATAATTTCTGCAATTTTGCTGGATTCTCTATTTATATATCAAAGTTTTTATTGAGTTTTATATAGATTCCCATTTTGATAAGCTCATTACAAACTGTAGTAAAGGTAGTAGGAATTTAGTTTGATATCCAAAGGCACTGGTAAGTTTTTGTACTAGAGGAAATGTATTTGACTTCTATGTTTGACCTGGGAAAAGACTAAAAGATAAGAGAATTTTTGTTTGACTTCATAGCATCTTCCAGGTTTCTATGGCTCCCCTCATTGTATTGCATTCTACTCTATTTCTCTTCACTTTTCACACTCTATCATTAATCATTTAAAATAGACTCAATAGCTCATGCAACTCCTCTGCCTCTTTACCATGAACCCACCCTATCTGAGGATGGACAAGGAAATGGCAGCCCATCCAGAATTCTTGCCTGGAAAATTCAATGGACAAAGGAGCCTGGAGGGCTGCACAGCATGGGGTAGTAAAGAGTCGGACACGACTGAGCACAATACCACCTGACTTCTGCCCCAAGCCTGGAAACCCTAAAAAAATCCTACTGCTGCTATTCTGTTCTGGCAGCTAAATTCTAAAAAGTTTCCCAACCATACAGTCGTTCACACTGTAAATTTATGTTCTGTAAATTTGCTGAGCACTCAATATTGCTTACCAAGTTATTTCTTATTAAAGCTACAATTAGCTATCTTAGTCTTCTTGCACAAGGCGTGGTAACTTCATTTTTCTATTCAAGACTTCAGTGTATTTCTTCTCCACCCAGTAACAGAAAAGAATTTCCCTTTCTCTTTTTTTTGGAAAATATTGAGGCTATTAGGTTATCATTAGACCCATGGTTTTAAAGATCTAGTTTGTTCATGCTTCCATCCTGGTTAGCTGCTTATATTTACTTTTGTTTTCAAAGACGTTGCCCAGATACAACACCATCCATGGAAGAATGTAACTTAGTTACTACCAAAGATGTTTTCTTTTTTTTTTTCCTGGAAGCTGTGCTATTGTTTCTAATAATTCGCATTAATTCCACTTCTCAGTGATTCTTCAAAACTCATTTTAAATGAATTAGTTAATATGTACACAAAGCCCTTAAGTATATTATAATTACAAGCAGGTAGATTGATGGATCTGGCTATATCCTCATTGTTTTATTTACTATTGTTTTATACTGTTTAGAAAATATTATTTTTTAAGTGTTTATTCACTAATATGTTTGCTTGTAAGTATAGGCAAATGTTTAACCATTTATTATAATTGACATGATTCTTTTTATAAAATCATATTGAATAGGTCCAAAATAAATAATTCAGTGAATCTCTGTTGCTGTAACTGTTCTATTCAGCTTTATATTGGGACCTACATGAGTTTTATCTCATGGACATCATTAAAATGCCTCAGGTAATCACAACAATGGAAATTTCAGACATCAGAATGATTACATGCAAACACACACACACACATCTTGTAAAGGTAAACTAAATCTATAATGTAGTTTAAATTGCGAGCTGAAGTAGAGAATATATCTTGTGCTTTACTGTATGATTAGAGGGCCTAATGTAGGCCTGTGAACAGAGTACATACTCAGTACTTGGATGAATGAGTGAAAGGACCTGTGGTCATCAGTAATGCATCTAGACACTGAAGCCAGTTGCTTACACACATATCCTAGCTCCATTGCTCCACAACTGTGTGATGCTAAGCAAATGATATGCATACTCTGAATCCCAGTTTCTCAGTCATTAACTGTGGATAATCAATATATTCACCTCAAAAAATTTTCTTGAGCACTAAATGAATTAATAATACCCTACAGATAATAAGCATTCAGTTAGTATTAGCTATTACTGTTTGGTACAGTTACACTAAAATGGAGCCTTGTCTTTATATTTTGTATGTAGATATGCTTTTTTTTATTCAAGAACTTAAAAAATGTTTTAAACTTTATATCTGGGTATAACCGATTAACAATGCTGTGATAGTTTTGGGTGGACAGCAAAGGGCCTCAGCTATACAAATGCATCATATGTAGATATTTTCTAAAAGTATTACCCCAACAAGATCTGCACAGAATAATTGTTCAACAAGGTTCTTGCTGCTGTGTGGGTTCAGTTCAGTTCAGTAGCTCAGTCATGTCTGACTCTTTGCCACCCCATGGACTGCAGCACGCCAGGCCTCCCTGTCCATCACCAACTTCCAGAGTTTACTCAAACTCATGTTCATTGAGTCAGTGATACCATCCAACCACCTCATCCTCTGTCGTCCCCTTCTTCTCCCACCTTCTCTCAATCTTTCCCAGCATCGGGGTCTTTTCAAATGAGTCAGTTCTTTGCATCAAGTGGCCAAATTATTGGAGTTTCAGCTTCAAAATCAATCCTTCCAATAGGACGGACTGGTTGGATCTCCTTACAGTCCATGGGACTCTCAAGAGTCCCAACACCACAGTTCAAAAGCATCAATTCTTCAGTGCTCAGCTTTCTTTATAGTCCAACTCTCACGTCCATACAAGTCTATGGGAAAAACCATAGCCTTGACTAGATGGATCTTTGTTGACAAAGTAATGTCTCTGCTTTTTAACATGTTGTCTAGATTGGTCATAACTTTCCTTCCAAGGAGCAAGTGTCTTTTAATTTCATGGCTGTAGTCACCATCTGCAGTGATTTTGGAGCCCAAAAAAATAAAGTCTGACACTGTTTCCACCGTTTCCCCATCAATTTGCCATGAAGCAACAGGACCAGATGCCATGATCTTAGTTTTCTGAATGTTGAGGTTTAAGCTAGTTTTTTCACTCTCCTCTTTCACTTTCATCAAGAGGCCGTTTAGTTCTTTGGTTTCTGCCATAAGGGTGGTATAATCTGCATATCTGAGGTTATTGATATTTCTCCCAGCAATCTTGATTCCAGTTGTGCTTCATCCAGCCTGGCACTTTGCATGATTTATTCTGCATATAAGTTAAATAAGCAGGGTGACAATATATAGCCTTGGCATACTCCTTTTCCTATTTGGAACCAGTCTGTTGTTCCATGTCCAGTTCTAACTGTTGCTTCCTGATGTGCATACGGATTTCTCAAGAGGCAGGTCAGGTGGTCTGGTATTCCCACCTCTTGAAGAATTTTCCACAGTTTATTGTGATCTACACAGTCAAAGGCTTTGGCATAGTCAATAAAGCAGATGTAGGTGATTTTCTGGAACTCTCTTGCTTTTTCGATGATCCAGCAGATGTTGGCAATTTGATCTCTGGTTCCTCTGCCTTTTCTAAAACCAGTTTGAATACCTGGAAGTTCATGGTTCATGTACTGTAGAAGCCTGGCTTGGAGAATTTTGAGCATTACTTTACTAGCATGTGAGATGAGTGCAATTGTGCGGTAGTTTGAGCATTCTTTGGCATTGCCTTTCTTTGGGATTAGAATGAAAACTGACCTTTTCCAGTCCTGTGGCCACTGCTGAGTTTTCCAAATTTGCTGGCATATTGAGTGCAGCACTTTCACAGCATCATCTTTCAGAATTTGAAATAGCTCAACTGAAATTCCATCACCTCCACTTGCTTTGTTTGTAGTGATGCTTCCTAAGGCCCACTTGAGTTCACATTCCAGGATGTCTGGCTCTAGGTGAGTGGTCACACCATCATGATTATCTGGTTTGTGAAGATCTTTTCTGTATAGTTCTTCTGTGTATTCTTGCCACCTCTTCTTAATATCTTCTGCTTCTGTTAGGTCCATACCATTTCTGTCCTTTATGGAGCCCATCTTTGCATGAAATGTTCCCTTGGTATCTCTAATTTTCTTGAAGAGATCTCTAGTCTTTCCCACTCTATTATTTTCCTCTGTTTTTTTGCAGTGATCACTGAGGAAGGCTTTCTTATCTCTCCTTGCTAGTCTTTGGAACTTTGCATTCAGATGGGTATATCTTTCCTTTTCTCCTTTGCTTTTGGCTTCTCTTCTTTTCACAGCTATTTGTAAGGCCTCCTCAGACAGCCATTTTGATTTTTTGCATTTCCTTTTCGTGGGAATGGTCTTGATCCCTGTTTCTGTACAATGTCATGAACCTTGTTCATAGTTCTTCAGGCATTCTATCAGATCTAGTCCCTTAAATGGGTTAAATAAATGTTACATGGGTTAAATGAATGTTAAAGCCTAGTTAAGCTCCTGACACATGTTAGATATCAAGAATACTAGTTTTTCTCCTCCCTTTTTCTCCCCTGACTTACCATGTCCTTAACCTCATATTTCTTTCTGACCACTGCTATTCTTATGACTGTATTATAAATAACATTTTGGCACTGCTAATCCCACAACTTTGATCTCCAGACATCTATTATTCTCTGGGTCTTTATGTTCATTTACAAGAAAACCTTGATTCTATAATCAGGTAAACCAGAATTTAAACCTTGGTGTTACCACCTGATCTCCTCAGGCTTTACACACTCATCTGCAAAAAGGTCCTTAATCTACTTTACAGAGTTGCTGAAAGGATTAGGGCAGTTATATGCTCTGTTCCCATTATAATGCCTGGCACACAGTAAATTATCAAAATATATTACTCTAGTTCCTTCTCTCCTTGAACTGCTGCTACTGCTGCTGCTAAATCGCTTCAGTCGTGTCCGACTCTGTGCGACCCCATAGATGGCAGCCCACCAGGCTCCCCCATCCCTGGGATTCTCCAGGCAATAATACTGGAGTGGGTTGCCATTTCCTTCTCCAATGCATGAAAATGAAAATTGAAAGGGAAGTCGCTCAGTTGTGTCCAACTCAGCGACCCCATGGACTGCAGCCTATCAGGCTCCTCCATCCATGGGATTTTCCACGCAAGAGTACTGGAGTGGGGTGCCATTGCCTTCTCTGCTCCTTGAATTGACTTCCCTCATTTTGCATTTTTCTGCTGTACTTTATTTCTTTAAAGGATTCAAAGGAAACTATTGACTCTGACCCATCTGTTTTCTGGCTTCCCTGGTGGCTCAAGTGGTAAAGAATCTCCCTGCAATGCAGGAGACCCAGGTTTGATTCCTGGGTCGGAAAGATCCCCTGGAGAAGGGAATGACAACCCACTCCAGTACTATTGCCTGGAGAATTCCATGGACTAGAGGAACCTGGCATCATACAGTCCATGGGGTAACAAAGAGTCAGACATGACTGAGAGACTAACACTTTCATCTTTTCTCACAGCATTTTGCATTTTGTTTTCCAAAAGAACTTGAACAGTTTTAGATTCTCCTGCCTCCTTTAAGAACTGTGCTAGGGCCTATAGAGAATACAAAAATATTTCCCAGTGGAAAATTTCCCTGGTGGCTCAGTGGTAAAGAATCTGCCTGCAATGCAAAAGACACAGGTTCCATCCTTTTGTTGGAAAGATCCCCTGGAGTAGGAAATGGCAACCCACTCCAGTATTCTTGCCTGGAAAATCCCATGAACTGTAGCCTGCCAGCTGCTACATGTCACAAAAGTGTCGGAGACAACTTAGCGACTAAATAACAAGAGGAAGTGGGGTCTGGGAAATGTTCCTGGAGATTTTGAACAATATCTTAATAATCTTGTTTCCCATCTCCATTCAAACACTTTCATTAATCCAGAAAAATTTTAAACTGTCTTCTCTGGGGAGAGAAAATGCCTAGGAAATAATTAATCCTTGTATATTATAACTGGTCATTTGCAATTGAAAAGCCAAGAACTTGATATCTTTAATTTTTGGTTTGTGCTGCAACTATGTCCCCTGCCCTTCTTTCTCATCCTGCTTCTTGGGAGAATGGAACAATCCAGTCTAGTGGCCAGGACAGGAAAGGTTCAGGTGGAGGAAATACTTCACTGTCTCCATGACACAGGGATTTTATTTATAGTTTAAAATACTTCAGTCTTAATCAGATTTGGGATTTCTGGAAACTCAAGTACATTTCTGAGACAATATTTCATGCTGTGATATTGAAATTTGTTCCTCTAGGCTTTATTTTCTGACAATAGGCTTTACAATAGAATTATTGTGTTTAAACAGTGAATATTGGGCAAGTAGTTGGCGTTAGTAGTAAAGAACCTGTCTGTCAATGCAGGAGACATAAGAGATGTGGATTCGATCTCTGGGTCGGGAAGATCCCCTGGAGAAGGGAGTGGCAACTCACTCCAGTATTCTTGCCTGGAAAATCCTATGGACAAAGGAGCCTGGTGGGCTACAGTCCATGGAGTTGTAAAGAGTCAGACTCGACTGAAGCAACTTAGCATGCAGACTCATGGAAGTAACTTAAACCTCTTCTGTCTTCAATAATCTGGCTTGATATAATATGTGATGTTTCAAATAATATGTTCTTTACTCCACAAAGTCTTCTTTGATCTCTGAGGATTAGTTCTGTATTTCCAGAATTCCAGGTATTTACTTCTATGATAACCTTTAGCACTCTGTTCACTATACTATACTACTATACTAGTAGTCTTATTAGACTACTAGACTACAAGCTCACTGAGGTCAGGGCCAGTGTCTATTTCACTGTTCATCCCCAGTGCCGGGCACAGCATCTGGCTCACAGGACAACTACAAACACTGCTTGGAATATAAATGAACAAATTCACTGATATTATCCAAACCATTCCTCACCTACCCTCAATATATTAGAAGAAGAAAATAAGTAATCAAGTGTTGTGGATGTCTTTTAGTCCAATCACTGACTCACAGTAAAAATCCTTTATATAAAATTGCTACAGAGAGTCAAGCTTTTGCTAAAATATTTCCCGAAGACAGAATATATTTAGCATTTTTCCATTTATGGGTAGTTTATATTTTTAGAAAGTGCTTTTAATAATTGAATCAAAATCTGCCTCCTTGGTTCTGTCTGCCCTTTGGAGTTTTATATATTTGCATTTTCTGTACTAGAATTCTCCAAATTTGTTAAAAAGACATAAAATCAAAAAGAACTAAAAAGTGGTAAGGACTATTATTTTGCACAGAAATCACCATCAACCAGAATGTCTGCTTTTTCCTCTAATAAAATACACAGGTCTTGCTTTCAAACTAAGGTACTCACAGTCATGTCAGGGCATGTAATAGGGCAGGAATACTGAAAGATTTGGCTACTATATTCCAAGAGGGGAAACTGCCATGACTTTAAGCCTTGTCTTTGTTGTGAGAGAAGCATTGTTTAGGTACTTTATAATATATGTCATACAACACAAGATGAGGATTCATTTCTGCTCATCAATATTACTCTATGTGCTTTTGCTCTGTCCCCATTTTGCTACGGAGAAGGAAATGTCAACCCACTCCAGTATTCTTGCCTAGAGAATCCCGTGGACAGAGGAGCCTGGTGGGCTGATGTCCATGGGGTTGCACAGAGTCAGACACGACTGAAGCAAAATGCATGCATGCATTGGAGAAGGAAATGGCAACCCATCCAGTGTTCTTGCCTGGAGAATCCCAGGGACAGAGGAGCCTGGAGGGCTGCTGTCTGTGGGGTCGCACAGAGTCCGACACAACTGAAGCGACTTAGCAGCAGCAGCAGCATATTGCTACTGCCTACTTGTCATTGTCACCTCAATTCCTACATCTAAAAGGCCCAAAGTGCCTTCTTGTCTTAATCAATTTCTTCAGCCAGTTGTTCTATCATTGACATCATTATTCCGACAGGCTTATAAAATATGGGATTAATTTGTCCTGCTCATTCCCCTACCCTGTCAGTTACCCAGTCATTCACATTTCTCCTCTGTAGTATTTCTCACATCTACTTCTTTCTCTGCAGTGAGGCTGACAAATGGCCTTCATCAGGCACATGCTTTGATTTCTGCTGCCCTTCCTCATTCCAGCTTCTATCCCATTTTAATGCAGAAGGCATACCACAGCCATACTAGTTTGCCTTAAAATCCTCTGTTATCAGTATGTCACCTAGTTTAAAATCTGTAATGTATTGATGTTCTACTGCATTGGATGCCAAACTCCTCTGCCTCCATTTCAAGGTCCTTCTTCAACCCCTAACCCCTCAAACTGTCCAGGTTTATTTTAGCTACTGCACCTCCCAATCTACCCCCCCTCCCTTCACACTCCAGGTCCACTCCTGTCACCCACTTTTCTCACTGCAACCCACCTGCTCCCCCACCCTCTCACAACCCTGCTACATCTGATTTGTATCATCTGCGGTCTCCTCTGGGCCAGTTCTGAAGCCCACCTTTAGTCCTATTTTCTCCACAGTTTTTTGTCTCAATTTTTCCAGGATTTATCCAGCTCCTTTCTTCTCTCTCCTCTATTATTTTTATTATGAATTATAAACAAAAGTAAATAAAACTTATGTGTACAGTTTAACAAGTAGTTGTAAAAAGAACACAATTCAGATGGGAAACACAACATGCTGGAACTCCGGGGGCCCATCCCAGCTCCCTTCCCAATTAATGTTCAGTTCAGTTTAGTTCAGTCGCTCAGTCGTGTCCGACTCTTTGCGACCCCATGAATTGCAGCACACCAGGCCTCCCTGTCCATCACCAACTCCCGGAGTTCACTCAGACTCACGTCCATCGAGTCAGTGATGCCATCCAGCCATCTCATCCTCTGTCGTCCCCTTCTCCTCTTGCCCCCAATCCCTCCCAGCATCAGAGTCTTTTCCAATGAGTCAACTCTTCGCATGAGGTGTTCAAAGTACTGGAGTTTCAGCTTTAGCATCATTCCTTCCAAAGAAATCCCAGGGCTGATCTCCTTCAGAATGGACTGGTTGGATCTCCTTGCAGTCCAAGGGACTCTCAATTAATGTATCCCTTCCCAATTAATTTTACAGTACTAACAGTCTGTACCTCATCATTTAACACTTATAGTAAAAGTACCAACTTGCTTTGCCTTGTGGCTTAACTGTGTTAATTTTATTCTTCCTCCTTGACTGTAGGCTCTTAAAGGGCAGGGTCTGTATAGATTATTCTTCACAAACCCTGCAATATCCCAAGCAGTGCTAAGCATATATGGGTATTCAATAGATACTTGCTCATTGATTATAGACTAAGAAAAACCAACTCTGAGGGCACACAATGGTGTTTGTGTCCCATCTGTATTTTTGTGTCCAAGAGTGAACGCTGTGATATCTCTCAAACGCATGCTAATGTTTAGAAAATGGCACAGTTCTACTTCATTGAGTCCTTGCCCCATATATTATGCTCCGTGGTTTCAGTTTTCTTTTCCTTTATATTGCACTCAGCTTCCTTGGAAATTCCTCAGGGAATTTCCAGTTTTGTCAGACAGAATGTAGAGGAATGCCTTGTTAAGGAATGTTGTCCATGGCAACATTGCAGAAACGCTAGCAATTTTCTATTTCAAAGACCTGCTGTAATCACAAAACAACCTTCTCTCTTCCACTGCACAACTCTTCCTCTCATGAAAGAACTTTGCATCGCATCTAAATGTCTTTAGGACTAAATGTTTTAAGGAATGTTAGTAACATTCCCTATTTTGGAGGTTTAATCACACAGGACTTCTAGAGAAGATTCCATGCCAGGAATAGAGAAGAAAAGATATATATATATAATAAACAAATAAGGTAATAATGAACAAAACACACATAATCAAAAAGTAAATAGTAATTTCTGAAGAAGCTCTCTGTGTAAGTAAAATATTTGATTCAAGGAAATGATACAGTGTAAACATAAAAAATACATACAGTATGCCAATGATGGTGCTGAGAAAAATGGCATATATATCACAAAACCATAACAATTCTAGTCACTAGTGAGAAAATAATGCAAAATAAGCATTCTTGCAAGAAGAACCTGGGATTTAGCAGCAAAAGGAAGGAAATCCACCTTTTGTCTTATCCTAGAACTTTTATGACTGGGGAAAAACTCATTGTATTGCAGAATTATTTCTGTCTTGGGATAATTATAATGAGGCAGTGGAGATAAGGAGGAAGGAAACCAACACTTATTGAAATGGGTTTTTTGTTTTTTTACAATAGCTTAGCTCATGCCTCGGCCAGTGAAATGTCTATGTCAGGCGGGATAGAAAGCTACAAAGAATAGCACCTGACAATCACCACTCTATCAGTTAAGCAGCTACAGTTAACCGCCAAACTTCAGATGTGAGGAGGACAAGCACTATTGAGAAGTCCCAGATTTTCATTCACTCAGTTTACTAATGAAGAAGCTCCTCCCATGTGCCAGATCCACTTTGGATACATCGTGGAACAAATAGGTGAAATTTTGCTCTTGCGGCGCCCACATTCTAGCAAAGTTATGCTGATCGTGATTCATACAGTGTGATACGAATCTGTGAATAAGAATCAACTTTTAGTTCTTTGGCCCATTTTTTGATTGGGTCATTTATTTTTCTGGAGTTGAGCTGTAGGAGTTGCTTGTATATTTTTGAGATTAGTTGTTTGTCAGTTGCTTCATTTGCTATTATTTTCTCCCATTCTGAAGGCTGCCTTTTCACCTTGCTAATAGTTTCCTTTGTTGTGCAGAAGCTTTTAAGTTTAATTAGTTTGTTTATTTGTTTATTTTTGCTTTTATTTCCAATATTCTGGGAGGTGGGTCATAGAGGATCCTGCTGTGATGTATGTCGGAGAGTGTTTTGCCCATGTTCTCCTCTAGGAGTTTTATAGTTTCTGGTCTTACGTTGAGATCTTTAATCCATTTTGAGTTTATTTTTGTGTATAGTGTTAGAAAGTGTTCTAGTTTCATTCTTTTACAAGTGGTTGACCAGTTTTCCCAGCACCACTTGTTAAAGAGATTGTCTTTAATCCATTGTATATTCTTGCCTCCTTTGTCAAAGATAAGGTGTCCTTTCTTCAAAGAAGACATACAGATGGCTAACAAACACATGAAAAGATGCTCAACATCACTCATTATCAGAGAAATGCAAATCAAAACCACTGTGAGGTACCATTTCACACCAGTCAGAATGGCTGTGATCCAAAAGTCTACAAGCAATAAATGGTAGAGAGGGTGTGGAGAAAAGGGAACCCTCTTACACTGTTGGTGGGAATGCAAACTAGTACAGCCTCTATGGAGAACAGTGTGGAGATTCCTTAAAAAACTGGAAATAGAACTGCCTTATGATCCAGCAATCCCACTGCTGGGCATACACACTGAGGAAACCAGAAGGGAAAGAAACATGTGTACCCCAGTGTTCATCGCAGCACTGTTTATAATAGCCAGGACATGGAAGCAACCTAGATGCCCATCAGCAGATGAATGGATAAGAAAGCAGTGGTACATATACACAATGGAGTATTACTCAGCCATTAAAAAGAATACATTTGAATCAGTTCTAATGAGATGGATAAAACTGGAACCTATTATACAGAGTGAAGTAAGCCAGAAAGAAAAACACCAATACAGTATACTAATGCATATATATGGAATTTAGAAAGATGGTAACAATAACCCTGTATACGAGACAGCAAAAGAGACACTGATGTATAGATCAGTCTTATGGACTCTGTGGGAGAGGGAGAGGGTGGGGAGATTTGGGAGAATGGCATTGAAACATGTATAATATCATGTATGAAACAAGTTGCCAGTCCAGGTTCGATGCACGATACTGGATGCTTGGGGCTGGTGCACTGGGACGACCCAGAGGGAGGGTATGGGGAGGGAGGAGGGAGGAGGATTCAGGATGGGGAACACAGGTATACCTGTGGCGGATTCATCTCAATATTTGGCAAAACTAATACAATATTGTAAAGTTTAAAAATAAAATAAAATTTTAAAAAAAGAATCAACTTTTACGGATTTCAAAAGCAAAAATATATATTGTTTACTTCGTGGGGAAACCATAGAAAGCTTATAAGTAAACAGAAGCCTTAGATAGTGGTTGAGTAGGTAAGGATGAGTGAAAGCAATAGGATCAGAAAGGAACAAACAGGTAACTTCAATAACATCTGTGATGTGAAAGTTCTGAGCTTGGGTAATGGAATGATAGGTGCATGTTTTATTATTTTGCTTTACAAGCTAAGTAAGAGTTACATAATATCCTTTGTACATATAGGATATTATATCATAAAGTTTTGTTTGTTTGTATGTTTTTAATGAAAGGGGAGAGAAGATGGCAGTGATTTTTTACAAAGGAGCAAGAGGGTAGGGCATGAAATTTATTTTCTCACACTTTTGGAGTCTGGAAGTCCAAGATCAGGATGACAGTATGTCAGCTTCTGATGAGAGCTCTCTTCCTGGCTTGCAGATGGCCATCTTCTAACCATGACTTTGCATGATAGAGAGAGAGAGCAAGCTCTCTAGTGCCTCCTCTTAAAAAGACACTAATCCCATCATGACGGCACTACCTTCATGAACTTATCTACATCTAATTATCTCCCAAAGTCCCTATCTGCAAATACTACCTCACTGGGGATTATGGTTTCAACATATGAATTTGGAGGACAAACATTCTATCTATAACAGACTCTGCAGAGGATTTACTGAGGAGTGTTTTCAGTAGACATAAGAAAGTGAAAAGTCAGAACTGGACAGAAGTAGAAACGACCAGGAATGAGATTGCAACTGAAGCCTCAATCTATTTTATGAGGAGTTGTGGAGGTGGGACAGACCTTCAGAAATATAGTGAATTAAAGGCAAGGGGATAGTCATTGGCTGTTGGTTGCTCCCTAAAGGGCATAACCTGAGCAAGACAGTATCTAGGAGAGATGCAGTTTTGAGCCATCAATGGCTGATGTTTCCAGCAGCTAGAAGACTGGTGTTTAAGCCGTGAAGAAGTGATCTGGGAAAAACATGACTGTAATCACCAGAGTTTCAAGAGCTAGAATATCATGGTGATTAAAACAGACTGAACCTAAAATCAGAACTCTGTGTGGTCTATGAAATTTCACTGAAATCTATCAAAATTTTTTTCTCATCTGTAAAAATGGTTATAATACTATAATCATATAAAATAGTGTAATATATTTTACATTATAGTTATTATATATGCATTATTCTAACAATTGTTATAAGGATTACATAAACTTAAAAATATACAAAGAAATTTATTGTAGTACCTGACTTGTACGTTCAATAAATGGTAGCAATTATTACTATATTAATATCATATACTTTCTGAAACAAGATTGAGTATATACAAATAAACAGTCAGATGCCTCAATTAGTTCATAGGATAAAAATTTTATTTGAGAAATTTTCAGTACTTATTGATATCAGTGCCTTGGGATGTTCTGAATTGTAGTGTCAGATTTCACACAGGGGTCTGAGATGGCAAATGGATTTAATCCCAAATTCTGGCAAAGAGTAATCTGTAGTAGCTGCTGGGAGGGTAGTGTTAGGAAACTTTCTAAGGAGATTTCCACTTCCAGTTAGATTGTAGTTAGATGGGAAAGAACTTTGAACCTAGTAACAACTAGGAAAAACACCCAAGTAAAATTTTAAAAATCACACTTTTTTATGGAGCTAGACATAGAGTTTGAGCAAACTCAGGGAGATAGTGAAGGACAGGGAAGCCTGGCGTGTTGCAGTTCATGGGGTCAAGGAGAGTCAGACACGACTTGGCAACTAAACAACAACAAGCAAGAGAGAGGGACATAAGGAAGCCCATAAGAACTAAATTACAGGGACTTCCCTGGTGGTTCAGTGGCTAAGACTTTACCTTCCATTGCAGGGGGTATGGGTTTGATCCCCGGTTGGGGAGTTAAGATTCCACAGGCTTCTCAGCAAAAAACCAAAACAACATAAAACAGAAACAACAGTACAACAAATTCAATAAAGACTTTAAAAATGGCCCACATTTAAAAAAAAAAATCTTTAAAAAAAGAACTAAATTACAGAGCAATATGTGCCACATCTATTTGATCTGGGAGCTGTGGTTGCCTGTATACCTGGGTGGAGAGGAGGTGCCTGTTCTATGTCCAAATGAATGGTGGAACTGGCCTGTCATGGTTAAAGAAACAGAACAAATAAGGATAAATCAGCTAAGCCTTTTCCTTAAATAACAGAATGCATTAATGAAACAGGATGACGTCTAGAAAAGTCCCATATGCAAAGCAAATTGCTAGGTCTGATAATTCTCTATAACCTAACTCTGAATTTGTGCTGAGAACACAGTGGGTGTTGTGGGGGTGAAAGTGTAGTCCTTAGCATTCTTGAGCATTCTTGTGATAATTAGAGTTCAGGGATCTGCCCAATTAAGTCCAAAAAGTGAACCAAGTATATCTTAAAATTCAGCACAATTGACTGCCAGATCAACTATCAGTGAAAAAAAAAAGAAGACAGAAAGAGAGGCATATAAGTTGGACTAATCACAAATGAACTTTAAAACAAAACCAAGAACTATTTCTAGAATTGTTAGAATTTCTAGAACTGAAAAGTGTAATGTTTGAAGTTAAAATTTCATTGGACGTGTTTAACAGCAGATAGATCACTGCAGAAAAAACTAGTAAATTCTTTTAAAAGTTAATAAAAATTATCTAAAGAAGAGAGATAAAGTGATTTTAGAAAACAAAGTATCAGGAATTGTGGAATAATGTCAGATGGTCTTACATACATGTAACTGGGGTCCTGGAAATGGAGGAGAGAGACAAGGGGACACAAAAGATATATGGTGAAAGAGAAGCCTAAAATTTTCCAAATTCACTGGGAAGGGTGACATATAGGTATTTGCTTTATCAATAGATATATATTTTAGTTTAATTTCTTAAACTTTTAATATTAGAAAAGATAAATGTTTAAGTAAAGAAGTTTTGAAATTAGACTGCTTGTGTTTGAATCTCTGATCCATAATTATTAGTGTGTTACCTTAGAAAACTTTCTTTAGCATTCCAGGCTCTTCGTCCCTCATCTGTAAACTGAGTATAATAGCATATTAACCTCATAGAGAACATTATGAAATAATACATGTTAAGCTTTTAGCATGGTTCCTGGCACCTAGAAAGAACTCAATAGAAGTAAAATTTCTCCTCTTTCATTTCTTTATCATCTAGGAAATCTTCAGCCGTGGTCATGTCTATGCCCAAAGGCCAAGTTCATATCAGATACAGCAAGCTGTAAGACTCTTTTCTGATGATCCCAATTCAAGGTAAAGTTGCTTCAAATTCATCATAAATAAGGCATTATATATGATCCTCATCCAGAGAGGGTGAGCCAGCATATTGATGGGAGAGACTGGAATAATTAGGTCTGTCCATATCTGAAGACTTATCCTCTGGCCAAGCACACCTCTCTGCTGAACATACCACAAGGCCTGGAAAATGGTAAATAGTAACCTGCTACTAGGTGACTAAGCTTTTGTTTTGGAGAGAAAGCAGAACAATTCAAGCAACCTATCAACGACACCATGGTTTTCTACTTCCTTCCTAACCAAGTTTAGCTTTCATTTTGCCTTTCCGGCAGAAAAATACACTAGAATGACGTCTGTTTGGGCAGTCTGGACCAACTCTGTGTCCCTCCCCGATGGTCAGTGATCCTTTGTGTTTGGACTAGTTTTCTCTTTTGCACCATCTGGCATCTTCCATGTGGAAAAACAGGGCTGATTTTCTAGCAGACACAGCCTTACATTATTTACGCTGTTTATTTTGGTTGGTTTTAAATTTCTTTTGTTAGGAAGAACTATATGCCTTCTAAAAATCCAAAAATTTTACTAGGTTCTCTTTTTTTTCAGATAATTTCTTAAAATATCAAGGGAGAGCATTTCCAGCTTTTATCATTGGGAAAACCACTTGTTTATACATTTGTTAAGGTAGTGTTTATTTCTACCCTAAATTGTGATCTTTAGACCAGTTTATCAATTCAAGCATTTTAATATATGTAACAACTATTCATTTGAGCGCCGAAGAATTGATGCTTTTGAACTGTGGTGTTGGATAAGACTCTTGAGAGTCCCTTGGACTGCAAGGAGATCCAACCAGTCCATTCTGAAGGAGATCAGCCCTGGGATTTCTTTGGAAGGAATGATGCTGAAGCTGAAACTCCAGTACTTGGGCCACCTCATGGGAAGAGTTGACTCATTGGAAAAGACTCTGATGCTGGGAGGGATTGGGGGCAAGAGGAGAAGGGGACGACAGAGGATGGGATGGCTGGATGGCATCACTGACTCGATGGCCGTGAGTCTGAGTGAACTCCGGGAGTTGGTGATGGACAGGGAGGCCTGGCGTGCTGCGATTCATGGGGTGGCAAAGGGTCGGACACGACTGAGCGACTGATCTGATCTGATCTGATTCATTTACCAGATACCTTTCTTGGTGAGGGGATGCACTAATGAATATATCAAACACATGGTGAAGATCTTGCCTTTGTTGATCTTACAGCATAGTGAGGAAGAAAGAGAACAGTAGAATAATAACACTGACTTGAGGGCAACAGTCTTACAATGACAGAAAACCAGCATCTACCATTATATAAAGTCAAATCCTTGGAACAAATATTGTTGTGTTGTTGTTGTTCAGTCACTTGATAGTGTCCAACTCTTTGTGACCCTATGGACTGCAGTGTACCAGGATTCTCTGTCCTTCACTATCTCCCTGAGTTTGCTCAAACTCACATCCATTGAGTTGATGATGCCATCCAACCATCTCATCCTCTGTCGCCCCCTTCTCCTGTCCTCAGTCTTTCTCAGCATCAAGGTCTTTCCCAATGAGTTGACTCTCTGCATTAGGTGGCCAAAGTAGTGGGACTTCAGCATCAGTCCTTCCAATTAATATTCAAGGTTGATTTTCTTTAAGATTGACTGGTTTGATCTCCTTGCAGTCCAAGGGACTCTCAAGAGTCTTTTCCAGCTCCACAGTTTGAAAGCATTGATTCTTCAGTGCTCAGTCTTCTTTATGGTCCAACTCTTACATCTTTACAGGACTACTGGAAAAACCATAGCTTTAACTATACAGACCTTTGTTGGCCAATTAATGTCTCTGCTTTTATAAATATGTGTCATCAGTCGTAGTCATAGCTGCTTCAGTTGTGTCCGACTCTGTGTGACCCCATAGACAGCAGCCCACTAGGCTCCTCTGTCCCTGGGATTCTCCAGGCAAGAACACTGGAGTGGGTTGCCATTTCCTTCTCCAATGCATGAAAGTAAAAAGTGAAAGGGAAGTCGCTCAGTCGTGCCCGACTCTTAGCGACTCCATGGACTGCAGCCTACCAGGCTCCTCTGTCATGGGATTTTCCAGGCAAGAGTACTGGAGTGGGGTGCCATTGCCTTCTCCGATAAATATCTGTAGAACCTCCTTATGGCCCTGCTTCCCTGATTGAACCCTGACTGATATAAGTATTGAGCAGATTTCCATAGCTGTTCCTCATCTGAGAAGCTCCAGGCAAAGCAGGAAGTAAGAGACAACACAGGGAAAACCATCAGTTTGCTCCTGTGCAAAATTGCCTAGAGCAGATATTGGAAAGGTAGCTGCAGCAGTGGCGGGAATAAGAGGTGAGACTGGAAGTGTTTGAAGTGGCACACAAGAGGTGTCTGATACAGCATTCTATAAAAAAAAAAAATATGCATTTGATGCTAAGGAACTACTCAGTTCATTTGGAGAAGGGCATATCAAGAGAAGGATTCATAGATCTCTATCCCTGGAAAACAATGTACTCAAATAAACATCATCACACTTGTTATAATCATTGTAACATTCCAGTATTATCAGTAAAGTTTGTTCCTTACCTTAGTCTTGGATCCTTTCAGGTTTTAACTGAATATCCATATTTGGTAAGGAGATCAATGTTTCTGCTGCTGTAAAAAGTGCAACTTGTTGACAACATGAAGAAATGAACTCAAATGCTCTTTGTTTGATAGTGCGGAACACCAAATCTATCAAATCAACACAGCACAAGACCTTATGGAGTCTCTACAAAGAGGATGTCTTTTTTACTTCTTGGACAGATTCCCAGCACTTCTTTCATAAATGCAGGTTTTAATACTGTATTTTTTCACTTTTCTTTTCCTTTCTTATCTGTGGCAACAGGAGAGGATTTTGGAGCTGTAACAAAATGGTGACCAAAAAAGTAGACTGGGCTTAGTATGGATTGATAGTGACATGTGCAATGTTTGTAAAATTTGTGCTTATATTTTGCCTGGACACAAATATTTACAACATAAACCAATGCCTGTTGTAAACAGTCATTTTTATACCATTAAAAAGAAACTATGAAATCCAGTCTTTCATTAACCAGCTTTGTATCTTTGGGTAATGTAAATTCTCTGGGCTTCTGCTTCTTCTTTTATATATAATAGATGTTTTGGTTAAAGATATTTTCTTCTATTTCAAAAATTCTATTAAGCCTTAGGCTTTTGTTTTGCAATAAAATTTCAAATCACCAAAGAAACCCAGGAAAATAACATTATTTCATTTTTCTTACTGGGTTTCATATTTCACTGATGTTAGTTTAATTTATCAACACCTTGTTAATGGAGTTGTTTACTCTCTCAACAGGGGAAAAAGTAACTTTAAATCCTTATTATACTGGACATACTGTTTTTAGATTTTTATCACTTAAAAGCATCAGAAAAAAAGTTACTTTTCATAATATTTAAAAGAAATTAAACAATTCACTTCTAGTAGCAATAAATCAGTTAAGTTCTACACACCACACCCCTTGCCAAAGATCAAAACCCTTGCAAATTTTTTGTAGCCCTAAAAATCCCATTGTTTTGAGAAGTTCCCTTGATTCCTGAAATTCAAAGTCTGAAGAGTTGTATCTGATGAAAACTGAAAGTAAATCCCCTAACAATTGTGTTTAGCAATATTTTAAAAGAACAAAGTTTAAAATCTTAGTAGGTGAACTGAACCGGATGTGAGACATTCTGAGATCATCTTTGACGTCTGTGCTATCAGATGTAAAAATAAATCCAACCCAGTAGCCGGGAAAGGCTGCATTTCTCTGCATAAGAATAAAAGCTATTCAAACTCTCTGACAGCAATGAAACAAAAGAATACAATAAAGATAAAGAGGAGGGAAAAAAGCCTCTAAAACTTAGAAACAAGAAAATGAAATATACCATGCAGGTGATGGCTCAGCAGTAAAGAATCCTCCTGAAATGCAGGAGACATGCAGGAGACAAAGATTCAATCCCTGGGTCGGGAAGATGCCCTTGGAGAAGGAAATGGAGATCCACTCCAGTATTATTACCTGGAAAATCCGCATGAACAGAGGAGCTTGGCAGGCTACAGTCCATGGTGTTGCAGAGTCCGACATGACTGAGTGACTAAGCAGAAATAACTGCTTTTGACTCCAACACGAGCGATACCACCCTTTATTAAATTTCTGTTTCCCAATACTCCGTTAAATACTTTACATACATGATGCTCTGTGTGCATGAATGGATAGTCAAGTTTGAGGCTAAGTATCTCCACTTAAGCATTTCAGTTGTGGTGATAGATTTGGGCAAATCTATTTTCATGAAGGTGCTCAGTATCCCTCCAGGAAACAGCTAACTAAAGAAGGAACTAGATCATGTGCCTAACCCATATCAAAGCCTTTGTCATCAGAAAAGAGGAGAGAAGACTTTGCTCACTCCTTGGGAGACTTATATTTATGCCTTGCTCATGGACTCTTGTTGCAGCTTCTCCTTTGTCCTTGGGTGTGGGGGTGTCTTTTTCTGGTGGGTTCCAACATTCTTTGATGGTTGTTCAGCACCAAGTTGTGATTTTGGTATTCTAGCAGGAGAAGATGAGTACACCTTCTACTCTGCCATCTTAGAGATTTGGACTCTGTCTGAGTCAGGGGAGAGAGAGAGTCAGGTGAGAGTAAGAGAGAGTATGCCCTAAAAGAGCATTTCCACTAAAACCAGAATGTATTGCTACTCCTCTAATGCAGTGTAACATACATGAGGGAGAGAATTACATCTCCTATTTATTACAATCTGACAAACAGTTTTAGTATATTGAGTGAGAAATGTGTGAAGTGAGTGAGAAATGTGAAGTGAGTGAAAGTGTTAGTTGCTCAGTTGTGTAAACTCTTTGCAATCCCATGGGCTACTCTGTCCATGGAATTCTTCAGGCAAGAATACTGGAGTGGATAGTCATTTGCTTCTCCAGGGAATCTTCCCCACCCAGGGATTGAACTGGGGTCTCCCGTGATGCAGACAGATTCTTTACCATCTGAGCCACCAGGGAAGCCCGAAAAGTATGTCAGTTCAGTTCAGTTCAGTTGCTCAGTTGTGTCCGACTCTGTGACCCCATGGACTGCAGCACACCAGCCCTCCTTGTCCACCACCAACTCCTGTCCATCACCAAACTCATGTCCATTAAGTCGGTGATGCCATCCAACCATCTCATCCTCTGTTGTCCCCTTCTCTTCCTGCCTTCAAACTTTCCCAGCATCAGGGTCTTTTCCAATGAGTCAGTTCTTCCCATCAGGTAGCCAAAGTATTGGAGTTTCAGCTTGAGCATCAGTCCTTCCAATGAGTACTCAGGATTGATTTCCTTTAGGGTGGACTGATTGGATCTCCTTGCAGTCCAAGGGACTCTCAAGAGTCTTCTCCAATACCACAGTTCAAAAGCATCAATTCTTTGGCACTCAGCTTTCTTTATAGTCCAACTCTCACATCCATACACGACTACTGGAAAAACCATAGCTTTGACTATGTGGACCTTTGTTGGCAAAGTAATGTCTCTGCTTTTTAATATGCTGTCTGGGTTGGTTCTAACTTTTCTTCCAAGGAGCAAGCATCTTTTAATTTCATGGCTGCAGTCACCATCTGCAGTGATTTTGGAGCCCCAAAAAATAAAGTCTGTCACTGTTTCCCCACCTATTTGCCCTGAATGATGGGACCAGATGCCATGATCTTCATTTTCTGAATGTTGAGCTTTAAGCCAACTTTTTCACTCTCCTCTTTCACTTTCATCAAGAAGCTCTTTAGTTCTTCATTTTCTGCCATAAGGGTGGTGTCATCTGCATATCTGAGGTTATTGATATTTCTCCTGGCAATCTTGATTCCAGCTTGTGCTTCATCTAGCCCAGCATTTCTCATGATGTACTCTGCATATAAGTTAAATAAGCAGGGCGACATTATATAGCAGAAGTGTGTTGCAGGTAACTATAGAGACCTTTGGTGGGAGGTAGCAGATGCTTAAGAAGTGGCAGTGGGATCTGCTGGATGCCCCTTGATAAGTGGATATATTTGATAGTGCTTCTAGAAATTCACTTTTACTTCCAGAAAGCTTGTAGGCAAAAAAAAGATGTGTGTATTCATCAGGAGAGGCTAAGTGGTCATAACAAACATGTCACTTCTGTTTACAAGCCGGTGATGAGAAGTCCTATAGCCTTGCCTAATAGTAAGTGGGCAAAATGGGGGAGTAGATAGTGTCTCTGCCACCGTAAAGGGTGGATCTATAAGAAACAATTAGGTGAAGGCATTAGCTTGTGAAATATGCTCTTAATTTGACCTCGTTAATTCCCACACATACCTGAGACCGGATAATGGTAATGGTCTGTCTTGTTGTTGTTTAGTCACTGGGAGTTGTCCAACTCTTTGAGACCCCCATGGACTGTAGCCTGCCAGGCTCCTCTGTCCATGGGATTTCCCAGGCAAGAATACTGGAGTGGATTATCATTTCCTTTTCCAAGGGATGTTCCTGACCCAGGGATGGAAATTGAGTTTCCTGCATTTGCAGGCAGGTTACTTACCACTGAGCCAGTAGGGAAGTTCCTTAGGTATATATAATACCTTTTATTTATCCTCATGACAAATTCAGAGAAGTTAGGTAATTACTAGAATTTATATAGCTGTCCAGTTCTCCATGACTCCAAAACTGTTTTTTTTTTATTGTTCTGCATTTGCCACAAAGCTATATGCTTTAAAATAACCCCAAACATTTACTAAATTCCTACTCCCTTCTTTATTTTTTTCCTTTATTTTTTCACAACAACCTAGTGAGGTAAGATTGGTATTACCCTCAGTAGGCTCAGAGAGGTTAAGTAACTTGATCTAAGTCACGAAGCCTGCGAGAAGAGACATGGCTTGAGCCCAGATCTTTTGCCTTCACTTGGAGAACTATTTCCATTCACTCTTTCAAGCAAGTTCACCCAGAAAGGTTAAGAATTTGCCCAAAGTCACAAAACTAGCAAGCAACAGACTAGAATTCAAATTCAAATCACACAACTCCCACACCCATGCTTTTTGCATCACAACACTTCTCCTTAGGGGGCTGATTCATTCACACTCTATTTACACACATTATCAATGTTATCAATCTCAGACTATAAACTTAGTTTACTGCAAACTCCTAGTTCATTTGGTGAATGCTACTATAGAGAACAATATCTTCTTTCTAGTTTAAAACTTTATTTTTCATTTGAACAAATCATTGAACATCTCTAAAGCATAGATTCCTTTGTTCTTCACAAATTGAACAAAAACACCTTTCCCGTTAATTGTATTAGACATCAAATATGCAAGACGAATGATTAATCCGTGGGATGTTTTTGAGGCAGAATCTATAAAGAAAAGTTCAAACAACATCAGTTGACATAAGCTGAGAAGGAAAACAGATGAAACACTAACAGGAAAACTAATTTAAGGGAAATAGATACTAAATACTAAGGATTGAGCACAATTAATTTTTCTAAATGTGTGACATGAAAAATGGTAGAAAACACATCCTAGTAAGACTATACTATGGTGTTGTTTAGTCACTAAGTCACGTCTGACTCTTTGCAACCCCAAAGACTGTAGTCTGCCAGGCTCCTTTGTTCACTCCAGAATACTGGAGTGGATTACCATTTCCTCCTCCAGGAGATCTTTCCTACTCAGGGATCAAACCAGTGTCTCCTGCATCTCCCGCATTGGGGGCAGATTCTTTACCACTGAGGGCTTCCCTGGTGGCTCAGACAGTAAAAGCATCTGCCTGCAGGAAAATCCCATGGATGGAGGAGCCTGGTGGGCTGCAGTCCATGGGGTCGCTAAGAGTCGGACACAACTGAGTGACTTCACTTCCACTTCTCACTTTCATGCATTGGAGAAGGAAATGGCAACCCACTCCAATGTTCTTGCCTGGAGAGTCCCAGGGATGGGGGAGCCTGGTGGGCTTCCATCTATGGGGTCGCACAGAGTCAGACATGACTGAAACGACTTAGCAGCAGCAACAGCATCAAGTTCAATCCCTGGGTCAGGAAGATCCCCTGGAGAAGGAAATGGTAACCCGCTCCAGTACTCTTGCCTGGAAAATTCTATGAATGGAGGAGTCTGGTGGGCTACAGTCCACGGGGTCCCAAGAGTTGAGCAACTTCACTTTCACTTTTCACTTTTCTTTACCACTGAGCCACCAGGGAGGCCTATACTAGGATGTAGATAGAATCAAAGAAGGAGGGAGAAAACTAGAGAAAGTCAAGAGTTGTTTGTGTACCAACTAATTCGTAGGTCATTTCCAACTGCAAAATCTAGCCCTATGCAGATAGGGTTTGAGACTTGTCTGAGGTAGATTAACTTTGTTTATCTGCAAACAGACTGATTTCTTCATACAGGCTCTCAACTACACTCTTTATTTAAAAATAACCTTTATAACAGGACATATTTGTAAGATGACAAATTGTACAAAAATACCTTTTCCATTAATTGTATTAAACATTAAATATGCAAGACGAATGATTGACCCATGGGATGTTTTTGAGGCAGAATCTATAAAGAAAAGCTCAAACAAGGTCAGATGACATAGCTGAGAAGGAAAGCAGATGAAGCACTAACAATAATCTATCATCTTCAAATTATTGCAAAAGCAAGAAATGTTTAGATTTAGCTTTCACCATTTCCTGTCACTGGTAAAGAATCTGCCTGCAATGCAGGAGACCCAAAAGATACAGGTTCTATCCAGGGAAAATCCCCTGGAGCAGGAAATAGCAACCCACTCCAGTATTCTTGCCTGGGAAATTCCAAGGACAGAGGAGCCTATCAGGTTACAGTCCCTGGACTCACAAAGAGTTTCTGACATGACTTAGCAAATAGACAACAACAATTTTCCCTAAAGGGCAAACAACTGACTCCAATCAGAGACACCATGAAAATGACTGCCTTCAAATCCAAAGTTGATGCAGAGGGTCTGCAGTAGGGTCTCAATTATAACTACTCCTTTCTTTTTTTTTTCCTTTGGCTATGTACAGTTTTAACTTAAAAATTCCATTTATTACCATTTAAAATATTTCCTTGGGACTTCCCTGATGGTCCAGTGGTTAAGAATCTGCTTGCCAATGCAGGGCACACAGGTTCGATTGATTCAAGAGGATTCTAATCCAAGAGGATTCTACATGACTCAGAGCAATTAACCCTGTGGAATACAACTGCTGAGCCTGCTCTCTAGAGCCTGGGAGCAACAACTATGAAAGCCTGAATGCCTAGAACCTATGTTCCTCAACAAGCGAAGCCACTGCAACGAGAAGCTTGTGCACGACACTGAAGAGTAGCCCTGGCTCACCACAGCTAGAGAAAGCCTATACACAACGAAGACCCAGCGCAGCCAAAAATAAATAATAAAAAAAATTTCCTGGCAGCTATGTCATCACAAGTGTGAAAACAACAACAACAACAACAAAACAGAAAGATAGCTACTTTGTTAATAAATAAAAAGTTTGCTGAATAGTGAGGCTATGCTATTTTTGGAGACATTCATGTTTACATTCAGTTGAAAATCCTTATAATTCACTATAATTATTTCTGAATTAACATCATTTAGACCACAGGCTAATTTCTGCTACTGTCATAGTTAATTACAATCATTTCTTTCTAAAATGCATTTATTTATTATTTTTAATTTTTATTTTATATTGGAGAATAGTCGATTAACAATGTTGTATTAATTTTAGGTGTACAGCAAAGAGCAATGTAGGTCAGACAGAAAAAGACAAATATATAATATCACGTATATGTGAATCTAAAAAGATGTTACAAATGAACTTATTTATAAAACAGAAGTGGACTCACAGATTTACAGAATGGATTTATGGTTATCGGGGAGAAGGTAGGAGAGAGGGACAGATTGGGACTGACATGTGCACACTGCTAAATTTAAAACAGATAACATACAGTATCGTGTGTAAAGTAGATAGCTGGTGGGAAGCTGCTGTATAGCACAGGGAGATCTGTGATGATCTAGATGGGTGGGAAGTGGGGTGAGGTGGAAGGAAAGTCCAAGAGGAAGGGGACATATGTATGCATATTTCTGATTCACTTGGTTGTACAGCAGAAACTAACACAATATTGTAAAGCAGTTATACTCCAGTAAAAATTATTCTAAATAGATAACCAACAAGGACCTACTGTGCTATAGTACAGGGAGCACTACTCAATATTCTGTAATAACCTAAATGGGAAGAGCCCTTAAAAAAGAATAAATACATGTATGTCAATACCTGGCTACTCTTTAGAATCACCTAAGGCATTGTCAATAAACGTAGCCACATAGGCCCCACCTGTAGTGGTTCTAGTTTAACTGGAGTATACCAAGCATCTGCTGCTGCTGCTGCTGCTAAGTTGCTTCAGTCATGTCCAACTCTGTGCGACCCCATAGACGGAAGCCCACCAGGCTCCCCCGTCCCTGGGATTCTCCAGGCAAGAACACTGGAGTGGGTTGTCATTTCCTTCTCCAATGCATGAAAGTGAAAAGTGAAAGTAAGTCGCTCAGTCGTATCCCACTCTTAGCGACCCCATGGACTGCAGCCTACCAGGCTCCTCCGTCCATGGATTTTCCAGGCAAGAGTACTGGAGTGGGGTGCCATTGCCTTCTTCGATACCAAGCATCTAGGTATACTTAAAAAGTTATTCCTAGGTAATCTAACACCTGATCTATAGTTGTCTGGTACTGGTCCTGTATGAGCCTATGTTTTCTTGATAAATTAGCCAGCCCACCCAAACAGACACACCAGAAGCCCTAACACGTGGAAGATTAGCCATGTCATGCTATGACTGGTTTGGTTTGAGTTTTTTTTTTTTTAGTTTAACAGTTTAGTTATTATTGTATTCTTCACAAATGCATATCACGACTGGTGATGAATCACATTTTTAACGTGAAAAATCATAACAAGGTGGTGTTATATCTTTTGCCTTAATGAATAAGACCTTTCCCACATCTTATTATTAAATTTAAAGCTTTATCTTTAGCAATTCTCTCTGTATAACTCTGTGGCCTTCCTTGGACACAATTTGATGCTGTTCAGCATGTCTGCTGTCTTTGTTCTTATATTCATCTATTCCCTTGCAATGTGGTATTAGTTTTAAGATTAAAAGCCAATCCTGACTGGGAGAGCACTGAGCTATTATTACTGCTGGCTAATGTACCACTGGAAGGCCGTGCACAATAAGTCAGAAAAAAGGAGTTTCTTATGTTCTCTCATTGGTTTATTATTACAGTTAGGGAAACATCCTGCACAATTTATTTCTTAAGCAGAGTAGGGATGGAAGAAAGTAAAGAATATAAAAATGAGAAACAGTGAGTTTCTAGGAAGCAATGACTAAATCTAAGACATTTTATGTCCCAGAAGAGCAGGGATTCAGCATCCAAACCCTGATCTACTGGAGAAGAGGGAATCTCCAGATTTCTATAAATCCTCTGAAATGACAAGCAAAATAATGTGTGTGTATGTACAGTTTGGGGAAGGTAGATGCGCTTGACATCTACCAAAGGCTTAGCAGTGAGGTATCTACAAATTGATCTGAAGGAACAGTCTCTTCTCAAATCTTCTCCTTCTTACCAGTAACCAATTCTGGCTCCTTTGACTACTTTTCTTTTAGGATCCCTCCGTTGTACCAGCGGAGGGATAAGTATAAGTATAAGTACTTTATGTATTTCTTCAGTGTGTCCTTTCAGGATTTCCTGATTAATGAATACTGGAATCAGGCTTGCCTCTATGTACAAGGACCACTGTGGCCAGGATCTTAATTTCCTGAAAAACAATTGCTGCAACTTCTCTTCCTTTTCTGCCAACACTGCCTCTATTTATACTGTCTTCACTTTCTTTTTCCAGACTTCTGCGTGTCTGCTTGGTTGGTAAGTGGACCCACTAGCTAGGTGCCATTGAGGCTTAGTATCTACCTAGCTCTAGGCTTGTCTCCCTTGCTCTGTGGAGGAACAGGTTGACATCTTCTATGAGAGGGCAGGACCTCAGCTCTCCTGAGTGAGTGGGAAGGTAGAGAACAGGGTCTTCATTTCTTTATTTCTTAACACTGCATCAGGGTCCATCCATTTATTTATCCATGGTCCTATTATTTTGCATGGAGAATTCTATTTCTTATTTCATTTCTGTTGGAATGTGTGTGTGTGTGTGTGTGTGTGTCTGTGTATAATTGCATGGAGGGTGTAGTCTGAGCACTTAGGCTGTAGGAGTGGGCCTATAATGCTGTTTTCTGATAATCAAGGCTCAAGACCAGATGGTTTACAAAAAGATCTCTGATATTTAAAGCAAGCTGTAGCCTTAACTCTACACATCAGGAGCCCGATGCCATGAACCATGTCAATCACAATTGCTCCTATTTATTGAGATTTACTGCATATAAAGCATGTGTGTGTTCATCAGTCCTTCGTGTCCAACTCTTTGTGACCCCATGGACTATAGCCTTCCAGGCTCCTCTGTGGAATTCTCCAGGCAAGAATACTGGAGTGGGTTGCCATTCTGTTCTTCAGGGGATCTTCCTTACCCACTGATCAAACCCAGGTGTCCTGCATTGCAGACAGATTCTTTACCATCTGAGCCACCAAGGAAGTCCATAAAGCATGTAATTTGTATTATCTCATTTAATCTCCACAATAATCTCCACAATAATCCAATTATTATTCCCAGATTATTATCTACAGATAATAAAGATTTAGTGTAACCAAGTAATTTGGGTGTCATACAACTAGTAACTGGTTGAGTTGGGAGGTCTGTCTGACTCCAGAGCATCATGCTCATCAGCATTAACTCTATGTCACCTGGAAGGATCCAGAATCTCTAGGGTAGGTAGAGTCACAGTCACAGAGGATAGTCATCGTGAGCTGGAAGCCCAGGGAATAAATACAGCATTGGTTACATATTTCTCACAGATTTTTAAGAGGTATTTTCTTGTATAAAGAATATTGAAAGTAGCAAGTTTTAATATGACCTTGCTGCTGCTGCTGCTAAGTCACTTCAGTCATGTCTGACTCTGTGCGACCCCATGGACGGCAGCCCACCAGGCTCCCCCATCCCTGGGATTCTCTAGGCAAGAATACTGGAGTGGGTTGCCATTTCCTTCTCCAATGCATGAAAGTGAAAAGTGAAAGTGAAGTCGCTCAGTCGTATCCAACTCTTAGCGACCCCATGGACTGCAGCCTACCAGGCTCCTCCGTCCATGGGATTTTCCAGGCAAGAGTACTGGAGTGGGGTGCTAATATGACCTTAGACATCATTAAATCAACAATAGCAAACAATGTATTTAATCACTATAGACCTTGAAAACATCTAACCAGCCCTTTCAGAATACCCACAATTATTTATCTGCTCATCACAATTTATAGTGACATTTCCTCAGTGTCCTTCCTCAAGGAACAGCATTTTAAAATTAAATCTAATAACACTTTGTTTAATTTTCAGAAAATATCATATACCACTACTTACCTATGTTTAAATAATTCTATTTTAGCACTGATGATTATGTGTCCAGCTATGTTAGAAATTATTTTATCTTAGGATATGATATAAAAATTATGGAGTGTCTCTTTACTTAGTTCTCCATAAACTATATATCACGTCTGCCACCAGATTACAAACTTGATCTTCTGCAGTCAGTAACAAGGAGCTACCAAGTGCTAAAATAACTTTCGTAGTGACTTTATTGTTTATTTATTTAATTTTGTTCGCTGTTCTGGGTCTTCATTACTGTGCGGGCTTTTCTATAATTGCGGTGAACAGAGGCCACTCTCCACTGCAGTATGCAGGCCACTCTCTAGTTGCAGTGCACGGGCGTCTCATTGCGGTGGCTTTTCTTGCTGTGCAACATGGGCTCTAGGACTCTCGGGCTTCAGTAGTTGCTGCTCCTGGGGTCTAGGGCACAAGTGGAATAGTTGTGTCAGAAGTTGTGGTACATGGACCCAGCTGCTCTGCGACACGTGGAATCATCCCAGACCAAGGATCGAACCCATGTCCCCTTCACTAGAAGGCAGATTCTTTACCACTGAACCACCAGGGAAACCCTGTGGTGGCTTCAATATCATGATAATAACTCTCACAATGTGAACAGTCATTCATCAATTTTTTGTTTTGTTTTGTTTTGTTTTCGGTGTGTGCCAGCCACTATAGAAGGTAAAGGCTTCATAGTTTTCTATAGGAAGTCAACGACAGAATTTTGATGCCCTTGGAATATTTCCCAGGGACGCTTGATCACCTAGTAAAATTTATTTTAAGAACCATGATACTACTGATCAAAATAAGATATCTACCATACACATTTTACAATATCTAGTAAATGCATATTTTTATTATTAATAATTTATGGAAAAAGGGAAAAATGAATGTGAAGTCTAAGTGACATGAAAAGGACATAAAGTAGTTTTTTGAGAAATCAAGTTGCCTGCCTTATAAATGAGCAGTCTTGCTGATATAGTAGGGCCCAAACCCATTTATTTCTATGGAGAAATCATGTTTTCTTCAAATTATACACATCTTTTCATATTCTAACTGAGGCATATGGAAATCAGCCCAGAATATAATCTCAGAGTCATCATAAAATAAGAAACTCTTTTTTCTGCTGTGTTTTTTAGGTATTCTTTTCTGTATTCCTACTTCACTAGAAGAATTACCTTTTTTGAAACCACTTACAATAAAATTCCTCTTCTCATTTCATAGTGTTAGAATCCTCAAAGAGCACTTAGGGAGATCCTGATGACCCACATGAAAAAGGATCAATCAGTAGTGACTCAATGGAATTCCATCAAATTGTACAAAATAACTCTGAAATCATAAGCCTAAAATAGAGCTAAGGGTATTCAACCCGTCATGACAGACTGATTACTGCCTTCATATCTCTGGAATATAGTCATGACCTATATTCCTACAAATACCCAACAATTTAAATAATCAAACCTATGAGCTCTTCCTAAAAGTTTGCCCCACAAGTCCTTTTTCATAAGCATAAGCAATCTGTTAAGAATTCATGGTTTCTGCTCCTTGTTCTGCTGTCATAGCAACCTTCATACCATAGACATATGCAAAGAACCGAACACCACCTAACCAGTAAAATCAAATTGTCATGACGGTTGCTATGTTAAATACAAAATGACAAACCAATTTCCAATTGCTGAAGCATAAAATCAAGGTACAACCATACTTTCAGATCTCTTTTAGCAAATACAGTATAATAGTGATAGTGGTGGTGTTGGTAATATGTGATGGGACTAGGGGAGTTTGGAACAGATAAACATATTAGACACCTATGTAAGATGAGTTTGTGCAAATATTAAAATTCAGTGCTAATTGAGACTACCCATTGAAAGACAAGCAATTATAAAGTGGCCAGCTCCTATGCAAATATAAAGTATGAAATCTGTTTTACCCATCTATTAATAATAATAATTAAAAAAGCTCACCTCTTTTGTACATCTTTCAGTTTGAAAAGATAGTTGTAAAATATGCCTTATGGTCTGATAGTCTGATAAGTTATTCCACTAAAGCTAGGAGAATCTTAATGTGCCTCCCTAGGAGCTCCCCAGGTGGCACTAGTGGTAAAGAATCCACCTGCCATTGCAGTAGACGCAGGAGATGAAGGTTCAATCCTTGGATTGGGAAGATCCCCTGGAGTAGGAAATGGCAACCCACTCCAGTATTCTTGCTCACTCTCAGCAAGTACTTCAGCTGGTTCTGGTTCTTCACCTGATTAAATATTCCTAATCTTTTGGGGCTTTCCAACTGGCAACCCACTCTGGTACTCTTGCCTGGAGAATCTCATGGACAGAGGAGCCTGGTGGGTTGCAGTCCATGAGGTCGCTAAGAGTCAGACCCGACTGAGCGACTTCACTTTCACTTTTCACTTTCATGCATTGGAGAAGGAAATGGCAAGCCACTCCAGTGTTCTTGCCTGGAGAATCCCAGGGACGGGGGAGCCTGGTGGGCTGCCGTCTATGGGGTCGCACAGAGTTGGACAGGACTGACGTGACTCAGCAGCAGCAGCAGCAGCAGGTAGCTTAGTGGTAAAGAATTCACTTGCCAGTGCAGGAGATTCAGGAGATGCTGGATCGATCATTGTGTTAGGAAGATCCCCTGGAGGAGGACATGGCAATCCATGCCAATATTCTTTCCTGGAAAATCCCCAAATCCCATGTACAGAGGAGTCTGGTGAACTGTAGTCCATAGGGTCAAAAAGAGTCGAACACAACCGAGTGACTGAGCATACAGGGTTCTAGAGCAAAATCATGCCTTGAGCAGGGGAGAATTACACATTCAGACAGCAGCTCTTGGCAAGCTACCAGGCACATGGAAAATGAAAACTTTGATCATGAGGCAATAAGTAACTATCTGGCTAGAGTTGCTCCTCATAAGTTGACTTTTGTCAGACCTACAAAGTCATAAGATCAAATATGAAAGTGTTAACTGCTCAGTTGTGTCCGATTCTTTGCAACCCAATGAATTGTAGGCCAAAAAATACTGAAGTGGGTTGCCATTCCCTTCTTCAGGGGATCTTTCTGACCCAGGGATAGAACCTGGGTCTCCTACATTGCAGGCAGATTCTTTACTGTTTGAGCCACCAAGGAAGCCCAAGATCAAATATGCCCAGCAACAATTCACTGTAGGATAGAAATGGAATACCTGGAAGCAGGCATAGAGCTGGCTGGAAGGCACAAGTAAGCTACAGAAGTAAGTATACCAGACCCACCTCTCACTTGGCACTTTCATGGGCCCTCGCCCTCACCTTACATCTATAGCCATGAAAGTGGAGGGGCAAGGCATCCCTTTATAACAAGCTGATGGAGGACAAAAAAGACCAAGCTTAGTTTATAGTTTATGGATAGGTTGACTCAATGTGTAAGTGCAAGCTAAAAAAAAAAAAAAAAGACCGTTGAATACTAAAATCCTATTGAGGACTGGCTCCAACATTCAATCGTGAGGGTAGGTCCTCCCAACAAGCAGAGCTTTATAGAGTACGTACTATTCTTTCTTAAAAGTGGCCTAAAATGAGAATATACATAGACTCATGGGTAGTGGTGAATGGATTAGCTGCATATTTAAAGTGCCTGTGGAAATAAATACTTGAAGATCAGGGATAAGAAAGTCTGGAGAAGAGACATGTGGATAACCTAAAGAAGTGGACATAAAATATGAAGGTCTTTGTATCACATATCAGTGCCGAACAGAAATCACCTATCATGGAAGAGGCACTAAATTACCAAGGAGACAGAATGACTCAGCCAGTTGACGTCATCCTGTTGTCTCCAATCATTCTTGTGCTAGCACAATGGACTCTTGTAGTAGACATGGTGATACTGATGAAGGCTGATGTGCAGGGCTTATGTGGGCTCCCATTGACCATGGTTGTTCTAGTTACTGCTGCTGTCAAATGCTCAACCTGCCAGCACCTGAGCTCCATATATATAGCCTTATCCCTGCTGCTGCTGCTGCTAAGTTGCTTCAGTCGTGTCTGACTCTTAGCAACCCCACGGACTGCAGCCTACCAGGCTCCTCCGCCCATGGGATTTGCCAGGCAAGAGTACTGGAGTGGGGTGCTATTGCCTTCTCCGAGCCTTATCCCTAGAAGAGACCAATTGGCCTGCTGGAATGAGCTTAAAAGCAATAAGCTCAACTAGAAGATCACAGACGGCCATTTAGAAACCCATCACAGGATCAAGCTATTATGCTGGGTTTATACTTGGAAGTTTTGATTTCCATTCGATTAGTCAGATGTTAGAGATATTTACTTCAATCTGCCTTTAGACCCACTAGGCTCTTCTGTCATGAAATTCTCCAGGCAAGAGTACTTGAATGGGTAGCCATTGCCTTCTTGAGGGGCTCTTCCGAACCCAGGGATCAAACAGAGGTCTCCTGCATTGCAGGCAGATTCTTTACTGTCTGAACCACCAGGGAAGCTCCCATTTAGCTTAATAGTTTTCACCAAATAAAATGCTTCTGAGTCTTGCTCACTAAGATGGAAACTGTCCAAATTGAAATCAGTCATCAATTAGTCCAACATATGACTAACTCATTTTGATTAGATCTGGGTATTAATGAGACAAAAGTTGAAGTCACTGGCCTTTTTAAAATTTTTATTTTAAGAAGGCATGTTTTATTTTTAGAATTTGTGTGCAGCAGAAACTATCTGGTACAAGCCATCCATCTTCTGCTTGCCACACTAATCCTCAGTCAAACTGGTATAATAAAATTACTTCCTTCTCCTTCTGGCCCTAGGTTATGGAACTCCTTAATGTTATTCCTTGGTGACCCATATTTCTGAAGTTGAACTCAAATTAAGTCAGTGGCTGCTACTTAAGTTTAACATAATACCACTGTACTGTGATAGAACTATGCCTTAGACACAGCAAGTACTCAAAAGATGTTTGTTGAATTAATATGAATAATTTCACAGAGCATTAGTATTTGTAGGAGTTTCAGAAAATATTTTAAAATCATCTCTATCCCTTATCTTCCACACCCAACTTTATCTCCTGAATACATCCATCTGTAATCCATCTACTTCTTCTCAGTTTTACAGCCACCACCTAGTGTCTACCTCTATCATCTTTTACTTGCAGTACTGCTAATTGGTCTTAGGTCTCCTTCAGTGTCCCTTGGACAGCAAGGAGATCAACCAGTCAATCCTAAAGGAAATCAACCCTGACTATTCATTGGAAGGACTCATGATGAAGCTGAAGCTCCAATACTTTGGCCACATGATGCAAAGGGCTGATTCATTGGAAAAGATCCTGATGCTGGGAAAGATTGAAGGCAGGAGCAGAAGGGGTGACAGAAGATGAGATGGTTGGATGGCATCATTAACTCAATGGATGTGAGTTTGAGAAACCTCCTGGAGATAGTAAGGATAGGGGAGCCTGGCATGCTGCAGTCATGGAGTTGCAAAGAGTTGGATATGACTTAGTGAGTGAACAACTCCTTCAACCTAGCCTTTACAGGGCAGTTAATTGATTTTAAAGTGAAAACCTGATCACTTTATACTCCTGTTTAAAATACTTTAATACTGCTCATTGCTCTTAGGATAAAGACCACAATACTTTGAGATCCTCCAGACCTGTCCTCTGCCTATATCTCTGGCAATGGTGTTTCTAGAGTTCAGTTAGGGCCAATGACCTGAAAAGTGAGGGTTGAAGACTTCTCCAGAAGGTACAACTAAACAGTAAACATCCTGCTTTTCCTATTGATGTGGGGTGGCTTCCAGGACTAATGGCCCCTAGGATGGAGCTGCTTCCCAGCTTCACTCCCTTCCACTCCTCCTCATTCTCACTCTGCTCCCTCTTTGCTAGCTTTCTTTCAGTTCTCAGAACATCCCAAGTACCTTTCATCTCAGAGCCTTTTTTTTTTTTATTTAACTTTACAATATTGTATTGGTTTTGCCATATATCAAAATGAATCTGCCACAGGTGTACATGTGTTCTCCATCCTAAACCCTCATCCCTCCTCCCTCCCCATACCATCCCTCTGGGTCGTGAGCCTTTTTGTTTATTGCTCTTTCTACCTAGAGCCATTTTATTGCTCTAAATATTACTCAACCCACAATTCTCAGATTAAATGTCATTTCCTTAGGGAAAACTTCCCTGGAGTAAGGTGGTTCCCCAAATCATAGGCTCTGCTCTTCACACAGGTAGCCTAGTCTCTCCCATCAGATCAAAAGTTTTGGGGAAGCAGGGGCAATTTTTGCCTTGTTTACTGCAGTCTTCATAGTGCCTGACTTGCTCCACCCATGTTTGTTGAATGAATGAACTGCTTTGCAGTTTGCACTGCAATTGGAAGGGACTTCACTGATAATGAAATTGGGATTTTGGATGGTTGCTGGTATTGCTTATGGTCTTATAGCTAATTAGCAGCAATATCAGAAGTGAAATGCTGTACAGAATATTGATTTTGGACCCAGAAAGCTTTCCAAGTATGAACTCATTGAATCCCCTACAGCTGCAGGACTAGGTACCATTAAGGTAACTTGCCTGAGGTCACACATGATAGATAATGGAATCAGGACTTGAACCACTTTTACTCTGAAATAATTGGCCATTCCAAATGCACCAGTAGGACTGAGAAAACAGACAGAATGTAGCCTCATCATAAGGCAGAGAGAAAATAAGAAAAGGCAAGAATATCGGTTAAGAATTCAAGGGCAGATCACACTGAACAGATATATTCTTTTCAGCTGAATGTGTATCTCATGAAGTTACCTGTGTTCCAATGGGTCCTGTTAATTTGGAAAGTACCATCGGTGCCCCAAATTAAGGATGGGGGTGCATACTGAGGCTAAGGCAGTTGGGGAAATAGTGCCTCAGATTTGATGAAGACGTGCTTTGTGAGAGCTACTGACATTTGAATCCTCCTTCTGTAGGAGAAAGCCCCCAAAGCCCAGGAATGAAGCTTGTTGCTGTGACAGGAGTGGGGCTAGTAGACCACCTGCTGCATGTTAACCTCTTCCAAAGACACTCTACAACATCCTCAAAACCAAATGGGAGAAAACATTTGTGTTTCAGAGAAAAGGGTGAAGAAGCAGGGAGAGAGGAGAATAGAGCAAGGAGTGAAAGAGGAAAGAGAGAGCTGAGGAGAGACAGGGAAAGACAGGATGAACAGTAGAATATAAGACAAGGCAGCCTTTTTGCAATATAGGATTTAATGATTGTCGAAAGAACTAAGAGATTTCATTTATTTAGAATGTGAGTGATAGGATTAGTGGTTTTTGTCTTATTAATTGTCCCACTGCTGTTTCTAATGCATACCACTTTTAAAACAGTAATGGCATCTTTATAATCATTGTCAGTCTCAGTCTGTCTCCTTTACATATATTGTTTAAATGCAATATTTATGGAATTGTCCTCATGGATTAACCCGTCACTTTTCTTAGAGTCCCTAGAAGCTCAATATTTGTGTTGTATCCCAGATCTCAGGACTCTTGGATATCTAGGCCTCTGATACTCTGTAAACTGGTAAATGATTAAGACAATCAGAATTACCTCATCACAATTTCTACTAATAGAAAAACCAGGAATTGTCTCATTATGGGCTTCCCTGGTGGGTCACATTGTAAAGAATCTGTCTTCAATGCAGGAGAGCCAGGTTCGATCCCTGGGTTGGGAAGATTCCCCTGGAGGAGGAAATGGCAACCCACTCCAGTATTCTTGCCTGGAAAATCCTATGGACAGAGGACCCTGGTGGGCTACAGTCCATGGGGTCGCAGTGAGTCAGACACAACTGAGCGCCTGGCACTTTGATGAACTGGTGAGACTTTTAGATAACTCAGTATGTATAGAGCAACTCCAGAGAGGGTGGGATTCTGATTCCAAGAGGGAGAATGTAGTCTGACATTCAATCAGATGTGAGGGGGAAAAAGCAAAGCTCACAATAGGAGGGTTGGTTCATGTGTCATATATAAACTGGGCATTGTATTGTCTTTCCCCAAATTCCCTCTAATAACATAGATGTCATGTGCAGTACAGTTGGTGTATTTCACAGGTGAGTATTATAATCCTATAAAAGCATTTTGAGACTGCAGGGTGTGAGTCATGATAAAAATCCCAAGAATTATTATCCTTTCTCTTCCACCCAGGAGGACTCATTTTTGCATCTCATCTGTAGCAATGTATGTTTTGAAGAACTATTAAGATGAAAGCAATATCAAAATATAAAACCAAGGCTAGATCATAAAGAACTAATTTCTCCAGTTAAATCATATTGTTAATGTTTAATGCAATATTTACAAGATATAAAATCTGACATTACATTTTTAAAATCAATCTGAGAGCCTCAAATTTTATCTTAATATTTTCTTTTTGTACTCTACATGTCTTTCATAATGAAATTATATTTGAAATATATTTGGTCTATTTGTCAGTTTATCTTTTATTAACTGGATTTTGTTTAGTGGATTATTTTTTGCTTATTTAACTAGTTCCAAACATGTTACAAAGCAGAATACCCCCCAATCAAATCTGCTACAAATATAACTTTTACTTCTGTTTTATACAGAAGCTAGGTTATTAATAAATTTATTCTAATTCATCCATATTAAAAGTTTACTTAGTAAATGCCAGTTGCTAACTTATTATAAAACTATTTTTATATAGATAGCCTACTATTATTTAATACACATTAGGAAGTCCTTGGAGTTTTTCTTATGACAATTATATTATCACTTTAATCTTACATATAATGGGTCAAAAATTTCTTATTTTCCCATTCAGTTACCATCACTATAATAATGGTACTTATCTTCTTGGATATATTTTCTCCCTTCTGTTTCTTTTCTTTCACTCTATCTTCCTGTGTGGTCTGTTTTCTATTTTTATTTGCTTTCCCCTATTTATCTGAATTTTACCAACCTTGAACTTGGTTATATTTAGCCTTCATACCCACAAAAGGGATCAGGAGGGTGTCTGGGGGAAGTGATACAGTGACCACTATACTAACCAAACTCTGATGGTAGTTAGTATCCGAATGTCCCTCAGTGCTGTGTTTTGCATGAAAGCATCTATAGTCCCCTAGAAAATGGAAAAGAAAAGAATTGACATTTCCTTATGCACTTGAACTTGTTCTTTTCTTTAAAGAGATATTCATGTTGCCTGGTTTGTGGCATTTATAAAATTTGCTTTCCACTGAACTTGTCATTTGTAAATTTGAAGATATGTACTAATTCAGAATTTTAATTCTGTATTTAACAAAAGAGGCATTTATTTTGAAAAATATCCTCTAAGTTGTAGAAAAACCATAGTAATATGTGTGACTGTCTGGCAGGATGATTGTCTGCTGATGATTGACTTTAGCCATTGATCAGTTCTGCATTGGTTTAACAAATTCATCTCAGTGTTTTGATTGTCTGTATATGTGTCTACTCTTCCAATTCTCCTTTGAACCAGTTACAATATCTTACTGACTCCACTATAAACTAGGCTGGTTGAATATAATCTTTGACACTTAAAAATTCTTTATCTGCAAGTTTATTAATAAACCAAAACAGAAGAAGAACAAGGTCCCCAAATGATCCATATAATTAAAAGTGCAAATTTACTCCAAACTGAAATAGAAAACATGTGGCAGGCCTTGACAATTTGGGCCATAGAAATTGTGTGATTAAAATGCCTTTAGCACACAACTGTAGTGCTGAACTATATTTGATTAACTCTTTGGTTTATGCTATTGAAAAAAATATATGCTGTGACTGCTGCTGATAGATTGCATCATAATATACAATTTAGGGTCAGAGCATCAAAGATAACAAAAATAAGAGCAATGTTTTAAAGTCAAGTGGCTGAATTAAGGCACATTTTTAACAGCAAAGGGTACTAAAAACATTCCTGAATATCTGATACATCAAAAACAAGATTATGTATAATTTAACTGCACATTTTGGTCTATTCTGTGTATACATGTGCAGTCGCTAAGCTGTGTCTGGTTTTTTGTGACTCCATGGAAGTAGCCTGCCAAGCTCCGCTATCCATTGAATTTTCTAGGCAAGAATGCAGGAATGGGTGGCCATTTCCTCCTCCAAGGCATCTTCCCTACCCAGGAATCCAATCTGTGTCTCTGACACTGGCAGGTGGATTCTTTGCCTCTGAGTCACCAGGAAAGCCCATTTTGATGGCATATTCATCACACTCTCCCAACTTATGCTTGCTTACCGCCAATAAATCATGTGCTATCTAGGTTTAAAAAAATGAAAATATCTAAGTAACAGACATGCGAGTTTTAAAAAACTAACAATACACCATGATGATAACAACTGAACATTTTTCTTCTGAATGCGATTGCAAGACATTCCATTCACAAATATTATAGTTCAATAAAAACTTTGTACACATATCCCCAAAAGTCCACACCAGATTAGACCACTTTACCAAATCAGTAAAATTAGAAGTAATGAAAATTTTCTTTAAGTAATACTTCTTTAAGTAAGAAATAATCATAATTTTTTTTAAGAGCCATAAAGATCTGAGGCACTCTGGGAAAGATGTTTTATACAAGTAGAACATGTCAGTGATATCAAATTATCTTACAAGAAAGTCATAAGATACCCAGTCATCAAGTACACTCATGACAATGACCTTGATCTGATATGACTTCACTGATGCATGCCCATTTGGACTGAACTGTTAAAAAGGAACACAGACATTGGGCAGCTAAAGTGGGCTTGCCCTCCTCCTTGGTATTATATTGAGAATTTAGGAAATTACTCTGAGTTGCTTATTGTAAACCACTATGTTCCCGAGGCCATCAATTCTCCTTACAAAATGTTATTTCAACATAATTTGACAAAACTTTCAAGTGACTGTAACTTATAGTATAACTCTACTAGCAAACATTCTGTTTCTATACTGAAATGAGAGGGAAATGGGAAATACAAATCATTTTAGCTGCCTTGACATAACTGAGCGGCAAACACTGAAGCCTCAAGGTCAGCATTCGTGCATTTTCCAAGTAGTTGCTATAAACACAGCCTTCCTCTTCCTAGTGAACTACCAGGTTGCTTCTACAGCACTGCTCCATTTCTCATACTTCTGGTACCTGCACTGTCTTCTGTTTGTTTCGCTCTGGCTGTTTGAGATTCTAAGAGAATCTACTTAGAAAGATCTTGGCCTTCATATAATTAATTTTTAGGAATATGAAAAGCTGTGGAAACCATTAAGAAGTAGGTGTTAGTAACAATGAAAATATTTAGAGTAATCATATTTTTCTTTATGCATCATATTCAGTGAATGCATAGCAGACAATATTTTATTTTCAAGTTTGTTTCCTGCAGAATTGTTCCTTGGGGACATACTGTGAATTCTCTGCAATATGTCAACATTAACGGAGCATTGAGAAAGCATGGATGAATAATTACTGGTCTGCTCATCTGAGGTGAGGGATGGAGGCTCATTTCTCTCTTTCAAAAGTCTGTTTACTTAATCAATGTAAGGAACATATAGAATTGTACAAAAGACTTGAAGAGACAGAGTCTTATAATTGGCAAAACTTGCTCATTATTCCAAAGCAATCAATTCTATTTCAGGCCAAATGATAGTGATAGTCATTTCTGTCCCATTCTAGGCTCATGATGGGCTCATACTTCTATGCCCTTTATTGTTAGGAAGAGAACCATATGACTGGTTCTGCAGAATGAGTTATAAGAAAAATGGAGTGGGTGACTTCTGGGTTGGACTTCTTAGTTTTCACAATGAGACCCTCCAGATTTTACTCTTTCCTTTTGCATGGTGATAGATAATTGTAAGAAAGGTAGTGGCTGTTCCATCAACCTGGGTCCCTGAGTGACTAGAATGCACTGAATCCATCCCCACCTCACTGTCCCCAAATAGATTTGAAACATGAGCAAGGAATTACTCTGTTGTTTTAAGGTACTGAGCTTTAAAAGTTTATTGGTACTACCTTCACACGTCTCTACTCATGCAGAATAAAGTCATAAATTGCTAGTTGGATGTAACAGGAGAAGGAAAATACCTCAGGCAGTGCATATCTGACCACAGAGATTGTTGGACAACTTCCCTCCAATTTCACAATCTTGACTAGGCTCAAGCTTACATTAAGATTCCTTTAATAGAGGCATGCTTCAGTAATACATGCCCTAACAACGTGCTTCTCAGATAGCTTCCCAATGGGACTCTATGCACAAGATAACATAGAAAGGCCTAAAAATAATGTGGTTAAAATATGTTCATGCTTTGAAGTGAGCTCTCTGCAATTTCTAAATTTAACTCAAATCATCACACTGTGGCTTTGCAACCTCCTGGGGGTGCTTCCCAGGTGTAACCTGAAACTGGTTCTGGTACTCAGTATTCCTGTCCTCTGAGAGCACAAGTAGAGACCTAAGAAGGAGGTAGATCCCTCCAGGTTTTAGGTGGGAGGTTTGATAAACAAGGGAATTCACATAGAAGACTTATCTTAGGTGGTCACAAATTGAGTAGATCTCCATACCCACAACCAGAATCTTAAAAAGTTTATGTAGAGGACTTAACTGAGTTCAGTTACATATGTAGTCCAAATGATCTCATCAGCACATTATTATCTCAAGGTTGTATCCTTGAGGGAGCATCTGGAAGTGGCAAAGGCAAGTGGAACACACATTCCAAGGACAGGGATATGGAGCCTCCAATGCCTGGGTCAAACCTGCAATCACATCTCTTGACAACTTCCCCCAACATGCACTCTGCATAGTGGTGGAGACAGACATCATGTAAAATACATCTTTATACTCAAGAGCTCAAATTTGTGGGTGAAAAAAATCCACTTATTTTTCTAAGTATTTTGTGCTATGGACTTAAAATACATTTTCTCAATGAATTCTGAAAACTTTCTTGCAATCTGGCATTGTGAGCTAGAACTCCATGAACTAGTGATGTTGACAATTTATTGTTTTTATGTACAAGGCATTATGCTGTGTGCCTTATATACATTGACTTATTAATTTATCATAGCAAGTTCACTAAGAGGAAGCTGAGATTCAGAGAATTTAACAAAGTTTTCCAAAGAAATACATGAGTAAGTGTTAGATAGGGACTCATCCTCAGGTCTAATTTCAAAGTCCGTAATGCTTCAAAATTGTGGGTACTACAGAGGGATTATGCTCATCAGGAATTTAGTATCTGTTGGGAAGATGACTAACACAGACATTTCCTGGTATGAAACTGAGAAAACCGATGGCAAAGCTAAGTAAATATAGCCAGTAAATTCCTTTTATAAAAACTATTCCTGTGAGATTTACTCCATTGTCCATAAGTTGCAACAATAGCAAGTATTCAGTGGTATGATGTTGTTGCTGTTATTCAGTCAGTAAGTCATGTCCGACTCTTTGTGACCCCCATGGACGGCAGTATGCCAGGCTTTCCTGTCTTTCACTTTCTCCCAGAGTTTGAACTACCAGAGTTCAAATTCATGTCCACTGAGACAGATTCTTAGAAAAGTTCAATCTTCCAAGACTGAACCAGAAAGAAATAGAAACTATGAACAACCCAATTACAAGCACTGAAATTGAAGCTGTGATAAAAAATCTCCCAAAAAATGAAAGCCCGGGACAAGATGGCCATTACCAATGGCATTTTTCACAGAACTAGAACAAAAAAATTTCACAATTCATATGGAAACATAAAAGACCCTGAATAGCCAAAGCAGTTTGAGAAGGAAGAATGGAGCTGGAGGAATCAACCTTCCTAACTTCAGATTATACTACAAAGCTACGGTCATCAAGACAGTATGGTACTGGCACAAAAGCAGAAATATAGACCAATGAAACAAGATAGAAAGCCCAGAAACAAACCCACGCACCTATGGGTACCTTGTTTTTGACAAAGGAGGCAAGAATATACAATTGGGCAAAGACAGCCCCTCCAATAAATGGTGCCTGGAAAACTGGACAGCTAGATGTAAAAGAATGAAATTAGAATATTTCTTAACACCATACACAAAGATAAACTCAAAATGGATTAAAGACTTAAATCTAAGACCAGAAACTGTAAAATTCTTGGAGGAAAACATAGGCAGAACACTCGATATTATAAATCAAAGCAAGATCCTCTACGACCCACCTCCTAGAAGTAACAGAAATAAAAACAAAAGTAAACAAGTGGGACCTGATTAAACTTAAAAGCTTTTGCACAGCCAAGGAAACTACAAGCAAGGTGAAAAGACAACCTTCAGAATGGTAAAAAATAATAGCAAATTAAACAACTGACAAAGGATTAATTTCCAAAATATACAAGCAGCTCATACAATTCAATGCCAGAAAAGCAAACAACCCAATCAAAAAGTGGGGAAAAGACCTAAACAGACAGTTCTCCAAAGAAGACATACAGATGGTTAACAAGCACATGAAAAGATGCTCAACATCACTCATTATTAGAGAAATGCAAATCAAAACTACAATGAGATATCACCTCACACCAGTCAGAATGGCCATCATCATAAAGTCTACAAACAATAAATGCTGGAGACAGTGTGGAGAAAAGGGAACTCTCTTGCACTGTTGATGTGAATGTAAATTGACACAGCCACTATGGAAGATGGTATGGAGAGTCCTTAAAAATCTAGGAATAAAATTACCATATGACCCAGCAATCCCACTCCTAGGCATATACCCTGAGGAAACCAAAATTGAAAAAGACACATGTATCCCATTATTCATTGCAGCACTAATTACAATAGCTAGAACATGGAAGCAACCTAGATGTCCATCAACAGATGAATGGATAATGAAGTTGCGGTATATATACACAATGGAATATTACTCAGCCTTAGAAAGGAATGCATTTGAGTCAGTTCTGATGCAATGGATGAACCTAGAACCTACTATACAGAGTGAAGTGAGTCATAAAGAGAAAGGTAAATATTGTGTTCTAACAGGAGACACATGAGTTTGGGTGAACTCTGGGAGTTGGTGATGGACGGGGAGGCCTGGCATGCTGCGATTCATGGGGTTGCAAAGAGTCGGACACGACTGAGAGACTGAACTGAACTGAACTGAATGCATATATATGTAATCTAGAAAAATGGAAATTCAGAATTTAACAGACATAGAGAATAGACTTATGGACATGGGGAGAGGGGAGGAGAGGGTGAGATGCATGGAAAGAATAATATGGAAACTTACATTACAGTATATAAAATAGATAGCCAATGGAATTTGCTGTATGTCCCAGGAAACTCAAACAGGGGCTCTGTATCACTCTAGAGGGGTGGAATGGGGTGGGAGATGGGAGGGAGGTTCAAAAGGGAGGGGATATATGTATACCTATGGCTAATTTATGTTGAGGTTTGACATAAAACAAAACAATTCTGTAAAGTAATTATCCTTCAATAAAAAAAATTAAGAAAAATTAAAAATTCATGTCCATTGAGATTCAGAGATATGAATAGTCATTAACCTTATTTATCAAGAAATTGTTAAACATTAACTAAGAGTCAAGTATTTTCATCCCTCTTTCTGTGCCCTGGATCTCAGGGGCTCTTGCATCCACCTGTGACCCTCTCTAAATTCAGTATCTGTAAATGTTTCCCTCTCATTTACTCAACTTGTACCTGGAACTGAGAATGTAATCAGATGAGAATATTTTTTGGTAATATAGGAAGGACTTTATCTTTACTTGCAAGTGATTAATTCTCCTAATTTATTTGGACCCATGGACTTCCCTGGTAGCTCAAATGGTACAGAATCCTCCTGCAATGCGGAAGACCTGGGTTCGATCCCTGAGTTGGTAAGATCCCCTGGAGGAGGGCATGGCAACCCACTCCAGTATTCTTGACTGGAGAATCCTCATGGACTGAAGAGCCTGGCGGGCTACAGTCCATGGGGTTACAAAGAGTCAGACATGACTGAATGAGTAAGCACAGCACAGCACAGTTGGACCCATAGAATGTGAGGAAGCAACTGGAGAAGCTCAGACACTATGAAGCTGAATTTGGAATGTTAACTAAAGAAATGCTAGGGCCGTAAAGGCAGAAAAGGGCATTCCTGACATAGGTAAAATCTTTTCATGCATGCTCAGTTTTCTGCTGTGTTTCCCAACTATATCTCTTCCTGTGAGTATAACTCTTTGCAACTACCTCTACCAACTCTTTCTCAGGTACAGTGGTTTCTCTGTTCTTGTCACCATTTGCTTAACTCCAGCCCTTACAGCTCCATACCTGGTGGTTCAGTGGTGAAGAATCCACCTGCCAATACAAGAGACGTAGGTTCAACCCCTGGATTCCATCTCTGGGTTGGGAAGATCCCCGGAGAAGGAAATGGCAACCCACTCCAGTATTCTTGCCTGGTGAATCCCATAGACGGAGGAGTCTGGTGGGCCACAGTCCATGCAGTCGCAGGAGAGTCAGACACAACTTACTGACTAAAACAACAACAACATAAGTCCTCACAGCTCCATACCATCAAAATCGCTTTCATTCTGGTTCATTTTCTGCATCATAGCCTGAATTTGCATCCTGAAACATAAATCTAGTCGCTTGTCTTTCATCCTTCAGATATTTGTTGGTTTCCTACTACCCACAAGGGATAAATAATCAAGCATCACAGCCTGATGTACAAGACACTTTGCAACTCAATTCAGTCCCAGCTTTCTTCTAGAATCCCCTTTCCTGACATTTCCTCCCTGAACCGCTTTCATGCTCCCATTTCCCACCTCACCCATTACCTGACAGGTTAATCATAGAACGCCTCGCTCTTTCCAGAGTATCTCATGACTTTTCAGGTCAATGTGATTTGGAAGCTGGTTATAACGACTTTGACTTTTCAATCTAGAAAATGCACACTTACTCTTTAAATCCAGTACAAATATCAGCTCTTTGGTAAAGACTTTCCCAGCTACCCCAGGCAAAGCTCATCAGCTTCTTTATGGGACCAGCAAAGCACGTTGTTCCCATTTATAGTATAGACTTCATTGTGTTATAACTCATCTGTTCGTGTGTCTCTCTTTTCTACTAAACTGGGAGCAGGACGTATAATATCTCAGACATTACTGTATTCCCTGTGACTTGTATAAGGCTTGACACATAGCAAATGCTCAAAAATGTTTGCCTAGTAAAAGGAAAGAGTTTTTTTCCTTAGTATCTAAATTACCAGTCCAAGATGATAACTCGATCATAAGAGACAGACACTGTGGTCCCATCACAATAACGTGCCTCTGATAACCGAATTTGAACAAGTGTTCCACTGAAACAAAACAGGCAGTTCTCCTGCAGCAGTTTGACACAAATACCTAGGTAAGCAGCACTGCTATTTTGGGCATCCTGTCATCTCCCACTTGTGTCCAATACAACTGTAGACAGAGCTTGTGCTGGCGCTGATGTCTTAGGAATGTAAGCTCCGTGCGCAGCCACTGCTGTTTGTCTCCATGTCACCCGCCGTCCTTGGAGCAGGCCCTCTGCATTGTGTGAAGTGTCCTGATTCAGAGCCCATCAAGACAGATGGCACGGTCTGCATGCTGGATTTTGATAGTTAAGCTTCCTAGCTCTTAGGTTAACAACACTTTTTTCCCTTGCTGCGTGAAAATTCAATAACGTCAATATTCACACACAATTGCTGCTAGGAAAAAGAAATATACAGCAAGAATGTGAAAACCACACACATCTATAGTCATTTACTTTGGACACATTCCTAGAAAAATTTGCTTCTGTATATTATCCTTTTCCCATCCACGAAGGCCCAATTTAAAATCTATCTGGGAATCCAAAATAGGACACAAATGAAACTATCTATGAAATAGACTCACAGACATAGAAAACACATTTGTAAATGCCAAGGGGGATTAGGGTGGGGGCGGAGAAGGCAATGGCACCCCACTCCAGCACTCTTGCCTGGAAGATCCCATGGACAGAGGAGCCTGGTGGGCTGCAGTCCATGGGGTCGCTAGGAGTCAGACACGACTGAGCGACTTCACTTTCACTTTTCACTTTCATGCATTGGAGAAGGAAATGGCAACCCACTCCAGTGTTCTTGCCTGGAGAAGCCCAGGGATGGCAGAGCCTGGTGGGCTGCCGTCTATGGGGTCGCACAGAGTCGGACACGACTGAAGTGACTTAGCAGCAGCAGCAGCAGGATGGATTGAGAGTTTGGGGTTAGTAGATGCAAGCTATTACATATGAGATGGATAAACAGCAAGGTCCAACTGTATATAGCACAGGGAACTATATTTAATATCCTGTGAGAAACAATAATGGAAAAGAAGATAAAAAGGAATGTATATATATGTGTCAGTTCAGTTCAGTCCAGTCGCTCAGTCGTGTCCGACTCTTTGCGACCCCATGAATCGCAGCACGCCAGGCCTCCCTGTCCATCACCAGCTCCTGGAGTTCACTCAGACTCACATCCATCGATGTATACACATATGTATATATGTATATGTATAATTGAATCACTTTGCCATGTAGCAGAAATTAGCACACCATTGTAAATCAACTATGTTGCCCTTGCTGTTTAGTCACTAAGTCATGTCAGATTCTTTGCAACCCCATGGACTGTAGCCCACCCTCCAGGCTTCTATGTTCATGGGATTTTCCAGGCAAGAATACTGCCATTGGTTGCCCTTTCCTTCTCCAGGGGATCTTGCTGACCCAGGGATCGAACCTGCATCTCCTGCTTGGCAGGCAGATACTTTCCCACTGAGCCACCAGGGAAGCCCAAATCAACTAGACTTCAATACATTTTTAAGAATGATTGGTAAACGTAAAAAAAGAAAAGAAAATCTGTCTTGTTCAGGAAGCTTCTCCACTATGTAACCACAGTTGCAGTTTGAGATAGACCAAGTTACTCTTTTGAAGAGCTCAAAACTTACCATTGTCAATATTTTCCCCAGTGACTGCCAATTATGTTAATGTGTCACTGCCAAAATTCATTTTCAGTCATCTGTGAGTTTCCCCCTTGTAGACGTCTGTTTATATGCTCATATTCTAGAGACAGAGAACATATGGGCTGACTCATTTTGCTGTAGCAGTGCAGAATCAACAGTTTGCTTTAACTTAGCTAATTAAACTTTAAAATTAGATAGCTGATTATATTGCCTGCACACATGGCCAGAGTATTTAGGAACATACTATTATCGCAATCCTAACTGCTATTCTAGTTTATTTTATGTTTATGGCTCTTCATTCCTACACTCACAGTTTTAAACAGCAAGCATGGCTGGAAGTCATTTAATCAGTTCAGCATATTAAAAAGTGCCCCCAAACTGTGCTGATTCATCAACATTTCAATGTTACAACTCACACATGCATATAATTCCAGCTCCAGTTCTCCTTGCTAGGAAAAAGTAGAAGATGAGAGTTTGTACTTTTAAGAATTTAAAACACACACACAAACATATATATATATAGTAAAAAAAAAATAAAAGGACAAAAGACATGGTTAGTGTCTTTGTTGTCTAATAAAAATTCATGTTAGATCTTAGTATATAGTTTAGATTATCAAAATGGTCATTGCTGAAACAATTTTTTATATTAAAAGTAAAAAGGTAGCAGACTGTCAGTATGCCTACACTATAGGCTCAGGGAGATTAGACTGTAAGATTCTGGAATCTTTAGCTTTCCAAAATTTCATTTTCATAGCTTTAAATGAGAGGATGGAAACCAAAACAGTATTTAACTTCTCCTTATCCCCCCTTCTTCTCTTCCTCTTTTTCTTTTCCTTCCTCTTCTTCATTTTGACATTGACCTGGGAGAGCTAGCAAAATTGTATGCATATGAACGTAACCAGAGGAACAGAATACCTCCCAATTTACCCTTTGGGGTATTGCAAGCATAGGACTCATAAATGCATGCTTCCTCCCTTCAGCTCATGGAGTGTAATTAGGCCTTGCCTGGAAATGCTACTTGGGGCCTAAAGGTGTGAAAACTGTAACTTCACAGTTTCTACCAGCTCTTTGATAGGTAAATTTGAAACAGATTAGAAACCAGAGGCTCAACAGAAGGGCTAGCCAGTGGATACAACTAATACTTTTTTTTTCACGCGTGAAGGGCTGTTCCTTTTGTAGGAAGAGATCTGTACAGATTCTGTTACATGTCAGGAAAATGCTTCTTCTTAAAATATGGAACTAGGTTACACTGTTTCCAAGAACAAGTTTGTGTCTTTGGGAAACAGTTTTGCCTGCAGGTGTATTCCGTGGTTGAGACTGGATGATCAGTATGGCTTGTTCTTTTATTTTCCACTAGGGGGAGATTTTGAAGGGCTATGCTCTGGACCATCTTATTCAAGCTCAACCAATGGGTTAAGCTGCACTGAATAAACCAGTCTTTGGAAATTGCATTGTAAGCGAGTTTTACATTCCACAAATTGTCTCATGGGGGCAAGACATGAATTCTGATGCAACTAAACATCTGTTTTTGTATCTTCATATGTTTTGGGTGGCAGACAACTTAGCCTTAGTCCTTGCTGTGTAACTTCCCTCAAACCCCATAATCTCAGGTGTGTGAAGTGCTGTTGTTTGCAGAGAATGTGTGGGGAGGGGAGACTATTTAGCTCTGATCATTTGTCCACTCACATAATACTGAGACACCACCATTCTTTACAATATGGTCCCTTCAGGCCTCTCCTGATTCTACCCCTTGGCTCTGGGAAATAAAGTTTTGTTAAGATCCCATTTTTAGCCACCTCTCTGTAAACAGCTAGAAATCAAGCCTCGGGTATCTTGCCTGAGAATACAGACAGCTCTCTCGCTTGGGCTCTCTCCCTTGCTTTCCCTCTTTCTCCTGCTTCCCTCTCTTTTTTCTTCTCTTATCCCTTTTCTCTTTGCTTTCCCCCAGTCCAGGGTAAACATCTGATGTGATTGAACAAGCAAAACCCCATTTACTCAGATATTTAACAGACAGCTTAAGTTTCATATGGGCAAATCAAACCTTCTGAGTTTAGTTCCTCAAACTGCTGCTTCTTCAATGTTCCGCCTCTCAGAAAAATGGCACTTCCTCACACTCGGAAGCCCCAGACTTGGAATTCATCCATGATTCTCCTCTTTTCCTCATCCTCTTCATGCTCAGTCTTCACCCGTTCATCCTTAAGTCCAAGGCTTAGTTTCCCCTGTTTGCTTTGTATCACAGAGGGACTGATTCCTGCAGGATATCCTTCTGGGGGCCCCTGGCAGCCTGCTGTCTGCATTGGCAGCTGACAAGAGGGCAGGAAAAAGAGCGAAGCCAGGGTGTTTACCCTTCCTGTGTGTGAGCCTCAGTAACGTCTGCATCTCCAGCCTCCCAATGAACAACTTCCACCTCCCAACCCTGTACCAATTTTCCAGTTCCTGCCAAAAAGCCCTGAGTTCTGGGCTATAAGACCATCACTTCCTCTTTTCAGTCTCCAGCATACAGTCAATAGTGGCTTTCTGTTGTTACTAACTTCTAGGATGTCCCACCATCCTATATGGCTTCTTGGCTCTTTGATCATTGGTACAAATAATTCTTCCATTGCCTAACTCCCCCCATTGCATCTTACTGGTCAGGGTGATATCAAATGTCCACGCTTAAACATATCCCTGGTAAGGGGAATGATATGAACACAGTTGACTTGCATTAATCCACTTTCATCCTCTGGGACTGGGGAAGAGCCATGAAGCTCATAGTTGCTGAATGTTCTGCTGCTGCTAAGTCGCTCCAGTTGTGTCTGACTCTGTGTGACCCCATAGACGGCAGCCCACCAGGCTCCCCTGTTCCTGGGATTCTCCAGGCAAGAACACTGGAGTGGGTTGCCATTTCCTTCTCCAATGCATGAAAGTGAAAAGTGAAAGTGAAGTCACTCAGTTGTGTCTGACTCTTAGCGACCCCATGGACTGCAGCCCACCAGGCTCCTCTGTCCATGGGATTTTCCAGGTAAGAGTACTGGAGGGGGGTGCCGTTGCCTTCTCCGTGCTAAATGTTCATTTTCCCATTAAACACATTCATCCCCAGCAGCTGTAGCCACAATTTCTTAATCAAAAGAGAAAAAGATAAAGATATTCAACTGTGTTTATTTCTCTACATATTTGGAGGTATTAGTAAGTATTCTGAGAATTCTTCTTACTCACTGAAAGATTTATGAGGGCAGAATTGGGATTAGAAACTAAGACTTGTTCTGCTTTTGTATTTTGCTAGAGAATTTTATCTTTTTTCTCTTGGTTGTCATTTTTTGAAATGTACTACTTTAGGCTGTGTCCTTGTTTGATTGTTGTGAGTGACAAAAACCACTGTTTTAAAAATGATTTTCCTCATTTTTGGTTGGGAAAGAAATTCTGTGATGTTTTTATTGGTCGTCTTAAGGTAGAAATCAAATGGAATTTATACAAAATGTTTATTGATACTAGACTATATTGTAGAGAGATGCATTGCTAAAAAGTAAAACTATAAAGAAAATTTCCAATACTTGGCCACTTGCAGAAGACCCCAATTCTAGGAAAAATTGAAGGCAAAAGAAGAAGTGGGTGGCAGAGGATGAGATGGTTAGATAGCATCACCAACTCAATGGACATGAATTTGAGCAAACTCTGGGAGATAGTGAAGGGCAGAGCAACTTGCTGTACTGCAGTCTATGGGGTTGCAAAGAACTGGACATGACTGTGACTGAACAGCAATAAGTAGTCTCAGGGTTGTGGTTACTCTGGAGGGGAGAGAAACATGGAAGGACCATGTGCTGGGGTACTTCTGGGAATTGGCAGCATCCTGTTTCTTGCCTGCATGGTAGATACACGACCTTTGCTTTATAATTATGCACTAAACTCTATATGTGTGTTTTATGTATTCTTTTCTATATATGTTATACTTCACAATTGAAAAAAAAATTAAAAATATCAACAACTGTTGCAAACTGTAAGACATTACTCCTTAGGAGAAAATCTGATTATGCCACTCACGCACTTAATAATGTCCAATAATTTCCCAATGCACTTGGAATCAGACCAGACTCCTCACTGTGGATACCAAGGCTTTACAAGATCTGGTGTCCATTCACCTTTCCAACTTCTCCTCTTGCTCTTTAAGCCCCACCCACTCAAACCTTAAATCCTTTGAATATGTCCAACTCAAGGTTTCTGTACTTGCTGTTTCCTCTGCTTAGAATATTTCTTCCCAAACTTCATGAAGCTGATGCTACCTTAAATGTTATATTCAGCTCCCAGTTTATCATCACTCAGATACTTTCTCTTAGTATCAGAGCTATAATACCCGCTGCCCCACCATCCACCTCATCCTCTCCCCATCACTGTGCTCTATCCGATCACCTTGCTGTTTCTTTCATGTCCTTCTCATTACGTGAAATTATGAATATAAGATATTATTTCGCATACTGATCATTACTCGAAAGTAACTTGTCGCTGGGTTTACTTGTCTGTTGGCCCCTGTGCTAGTATAGAAATGCTTCTCTCTTATTCATTGTTTTTACCCCCACCCCCAAAACCTGACTGACACATAGCAGATTCTTATCTGTTGAATGTTTTTAAATATATATTTTGAATATAAATTTTTTAAATTGCTATTTTTATTTTTGGTTATGCTGTGTCTTCGTTGCTGCACGAGGCTTTTTTCTAGTTGTGGCGAGAAGGGGCTACTCTGCAGTGGTGATGCTTGGGCCCCTCATTGCGGCGGTTTCTCTTGTTGTGCGGCACAGATTCTACGTGCACAAGCTTCAGAAGCTGCAGCCTGTGGGCTTGGTTTCTTTGCGGCATGTGGAATCTTCTTGGACCAGGGACCGTGTCCTCTGCATTGGCAGGCAGATTCTTATCCACTGTATCACCAGGCAAGTCCAAAGCGTTTCTTTAAAACCAGTCTCTGCCTGTGAATTTGGAGAAGGCAATGGCACCCCACTCCAGTACTCTTGCCTGGAAAATCCCATGGACGGAGGAGCGTGAATTAAATAATCTTTTTTTAGGGTGTCTCTCAAGCACAGCTAGCATACCTCCTTAACGGCTTTAATCCAGGAGCCAAGCAATGCTGATGGGGGCAAGACAGATGATGTAAGTGAGTGAAGTTTCCCGAGTCAAGAAAAGGATAGTGGTGAGAGCTGAGGTTGCAGCCTCTATTTAGACACATGAAAACAGCAGCCCAGTGTGTCAAGACCGTCTAATTTTTAAGAGACGACAGAAATTCAAGTCTCTCTATGAAATGTGCCAAGTGTTGGCTAAAGTTTTTAAAACATTCCATATGAACCTAACAAAACATATATGTGGACCAAATTTAACTCTGGAGTCTCTGGCTTGAGATCTGGTTTAGGAAATAGGAAAGAAAATGCCAATCAAAAGCCTCCTCTTGGGCAAAGAAATATTCAAATTGAATGGAGGGAAAGTGGAAGTCACTCAAGAGTGTACAATTCTTTGTGACCCCATGGACTGTAACCCACCATTTTCCTCTGTCCATGGAATTCTCCAAGCAAGAATCCTGGAGTGAGTTGCTATTCCCTTATCTAGGGGATCTCCCCAACCCAGGGATTGAACCTGGGTCTCCTGCATTGCAGTCAGATTCTTTACCATCTGAGCCACCAGGGAAGCCCAAATGGAGGGAAGAAAAGAGGATAATAAGGGTAAAACAAAAGTTAGATTGATGTCTCAATTGTCATGCCCCATAGTCTTTCTGAGTGAATAGTTCATGTGCCATTTGGTTACATCAAGGTGCTAAGAGTGGTTTTAAAGTGAGGAGCAGGAAGGCAGAGTTTTATTTGAGTTTCACAGATAAAATAAGACAAAATGATGTCTTGAGGAAGGGAGGAAGGATGGAAATAAAGGGCTTCTTTCCTTATAAAGTCCATCATTGTTACATGTAGAGTAAGGAGCACCATGTGATGAGGATCAGAAATTCATTAGAGACAATTTATGAAAGCCCTTGTGTATAAAGCAAAGCAGGTAAAAACTGTGTTGACTTGGATGTATGCGCACACAGATTGGAGTAGCTTGCATGGGAAAACTAGCCAAATAATGAAATGGCTAAAGAAGAAACTTTGCTTTGTTAAACCAAGGACTGTTTTGATTAATTAGTGATGTCTTGATCATTTAGGGACAAACTATAACTACTCAATAAATATCAAATATGATTCTACTTTGAGCATTATCAGGCAGAACAAACTAATCATCAGCTAGGGCTGTCAGTTCCCACGGGGGATTAGGTGTATTTCTCAGAATAAGAAGTTTTCATAAATATAAATAAACATCAGAGCGTTCAGATAATGAATGGAGGAAGTTCAGCTATGCTACTGGAGTGGGTCCTGGAACTACTTTCTAGTTAACAGATGATTCCAAGTGCTTTCATGTGATGGTGAAAAGTGCCTGCTATAGCCAAGCCTACAGTCCAACAACAACCAAGGAGATTTGATTTTAGCCATAGCCCAATATAAATGAGTGACTCAGTGGTAAAGAATCCACCTGCCAATGAAGGAGATGCAAGAGACTCAGGTTTGATCCCTGAGTCAGCAAGATCCCCTGGAGGAGGACATGGCAACCTGCTCTAGCATTCTTGCCTGGAAAATTCCATGAACAGAGGAGCCTAATGGGATACAGTCCATAGGGTCGCAAAGAATTGGGCATGACTAAGCAACTGAGCATGCACACACTCACACACAATAATAGAAACACTGACAGTAAAATTAGAATATTGGAGGAGGGAATTTATGTAAGTAGAGAGAGGATGATGGTGATGAGGAATCAGTGGATAAGAATCAGAATAATCTTTTTCAGGTGGAAAGAGTGCAATTCTGAATTGTGAAATTAATGCTGAATTGGTCCTATTTGTGAAGTGGGAACAGCACAGACAGCGTCTTCTGGATGATAGAGTTATTAAACTTTCAAGTGGAACACTAGTTATTGGCAATGCAATTGAAGGAGATGGGGGAATCTATCACTGCATAGTTGAAAGTGGTGGGCCACCAAAATATAGTGATGAAGCTGAATTAAAAATTCTTCCAGATCTTGAGATTACATCAAACTTGGTATTTTTGAAACAACTTTCTTGCTCAGAGTCATTGGTTAGAGTATAGTGTTGCCATGTGCTTCTTCGGTACTTCCTACTCCAAGCAGTAGATGGATGAAAAATGAGGAGGCACTCAACACAGAGAACTCTGAAATACTGGTATTTCTGGCAGGTGGTAGTCTGGAAATCAGTGATGTCACTGAGGCTGATGCTAGGACTTATTTTGGTATAGTTGATAGTGAAAATGAGACAAGTGAAACTCAAGCAGAGCTTACAGTACAAGGTTCTCTGATTGAGACGTCAAAGAAAATGACCATAGTGTGTACGAAGCATAATCTCCCCACCTCCCTTACTTTTCCTCCATATGGAAATGTATCCTCGGAGGAACATTGCTCTCTCTCCTATGATTTGTCTGCAAATCTATCTTTGTTTCAAACAAAAATCTTTAAGACCTTCGAAGAAAAAGAATCAGCATAAAAACAGGGCATGGAGAGAAAATCAGAAAGGAAAGAATGACTTGGGGATAGAGGGTTGGACATGAGAGTGAATAAAGGACACCACATTTAAAAAAGCAAACAAACAAAACAGCGTGGAAAAGAAACTGTGGAAAGGAAGACAGAAGGCAAGAGAAGCAGGATAGGAAAGGTTATAACAGTAGCAGGAAAAAGTCTGCTCCCAGATGTGGGAAGCCTCATAAATTTTGCAATGATACATATGAAACAGACCGTCCCTCTACAGAATGTATAGTTAGAACAGAATTGTTTTTCTCATGTTCTTATGCTGACTTCTGAGTTCTGCTATAGATAATAAACAGTTACCAGTAGACTGAGTGCCTTAAATTTCAATTTTCTAAGTGGAGCTTGGGCAAGTGAGAAGCTTCTTCCCAAGGAGGCTCCCAATTTGTGTGACCAAGAACTTTCTGAGGCTGCCCTTAACATAATACTCCTCACTGGGGAGCACTAGCTTCCCACAGGACTTCAGGGCCCTATGATCACTGGAGCAAAACCAAAACCTCTCAATTATCACCACAAGTGTTTATTTCTTAGAATCTTCCTCATTTTGTCCTTCTGTGCTAATAGTGTTTTCAAATACATAGCTTGACACACTCCAGATGGTGTTTTATTGTAGTTATTCTCCATAGGCAGAGAGTTGGTCACATAAACATAAATACATACTAATAGTCTGGTCAGTGAATAGGGAAGGCTTAAATACAATGCAAGAAATCACAAAATAAAGATACCAAACAAAAGACTTTCATAAATAAAAAGACAAAGTTTAAAAAAAGACAACAAGCTGAGGGAAATAAAATTTTAAATTTACTATGTGTTTCTGTTACCCCACTTCCGAGGTCAGGGGAAGCTGCCGAGAGTACCATACTGCGACTGCGCAGGAACGGCCGAGAGGAGCGACCCCGCATCCGAGGTCGGAGGCGGCGACGAGAGGAGTTACCCTGCGTCTGGGGTCAGGGGCGGCGACGAGAGGAGTTACCCTGCATCCGGGGTCAGGGGCGGCGGCCAGGAGGAGCTACCCCACCCTGGAGGCCAGGGATGGCGGCGGGGAGGAGCAACCCCACGTTCAAGGACCGTGACTGCAAGGGCGCAGGAGGACCTAGAGGAGCTATCCCACGTTGAAGGTCAGGAAGGGCGGTGGTGAGGAGTTACCCCTCCTCCAAGGTGAGGAGCAATGGCTGCGCTTTGCTGGAGCAGCCGTGAAGAGACACCCTACGCCCAAGGTAAGAGAAACCCAAGTAAGATGGTAGGTGTTGCAAGGGGGCATCAGAGGGCAGACACACTGAAACCATACTCACAGAAAACTAGTCAACCTAATCACACTAGGACCACAGCCTTGTCTAACTCAATGAAACTAAGCCATGCCCGTGGGGCCACCCAAAATGGGCAGGTCATGGTGGAGAGATCTGACAGAATGTGGTCCATTGGAGAAGGGAATGGCAAACCACTTCAGTATTCTTGCCTTGAGAACCCCATGAACAGTATGAAAAGGCAAAATGATAGGATACTGAAAGAGGAACTCCCCAGGTCAATAGGTGCCCAATATCCTACTGGAGATCAGTGGAGAAATAACTCCAGAAAGAATGAAGGGATGGAGCCAAAGCAAAAACAATACCCAGCTGTGGATGTGACTGGTGATAGAAGCAAGGTCTGATGCTGTAAAGAGCAATATTGCATAGGAACCTGGAATGTCAGGTCCATGAATCAAAGCAAATTGGAAGTGGTCAAACAGGAGATGGCAAGAGTGAATGTTGACATTCTAGGAGTCAGAGAACTGAAATGGACTGGAATGGGTGAATTTAACTCAGATGACCATTATATCTACTACTGCGGGCAGGAATTCCTTAGAAGAAATGGAGTAGCCATCATGGTCAACAAAAGAGTCCGAAATGCAGTACTTGGATGCAATCTCAAAAAGGACAGAATGATCTCTGTTCGTTTCCAAGGCAAACCATTCAATATCACAGTAATCCAAGTCTATGGCCCAACCAGTAATGCTGAAGAAGCTGAAGTTGAACGGTTCTATGAAGACCTACAAGACCTTTTAGAAATAACACCCAAAAAACATGTCCTTTTCCTTACAGGGGACTGGAAAGCAAAAGTAGGAAGTCAAGAGACACCTGGAGTAACAGGCAAATTTGGCCTTGGAATACAGAGTGAAGCAGGGCAAAGACTAATAGAGTTTTGCCAAGAAAATGCACTGGTCATAGCAAACACCCTCTTCCAACAACACAAGAGAAGACTCTACACATGACATCACCAGATGGTCAACACCGAAATCAAATTGACTGTATTGTTTGCAGCAAAAGATGGAGAAGCTTTATACAGTCAGCAAAAACAAGACCAGGAGCTGACTGTGGCTCAGACCATGAACTCCTTATTGCCAAATTCAGACTGAAATTGAAGAAAGTAGGGAAAACCACTAGACCATTCAGGTATGACCTAAATCAGATCCCTTATGATTATACAGTGGAAGTGAGAAATAGATTTAAGGACCTAGATCTGATAGATAGAGCGCCTGATGAACTATGGACTGAGGTTTGTGACATTGTACAGGAGATAGGGATCAAGACCATCCCCATGGAAAATAAATGCAAAAAAGCAAAATGGCTGTCTGGGGAGGCCTTACAAATAGCTGTGAAAAGAAGAGATGCGAAAAGCAAAGGAGAAAAGGAAAGATATAAACATCTGAATGCAGAGTTCTAAAGAATAGCAAGAAGAGATAAGAAAGCCTTCCTCAGCAACCAATGCAAAGAAATAGAGGAAAACAACAGAATGGGAAAGACTAGAGATCTCTTCAAGAAAATCAGAGATACCAAGGGAACATTTCATGCAAAGATGGGCTCGATAAAGGACAGAAATGGTATGGACCTAACAGAAGCAGAAGATATTAAGAAGAGGTGGCAGGAATACACAGAAGAACTGTACAAAAAAGATCTTCATGACCAAGATAATCACGATGGTGTGATCACTGACCTAGAGCCAGACATCCTGGAATGTGAAGTCAAGTGGGCCTTAGAAAGCATCACCATAAACAAAGCTAGTGGAGGTGATGGAATTCCAGTTGAGCCATTGCAAATTCTGAAAAATGATGCTGTGAAAGTGCTGCCCTCAATATGCCAGCAAATTTGGAAAACTCAGCAGTGGCCACAGGACTGGAAAAGGTCAGTTTTCATTCCAATCCCAAAGGCAATGCCAAAGAATGCTCAAACTACCGCACAATTGCACTCATCTCAAACGCTAGTAAAGTAATGCTCAAAATTCTCCAAGCCAGACTTCAGCAATATGTGAACCGTGAACTTCCTGATGTTCAAGCTGGTTTTAGAAAAGGCAGAGGAACCAGAAATCAAATTGCCAACATCCACTGGATCATCGAAAAAGCAAGAGAGTTCCAGAAAAACATCTATTTCTGCTTTACTGACTATGCCAAAAAACCTTTGACTGTGTGGATCACAATAAACTTGGAAAATTCTGAAAGAGATGGGAATACCAGACCACCTGATCTGCCTCTTGAGAAATTTGTATGCAGGTCAGGAAGCAACAGTTAGAACTGGACATGGAACAACAGACTGGTTCCAAATAGGAAAAGGAGTATGTCAAGGCTGTATATTGTCACCCTGCTTATTAAATTATATGCAGAGTACATCATGAGAAACACTGGACTGGAAGAAACCCAAGCTCGAATCATGATTGCAGGGAGAAATATCAATAACCTCAGATATGCAGATGACACCATCCTTATGGCAGAAAGTGAAGAGGAATTAAAAAGCCTCTTGATGAAAGTGAAAGTGGAGAGTGAAAAAGTTGGCTTAAAGCTCAACATTCAGAAAACAAAGGTCATGGCATCCGGTCCCATCACTTCATGGGAAATAGATGGGGAAACAGTGGAAATAGTGTCAGACTTTATTTTTCTGGGCTCCAAAATCACTGCAGATTGTGACTGCAGCCATGAAATTAAAAGGCGCTTACTCCTTGGAAGGAAAGTTATGACCAACCTAGATAGCATATTCAAAAGTAAAGACATTACTTTGCCAACAAAGGTTCGTCTAGTCAAGGCTATGGTTTTTCCAGTGGTCATGTATGGATTTGAGAGTTGGACTGTGAAGAAGGCTGAGTGCCGAAGAATTGATGCTTTTGAACTGTGGTGTTGGAGAAGACTCTTGAGAGTCCCTTGGACTGCAAGGAGATCCAACCAGTCCATTCTGAATGAGATCAGCCCTGGGATTTCTTTGGAAGGAATGATGCTAAAGCTGAAACTCCAGTACTTTGGCCACCTCATGCAAAGAGTTGACTCATTGGAAAAGACTCTGATGCTGAGAGGGATTGGGGGCAAGAGGAGAAGGGGACGACAGAGGATGGGATGGCTGAATGGCATCACTGACTCGATGGACGTGAGTCTGGATGAACTCCGGGAGTTGGTGATGGACAGGGAGGCCTGGTGTGCTGCAGTTCATGGGGTCGCAAAGAGTCAGACACAATCGAGCAACTGATCTGATCTGATCTGATCTGATGTGTTTCTGAATTGCCAAAGTAGTAAATACTTATTGTAAAAAAAAAAAAAATTACAAGCAATATAGAAGATATATATGGAAAAGTGGAAGTGACTTCCTTTCCCTCACCCGTACTTACTTTTGCTTAGTTAACCATTTCTTGAAAATTCTGTACACACATAAAGGCTTTGTCTATGCACAAACATACCCCAAGTGTCTCTATCAGCCTCACAAACTCCTCTCTCATCTCTCAAGTGTGACCTCTCACCAGCATATGCAGGGGAACAGATTTTCCTTAATGAAGGTTTTCCTGGAGAAGTATTTAGTCAGCAAAGAACCTTGATGTCTTTGCTTCTGCTTGGACCACATTCATGTTGTTAAAGACCAGCCTCAACAGGATGCTGTTTGCTCTCTGAACATTAACCACAGGACTATTTGGAGTGGGCTGCACTTCCCTTTACTACCTCAGCTTCTTGTCCTCCACAACACTACCACAAGGATTGGAAATTTTACTGAAGAGGTGAACTTAGGGAGAAAGCATAATGCTGTATGCTAAATATGACTTTCCCCAAGGCTTAGGGAAAATAGAAAGCAAGAGGGATGCCATCCATGGGCAAAACTCAGTGATTCTTAGTTCCATATTTTAGCTCTCTTGAAAAATATCTTCTTCCAACCTTCACCAGGGAATTTTTTCTTTAAGGAAACTGCAAACTGTAACCATAATGTTGTTTTTTTAAGTGAGTTATTCCCAGGATGACTTAACCCCACGGACTGGCTTCCCTGGTGGCTCAGATCATAAACATCTGCCTACAATTCGGGAGACCCAGGTTCAATCCCTGGGTTGGGAAGATCCCCTGGAGAAGGAAATAGCAACCCACTCCAGTATTCTTGCCTGGAGAATCCCATAGGCAGAGGAGCTTGGTGGGCTCCAGTTCATGGGGTCGCAAAGAGTCAGGATGCCTTAGTAGACAATCAGAGATAGCTGTTGACACACAGAGCCCCAGACATTAAGCCAGGTGGAATGAGAACTAGGCGGGTACTCCAAATTTAGCCCTTTCAAGATTTTCCTGGCCTATGGGACTCGGACACCTGTTTATTCTCATTAATGTATAGTAAATATTCAGCTAAACTTACACATGCACATGCATATTCAAAGTAAAATACTAACTCTCAGAGACTGTGCTGGGTGAACCATTTAGGAGAACTGGAAATATAGTCTTAACTCACTTAAAATTTGTGATGTGCATATTTCACTTTGGAATTCATATTGCACATTATTTTGCAGGAGGGAGTTAATTGCTTTCTTTCAGTCTGAAACTTCCTCATTCTCAAACTCTTTCTAATTGGGCTTCTTTTGCCGAGATGGGAGGGGAGTTTGGGGAGAATGGTTACATGTGTATGTACAGCTGAGTCCCTTCACTGTTCACCCAAAACTGTCACAATATAGTTAATTGGCTATACCCCAATACTACAGTCCATGGGGTCGCAAAGAGTCAGACACGACTGAGCGACTAAGCACAGCACAGCACCGTACAAAATAAACAGTTAAAATTTTAAAAACGGGCTCCTTGTACCTGAGTGGGAAAAGAAAAGAATTCACTGGAGAGCAATGTCCCTTTCAATGGCTGTGCCACAGTGCCGTGCCATCTCAGTCATGTTCGATTCTTTATGACCCCATGGACTACAGCCCACCAGCTTCTCTGTCCATGGAATTTTCCAGGCAGAGTACTAATCAGTTTAAAATTAATCTGGTTTATAATAACTCAGTTAAATTCTTAATTAAGAATTTTCCATTTGAGAGAAGTAAAAAGACTGATTTTATTCTTCCAGTAACAACTATATCCACTGAGATATAGTGTTCTATTTTATGAAAGGGAGTAATACTGTACACATGTAAAGATTGTTAAGAAATACATTTGTAGAAAAAATATAAAAGAGTTAATATCCTTGATAAAAAGAGCTATCATAAAATCCATTTTTTAAAAGTTTGTAATACCTAGATGGGCAAAATAACAATATCACTTATAAAGAAAACTAAAAGAATAATGATATGTGTATCCTAAAAATACAAAAACTAAAATGAAGTAACAATAAGACATAATTGCTGTTGATAACATTTACCAAAAAATAATTTTAATGACAGTCCTGGTAACAGTATGATGAGATAAGGCCTCTTATCTAATGGTAGAATTATAATTTAGTAGAGCTGCTCTGAAAAACAATTTGGCAATATGTATCAAGACATTTCCCTAAACTGCTAGTTTATTATTATCTTCTATATAAATGATAAGAACTATTGACTTAAATTTATGCATAAAATTTTATTTTGATATTAATTAGAATATATACACATTATAACCAATCTAATTATCAAACTTTAGGGGGAAATACAGGTATATTATGGTGCACATGTAACACAGAATATTATGACTCAAAGCTATAATGTTTTCAACACAGGGGCTATGATGTGAAATGGTAAAAACTCTTAAACTATGGAAGTTTCATCTGTAGACCCATGGAAAACCTTTGGAGTGATAACGTGCAAATCCAACTCAGTTCAGTTCAGTTCAGTCGCTTAGTCCTATCCGACTCTTTGCAACCCCATGAATCGCAGCACACCAGGCCTCTCTGTCCATCACCAACTCCCGGAGTTCACTCAGACTCACGTCCATCGAGTCAGTGGTACCATCCAGCCATCTCATCCTCTGTTGTCCCCTTCTCCTCCTGCCCGCAATCCTTCCCAGCATCAGAGTCTTTTCAATGAGTTAACTCTTCGCATAAGGTGGTTAGACTTTCAGCCTTAGCATCATTCCTTCCAAAGAAATCCCAGGGCTGATCTCCTTCAGAATGGACTGGGTGGATCTCCTTGCAGTCCAAGGGACTCTCAAGAGTCTTCTCCAACACCACAGTTCAAAAGCATCAATTCTTCAGCTTTCTTCACAGTCCAACTCTCAAATCCATACATGACCACTGGAAAAACCATAGCCTTGACTAGACAGACCTTTGTTGGCAAAGTAATGTCTCTGCTTTTGAATATGCTATCTAGGTTGGTCATAATTTTTCTTCCAAGGAGTAAGCGCCTTTTAATTTCATGGCTGCAGTCACAATCTGCAGTGATTTTGGAGCCCAGAAAAATAAAGTCTGACACTATTTCCACTGTTTCCCCGTCTATTTCCCATGAAGTGATGGGACCAGATGCCATGACCTTCGTTTTCTGAATGTTGAACTTTAAGCCAACTTTTTCACTCTCCACTTTCACTTTCATCAAGAGGCTTTTGAGTTCCTCTTCACTTTCTGCCATGAGGGTGGTGTCATCTGCATATCTGAGGTTATTGATATTTCTCCCGGCAATCTTGATTCCAGCTTGTGTTTCTTCCAGTCCAGTGTTTCTCATGATGTACTCTGCATAGAAGTTAAATAAGCAGGGTGACAATATACAGCCTTGACATACTCCTTTTCCTATTTGGAACCAGTCTGTTGTTCCATGTCCAGTTCTAACTGTTGTTTCCTGACCTGCATATAGGTATCTCAAGAGGCAGGTCAGGTAGTCTGGTATTCCCATCTCTTGAAGAATTTTCCACAGTTTATTGTGATCCACACAGTCAAAGGCTTTGGCATAGTCAATAAAGCAGAAACAGATGTTTTTCTGGAACTCTCTTGCTTTTTCGATGATCCAGTGGATGTTGGCAATTTGATTTCTGGTTCCTCTGGGTTTTCTAAAACCAGCTTGAACATCTGGAAGTTCACGGTTCACATATTGCTGAAGTCTGGCTTGGAGAATTTTGAGCATTACTTTACTAGCGTTTGAGATGAGTGCAATTGTGCGGTAGTTTGAGCATTCTTTGGCATTGCCTTTGGGATTGGAATGAAAACTGACCTTTTCCAGTCCTGTGGCCACTGCTGAGTTTTCCAAATTTGCTGGCATATTGAGGGCAGCACTTTCACAGCATCATTTTTCAGAATTTGCAATGGCTCAACTGGAATTCCATCACCTCCACTAGCTTTGTTTATGGTGATGCTTTCTAAGGCCCACTTGACTTCACATTCCAGGATGTCTGGCTCTAGGTCAGTGATCACACCATCGTGATTATCTTGGTCATGAAGATCTTTTTTGTACAGTTCTTCTGTGTATTCCTGCCACCTCTTCTTAATATCTTCTGCTTCTGTTAGGTCCATACCATTTCTGTCCTTTATCGAGCCCATCTTTGCATGAAATGTTCCCTTGGTATCTCTGATTTTCTTGAAGAGATCTCTAGTCTTTCCCATTCTGTTGTTTTCCTCTATTTCTTTGCATTGGTTGCTGAGGAAGGCTTTCTTATCTCTTCTTGCTATTCTTTGGAACTCTGCATTCAGATGTTTATCTTTCCTTTTCTCCTTTGCTTTTCGCATCTCTTCTTTTCACAGCTATTTGTAAGGCCTCCCCAGACAGCCATTTTGCTTTTTTGCATTTATTTTCCATGGGGATGGTCTTGATCCCTATCTCCTGTACAATGTCACAAACCTCAGTTCATAGTTCATCAGGCACTCTATCTATCAGATCTAGGTCCTTAAATCTATTTCTCACTTCCACTGTATAATCATAAGGGATTTGATTTAGGTCATACCTGAATGGTCTAGTGGTTTTCCCTGCTTTCTTCAATTTAAGTCTGAATTTGGCAATAAGGAGTTCATGGTCTGAGCCACAGTCAGCTCCTGGTCTTGTTTTTGCTGACTGTATAGAGCTTCTCCATCTTTTGCTGCAAACAATACAATCAATCTGATTTCGGTGTTGACCATCTGGTGATGTCATGTGTAGAGTCTTCTCTTGTGTTGTTGGAAGAGGGTGTTTGCTATGACCAGTGCATTTTCTTGGCAAAACTCTATTAGTCTTTGCCCTGCTTCACTCTGTATTCCAAGGCCAAATTTGCCTGTTACTCCAGGTGTCTCTTGACTTCCTACTTTTGCTTTCCAGTCCCCTGTAAGGAAAAGGACATGTTTTTTGGGTGTTATTTCTAAAAGGTCTTGTAGGTCTTCATAGAACCGTTCAACTTCAGCTTCTTCAGCATTACTGGTTGGGCCATAGACTTGGATTACTGTGATATTGAATGGTTTGCCTTGGAAACGAACAGAGATCATTCTGTCCTTTTTGAGATTGCATCCAAGTACTGCATTTCGGACTCTTTTGTTGACCATGATGGCTACTCCATTTCTTCTAAGGAATTCCTGCCCGCAGTAGTAGATATAATGGTCATCTGAGTTAAATTCACCCATTCCAGTCCATTTCAGTTCTCTGACTCCTAGAATGTCAACATTCACTCTTGCCATCTCCTGTTTGACCACTTCCAATTTGCCTTGATTCATGGACCTGACATTCCAGGTTCCTATGCAATATTGCTCTTTACAGCATCGGACCTTGCTTCTATCACCAGTCACATCCACAGCTGGGTACTGTTTTTGCTTTGGCTCCATCCCTTCATTCTTTCTGGAGTTATTTCTCCACTGATCTCCAGTAGGATATTGGGCACCTATTGACCTGGGGAGTTCCTCTTTCAGTATGCTATCATTTTGCCTTTCATACTGTTCATGGGGTTCTCAAGGCAAGAATACTGAAGTGGTTTGCCATTCCCTTCTCCAGTGGACCACATTCTGTCAGATCTCTCTACCATGACCTGCCTGTCTTGGGTGGCCCCATGGGCATGGCTTAGTTTCATTGAGTTAGACAAGGCTGTGGTCCTAGTGTGATTAGATTGACTATTTTTTGTGATTATGGTTTCAGTGTGTCTGCCCTCTGATGCCCTCTTGCAACACCTACCGTCTTACTTGGGTTTCTTTTACCTTGGTCATGCCACACTGAAAAAAAGAATATCCATTGATACTATTTTATAGTTTACATAGGAAAGAAAATTAATACCGCAAAGACTATAGTGAATCAGACATTTATATTTAGAACCTAGTGCTTACTTTTATAGTGTTAATAATTAACACTGAGGAGTATATTAACAAGCACAGAGGCAAAAAGTAATTCACAACCACAGAAAGTTTTAAAATAATAAATTAAATTAAATTCAAAACTATGCAAAGTAAGTAAAATATATCCCTATTATAGGGAGTTTTCACACTGAATAGACCGAATAAGTCTTATTTAGTAAGATCTCAAAGTTTTGTAATACATAAGTAATTCTCAGTGGGTAGGCTTCAGGATGAACTCAGCATTTCTAAAAACAAGAAGTTCAGCATGAACTGAGGAAGCAAAGAATCCCTGTGTCCTTTCATTTGAAGGGCAAAGAGCCAAATAAGAAGTTCATGGAATTTATACTTGAAATTAGCATTCTCTACAGAAAGCAAAAAAGAATTCACAGTTATTCCTTAGGGTACATGAGTTGGTTCTCAAGATGTTTCCCAATACTATTGAGCAACTAAGAATGTAAAATGCAACAACACCCTGTATGGCAACAGTGGAGATATTTGAAAGCTCTTTTATATTCTATTTTTTAAAATTTACTTATTTTTTAATTGAAGGATAATTTACAGAATTTTGCTGTTTTCTGTCAAACCTCAACATGAATCAGTCATCAGTCCAGTTCAGTCGCTCAGTCGTGTCCATCTCTTCGCGACCCCATGAATTGCAGCATGCCAGGCCTCCCTGTCCATTACTAACTCCCAGAGTTCACTCAAACTCACGTCCATCGAGTCAGTGATGCCATCCAGCCATCTCATCCTCTGTCATCCCCTTTTCCTCCTGCCCCCAATCCCTCCCAGCATCAGAGTCTTTTTCAATGAGTCAACTCTTCGCATGAGGTGGCCAAAGTACATAGGTATACATATATCCCCTCACTCTTGAACCTCCCTTCCATATCCCTCCTCATCCCACCCCTCCAGGTTGATACAGAGCCCCTGTTTGAGCTTTCTGAGACATACAGCAAATTCCCATTGGTGATCTATTTTACATATGGTAATGTAATTTTCCATGTTATTCTCTCCATATATCTCACCCTCTCCTCCTCTCTCCCCATGTCCATAAGTCTGTTCTCTATGTCTGTTTCTCCACTGCTGCCCTGCAAATAAATTCATTAGTACCAGCTTTCTAGATTCCATATATATGCATCAGTATATGATATTTATATTTCTCTGTCTGACTTACTTCACTCTGTATAATAGGCTCTAGGTTCATCCGCCTCATCAGAACTGATTCAAATGTGTTGCCTTTTATGGCTGATTAATATTAGGCGATCAGTCCTGGGTGTTCTTTGGAAGGAATGATGCTAAAGCTGAAACTCCAGTACTTTGGCCACTTCATGCGAAGAGTTGACTCATTGGAAAAGACTCTGATGCTGGGAGGGATTGGGGGCAGGAGGAGAAGGGGACGACAGAGGATGAGATAGCTGGATGGCATCACCGACTCGATGGACATGAGTTTGAGTAAACTCCGGGAGTTGGTGATGGACAGGGAGGCCTGGCATGCTGCAGTTCATGGGGTTACAGAGAGTCGGACATGACTGAGTGACTGAACTGAACTGAACTGACTGAATAGTCCACTGAGTACATGTACCACAACTTCTTTATCCATGCGTCTGATGGACATCTAGGTTGCTTCCATGTTCCAGCTATTGTAAACAGTGCTTCAATGAACAGTGGAATACATGCGTCTCTTTCAATTTTGGTTTCCTCAGGGTTTATGCCTAGGAGTTTAAGGACTCTCCATACCATCTTCCATAGTGGCTGTGTCAATTTACATTCCCATCAACAGTGCAAGAGTATTCCCTTTTCTCCACACCATCGCCAGCATGTATTGTTTGTAGACTTTTTGATGGTGGCCATTCCGACTGGTGTGAGGTGATATTTCATTGTAGTTTTGATTTGCATTTCTCTAATAATGAGCGATGTTGAGCATCTTTTCCTGTGTTTGTTAGCCATCTGTATGTCTTCTTTGGAGAATTGTCCGTTTAGGTCTTTTTCCCACTTTTTGATTGGATTGTTTGTTTTTCTGATATTTATGTTCTATTTTCTCATCATAATTGGTCAGTAGATAATTAGACCAAAAATGGATGAATTATATATAATATAGTCACACAATCAATAAATCTTTATTGAGCATTTATTTTAGGGCCCAGAGATATAGCAATAAGCAATAAGACAATGCTGTTATTTGCAAGCAGCTGATATTCTAGTGAGAGAGCACAAAAGTAAACAATAAATGTATCATTTCCAGGAAGCACTAAGGGCGATGAAGAATAAGCAGGACAAAGGGTTACAGGAACTATATACTATTGTGTGAAGACCTACTTTAGATAGAGGGTATTGAAAAGGCCTCTCACAGGAGGCCCGATTTAGACAGTTTGGAATGAAGTGAGAAAACAAACCATGACATGACCCAAAGGAAGAATGTTCCAAGCTGAACAAAGAGGACATAAAAAGAGCCAAGTTGGAAACAAGCTTGACACAGTTTAAGGAGATAAACACGGCTGAAGTAGAGTGGTCAGGAGAGGAAGAGCTGAGGAAGCCACTGGGTCAGATTATTTGGAATCTTAACAGCATAACTATGACTTTATTCCAAATTCACTGGAAGCAGTTGGAAGGCTTTAAGAGAGGGTTTGGTGTGAGCCAATTTACTCGGAATTTTGACTGCTGAGAGGGAAATAGATTTTTAAAGGAAACAAATGTTGAAGTAAGAACTATCAAAGAAGCTACTACTACAGTAGTTCAGGTGTGAGATGACAGTGTCTTGGATACAGTGATAGAGATGAAGGTGATCAGATTGAGGCTATAGCAAACAAAGCCAACGGAGTATGCTAATGGGCCAGCTTTATCATATGCGATACACAGAAAGGCCAAGGATGATTTCCAGGGTTGATAATGGAATATCACTAAATTGTGAATTGCTAAGGGAGAAACGCTTTTGGGGATGTCAGGAAAGAGGAAAATTGGGAGGTAGTCAGGGAATGAATCTATTTCAGATATATCAAATATGAAGTGGTTGTTAAATATCCAAGTGAACATAGCAACTAGGCAGTACAGCTGTTTACTAGAGTCTGGAGCTCAGAAAAGTGGTTTAGACAATAGATATAACAGTTACACACTTGAGAGTCATTAGACTATAGATGGGATTTAAAGCCAGAGGACTAATTGAGATGGCTAGGAAGTAAGGGTATCAAACAGGGTCTATGTTTTTTTCTGTTGTCATGTATGGATGTGAGAGTTGGACTGTGAAGAAGGCTGAGTGCCGAAGAATTGTTGCTTTTGAACTGTGGTGTTGGAGAAGACTCTTGAGAGTCCCTTGGACTGCAAGGAGATCCAACCAGTCCATTCTGAAGGAGATCAGCCCTGGGATTTCTTTGGAAGGAATGATGCTAAAGCTGAAACTCCAGTACTTTGGCCACCTCATGCAAAGAGTTGACTCATTGGAAAAGACTCTGATGCTGGGAGGGATTGGGGACAGGAGGAGAAGGGGACGACAGAGGATGAGATGGCTGGATGGCATCACTGACTCGATGGACGTTAATCTGAGTGAACTCCGGGAGTTGGTGATGGACAGGGAGGCCTGGTGTGCTGCGATTCATGGGGTTGCAAAGAGTCAGACACGACTGAGTGACTGATCTGATCTGATAGATATAATAGTTATAAGTTTGAGAATATGATGCTGCTAAGTCACTTCAGTCGTGTCCCACTCTTTGTGACCCTATAGCCTGCCAGCTTCCTCTGTCCATAGGATTCTCCAGGCAAGAATACTGAAATGGATTGCCATGCCCTCCTCCAGGGAATCTTCCCAACCCAGAGGATTTAAAGACAGAGAACTAATTGAGATCGCCAGGAAGTAAGGGTATCAAGAGAAGCTTCTCTCCAGTTTGGCTGCACGAGGAAAGAAGCAGGAAGAAGCGTCAGGATGGCAAGAAACTGCTGAGACCAGCTAAGTCCAAGTACCGTATGGACTTCATCCAGTAGCAGAGGCTGCAGCTTGAGCACTGGCATGTCATGCTGGACAAGCTGGGTAAAGTCACCATCGGGGGCACCTTCCAGAACTGGACACCCGACCTCACCAACCTCATGACGCGGCAGCTGCTGGACCCCCCTGCCATCTTCTGGTGCAAGGAAGACTCCTAGGCCACGGATTGGAAAGAGGCCAAGGCACAGGAGTTCAGGGAGCGCTTGTCTGACTTGGCCAAAATCCGCAAGGTCGTGTACTTTCTCATCACCTTCAGCGAGGGCCTTGAGCATGCCAACCTCAAGGCCTCTATGGTCTTTAACTAGCTGCTCTCTGCTACCCGCTCCTCTTGGCTACCTGCCTGGCCCCTGCCCTTACCCCATCCCCTGGGTGTTTGGGGACATTCTTTTAGCTGCTGGTCTGAAGCTTGGCCGGAACCCAAGCCTGCCTTCATCTTCCTCTGCTTCCCCTGGTGCTGACGCTCCTGCTCACGTGAAGAAATGCAAAGGCTCCAAAGTCCAGAAGCTGGCCTGGGGGCCGCTGCTTCTGCCTTCGACCTTGGAGGCCTGGTCTGGGCCAGTGTGGGAAGATGAGAGACCATGGGAGATTACTTTTTCTCTGCTCCATTGTTGGGAGACTGAGAGAGAGACAGAGAAACAAATCTAAAGAACCAGGCATTGGGTTTCATCCTGAGACGGGGAGGTGAAGACTTCAGAGCAACCTCCTTGGAGAGTCTGACCAACAGGCACTTACTGCCCTCTTGGCCACAATGCCTTTTCCCAGAGTCCGTGTCCAGAGGTGAGCACCTAGCTTGAGAACCCAGAAAGGTGCTCTGCATGCACCATGTGTGGTCCCAACATGCCTCAGGTCTAAGACATTGGGCAGGGTTGCTGTGGGGCTGATTTGGGCAGTAGTGAGGGGCTGGCAATCCGGAGGCTGTGCAGGCCAACTCTTGCTTCTGGAAATGACTTCAGGAGGGGAGAAGTGAAGGGGGAGAAAGAAAAAGTCATGTAGAGATGTATCTATCTTTATGCATACATGTGTACTGAAAGAAGAAAAGAGAAGCTTAGGGCTGAGTAGTATTGGACAACTTCAATAATTAGAAATTGGATAGATAAGGAGGAGCCATTAAAGACATAGGGGCTTCCCTGATAGCCCAGACAGTAAAGAATTTGCCTGCATTGCAGAAGACCCGGGTTAGATCCCTGGGTCAGGACGATCCCCTGGAGAAGGAAATGGCAACCCACTCCAGTATCCTTGCCTGGAGAATCCTGTGGACAGAGGAGCCCCCTGGGCTACAGTTCATGGGGTCACAAAAGGTTGGACATGACTGAGCAATTAACATTAACATGAAAGACATGGAGAGGGAGTGTCTAGTGAAGGAGGAGGAAAACTAGTAAAGCATAGGATCTAGAATCTTAAGGAGAGAGTATTTCTAGGAGAAGGGGAGTGCCAAAAAGTCAAGGACAAGAACTGACCTTTGTATTCGGCAGCTTGGAGGTCACTGATGACTATGAGGAGAGCAATACACGGGAGGTCAGGTACAGAGGCCTCACCAGAGTGAGCTAAAAGACAGTAGAAGGTGAGGAAGTGGAGACAGCAAAAACAGACTACTCTTTTAGGGAATTTTGCGCCAATGGCACCCCACTCCAGTCCTCTTGCCTGGAGAACCCCACAGATGGAGGAGCCTGGTGGGCTGCAGTCCATGGGGTCGCTAAGAGTCAGACACGACTGAGCGACTTCACTTTCACTGTCATGCATTGGAGAAGGAAATGGCAACCCACTCCAGTGTTCTTGCCTGGAGAATCCCAGGGACGAGGGAGCCTCGTGGGCTGCCGTCTATGGGGTCACACAGAGTCGGACACGACTGAAGTGCCTTGGCAGCAGCAGAAGCTGTGAAGAGAGCAGAGAAATGGAGCCATTGTTGTATGGGGAAGTGTCGGGAATGAGGATTTTAAATATATGTGTATATATATATGCCTTTTTAATATTGAAAGATGCTAAAGCATGTGTGCATGCTGATAATGGGAATGATTTCTCAGTGAAGAGTAAAGATTCTCTAAGAGAAACAATGTAAGAAACAACGCAAAAGTTTAACATTTTCAGGACTTACTGGTGGTACAGTAGATAAGAATCCACCTGCCAGTGCAGGGCACATGGGTTCAGTCCCTGGTCCAAGAAGACTGCACATGCTGCAGGGCAACTAAGCCTATGCACCACCACTACTGAAGCCTGTGTGCCTAGAGCCTGTGCTCCCCAACCAAAGAAGCAAGTTTTTTTTCAAATAATGAAAAAATCTGTTAAAAATTTAATATTTGAATAAAAGAGGTTTTCCCCCATGTTTTATGGGCTTCCCTGGTGGCTCAGACAGTAAAGAATCTGCCTGCAATGCGGGAAACCTGGGTTCGATCCCTGGGTTAGTAAGATCCCCTGGAGGAGGACATGGCAACCCACTCCAGTATTCTTGCCTGGAGAATCCCCATGGACAGAGGAGCCTGGCAGGCTGCAGTCCATGAGGTCACAAAGAGTCTGACACAACTGAGCAACTAAGAACAGCACATGGGGAAGAAGTCTGAAATTTTGTGAAAGGATAGAAATCAATTGAATGGCATCGTTAAAGTGCTACAGGAAAAACAAAAGCATCAGTTAAGGATTTTACATTCAGGAAGTTATTCTGAATAACAAAAATGAAAACAACAGATTTAAAATAATTTGTGTCAAAATTCCAACAGATTTTTTTTACAGAAATGGGAAAACTGATTGTCTAATTCATATAGAATTACAAGTGGTCCTGAAGAGCTAAACTAATCTTTAAAAAAAGAATAAAATCTGATGCTTCACACTTTCTAGTTTCAAAACTTACCACAAAGCTGCAGTAATTGAAAGAGAATGATACTGGCATAAGGATAGACTTATTAACAAATGGAATAGAATTGAGAGTCCATAAATACACCAATATACCTATGGTCAATTGGTTTTTGATAAAGGTGCCAGGTCTGTTCAATAGTGAAACAATAGTTTCTTCAACAAATGGTGTTGGGACAACTGAATTACCATATGTAAAAAAATGAAGTTGAACCCCTGCCTCACACACATACAAAAATTAAATCAAAATGGATGAATGACTAAGTATAAGAAGTAGAACTGTAAAACTCTTAGAAGAAAATATAGAAGTGAATCTTCGTGAACTTGGATTTGACAATATATTCTTAGCTATAACAACAACAAAAATAGATAAATTGCACTTAATAAAAAAAAAAAAAAACTTTTGTGTATCAGACAGCATGATTAACAAAGTGAAAAACCAGCCTACAAAACGGGAGAAAATATTTTCACATCATGTGGATGGTAGGTTTAACATCCAGAATATGTAAAAGCTCCTACAACACAACAACAACAAAAAAAGACAATCCAATTTTTGAATGAACAAAGGACCCAAAAAGATACATAAGTGGCCAATAAACACATGAAAAGATTCTCAACACCATTGGTCATTAGGGAAATGCAAATGAAAGCCACAGCGAGGTCGCACAGCAGAGCTACTAGGACGGTGATCATTTCTTTTAAAGGAATATAGCACATGATAAGAATGTGGAGGAAATGGAACATTTGCACATTGCTAATGAGAATGCAAAATGTTGCAGCTGCTATGAGAAAATAGCTTAATCTTTCCTCAGAAAGCTAAACATAAGCTATGATCCAGCAATTCTATTTTATAACTCTAAGAGGAACTCAAATAGACATTTATATACCAATACTTCTGGTGGCTCAGATGGTAAAGAATCTGCCTGCAATGTAGGAGACCCTGGTTCAATCTTTGGGTCAGGAAGATTCCCTGGAGAAGGAAATGGCAACCCATATTAGTATTCTTGCCTGGGAAATCCCATAGACGGAAGAACCTGGCAGTCTACAGTCCATGAAGTCGGACACTTGGAGTCGGACACAACTGAGCAACTAATACCAACATACCAATACTAATTGTAGCACTACTTATAATAGTCAAAAGTTAGAAACTTCTCCAGTGTCTATCAACAGATGAATGGATAAACAAAATGTGATCATATACATACAGTGGAATATTGTTCAGCCATTAAAAGGAATGAAATTCTGATCCATGTTCATTCAACATGGATGAACCTTGAAAACATATTAAATGAAATAATCCAGACAAAAAAGACAGATATGCTTGGTTCTGTTTGTATGAAATATATATAATAGACAAATTTATAGGGACAGGAAGTAGATTAAAAGATACCTCTGGCTAGAAGTTATTGCATAATTCTTGGCTACAGTGTTTTTTGGGATGATGAAAATGTTTTGGAAATAAATGGTGGTGATAGTTTCAATTATGAATTCAAATAATACCTTAGAACTGTACTCTTAAGGTAGTTAAAATGGCAAGTTTTTTATATATTTTATCACAATAAAAATTTTGAATAATTACTCAGCCATTAAAAAGAATACATTTGAATCAGTTCTAATGAGGTGGATGAAACTGGAGCCTATTATACAGAGTGAAGTAAGCCAGAAAGAAAAACACCAATACAATATACTAATGCATATAAATGGAAATTAGAAAGATGGTAACGATGACCCTGTATGTGAGACAGTAAAAGAGACACAGATGTATAGAACAGTCTTTTGGACTCTGTGGGAGAGGGAGAGGGTGGGATGATTTCGGAGAATGGCATTGAAACATGTATAATATCATATAAGAAACGAATCACCACTCCAGGTTTGATGCATGATACTGGATGCTTGGGCCTGGTGCACTGGGATGACCGAGAGGGATGGTACGGGGAGGGAGGTGGGAGGGGTTTGGGATGGGGAGCATGTGTATACCCGTGGTGGATTCATGTTGATGTATGGCAAAACCAACACAATACTGTAAAGTAATTAACTTCCAATTAAAATAAATAAATTTATATTTAAAAAATAAATAAATCATATAAAAAGAAAGAAATTTTAGATAATCAGAAGCAGATTAAAAATGTTTTCAGCACCTTGGCTTTACAAGAAATTTCAAAGGAAGCCTTTCATCCTGAAAGGAAATGATATAAAATGGAAATCTTAATTGAAAGGAAGGAAGGAAGAGAACAAGAAATTGTAAATATGTGGGTAAATATAAAGGTCTATCTTTCTCTTCTTAATTTCTTAAAAATAAATTGACTAAATAAAAATAATAATGGTGTATTTCAGGTTTAGAACATATTTGGGGCTTTAAACATACAGTGTAAAATGTGTGACAATAACAGCACAAGTGATAGGAAGAGATAAAATTCAAATTGTGCTGTTATAAGGGTCTTACATATATATCAAATAGTATAGTATTAATTATAGATAGATAAGAAAGCTCTAAATATAATCATGTAAAGAGGTAGTAAAAAACATAAATGGAAGAGATAGAATGAAACTCTAAACAATTCTCAACTGAAGGGAAGATAGAAGAAAAAAGGCCCCACAAACAAAGGGAACAAATAGAAAACAGAGGGTGAGATGATATTAATTTAAACCCAATCATGTCAATAATTATATCAACTATAATTGAACTAATAATGTTAAAAACTGGAGATTGAAGACTCATGAGGAAGCAAGACCTAGTTAGAACAATATACAGTTTAGAAGGGATATATTCTAAATATAAAAACAGTTTGAAAATAAAAGGGTAGGAAAATGAAAATTCAGTGTCAAATATATACCCTAGGTTTGACATTTCATTTTTAAAGGTTATAGCTATCTCAGAGGGACTGAACTAGATGTACTCTTATCCTTCCTCTGAAGCATAACAGTACACCACTGCACAATACCACCCAATCTGAAGACCAATAGTAAAGGAAATTCTTCAAGAAAAAATGAAAATCCATCAATATGAACATCTAAATAAAAAAACACATAGAAGTGTATCATCAGGATAAAAAATTTTTTTGCCAGTTTGTATTGCCAATTTCCAAAACAATGCAGCAAACATAAACCCAGTCCAGACGTCAATTATAAATACTAATATAGCTTGGGGTTTTATTTAAAGGCAGCAATTTTTTGAAATAGTTAATGCAGCAGTTGCTACACAATAATAATAGTACTTCAACTCTTCCTCTATCCTTTTAAATTAATTTTCCAAAGTTGGAGTGTAATCTTTTCCCCCTTAGACTATGCATTAATTGAGACTTCTCACCACTCTTTGTAATGTCTAGTATACAGTATTTCTACTTCTCATATCTTTGCTCTTCACAGTCACCTTATCCTGCCTCCCACCATCTAAGAAGAAAAGATGGTCAGACTAAGAAACAAGTGAAGTCTACAAGATGTCTGTATGTTTTGTGTGGCTTCAGAGTTAGATTGAAATTGCCAGGCACAGATTTAGTCTTGTAATTTTGTTTACACATTGGAGAAGAAAAATTCGATTTGTTAAATGTTTCATGTAACTATACCCAGGTTTTACCAAGCTAGGAACTTGGACCTTCTCTGTGTGTGTTAGTTGCTCATTTGTGTCTGACTCTTTGCGACCCCATGGACTATATAGCCCACCAGGCTCCTCTGTCCATGAGGAGATTCTCCAGCCATTCCCTTCTCCAGGGGATCTTCCAGAGCCAGGAATCAAACCTGGATTTCCTTCACTGCAGGCAGATATTTACCATCTGAGCCACTAGAGCTGAGAACTTGGACCTTTTATGTGTAGTGACTTTTTAACCCTAGTTTTCATAACCTGGAGGTCAGACTGTTGCTTTTGCATGATGTATGTAGTGTCTCTGGAGAAGGCAATGGCACCCCACTCCAGTACTCTTGCCTGGAAAATCCAATGGATGGAGGAGCCTGGTAGGCTGCAGTCCATGGGGTCGCTAAGAGTCGGACACGACTGAGCGACTTCACTTTCACCTTTCACTTTCATGCATTGGAAAAGGAAATGGCAACCCACTCCAGTGTTCTTGCCTGGAGAATCCCAGGGGCGGTGGAGCCTGGTGGGCTGCCATTTATGGGGTTGCACAGAGCCGGACACGACTGAATCGACTTAGCAGCAGCAGCAGCAGCAGCAGCAGCATGTAGTGTCTCATGACTGCAGTTTGCTTTGTTTTATAGTATCTGTACTTGTATTTCTCAAGAGCTAATTTGTAAATAGATGATGTTATTTCTCCATTGAAAACACACTTTTTAAAAAAGCAAAATCCCCACTCCCAAAAAAAGGGTAGAACAATATGCAATAAAAAATTAAGTGTGATATAGTCACACCAGTCTGCTATTAACATCAAAGAGTCTTCAAGACAGGGAATCAGGGATGAAGTTATCTGATGATAAAAGGTTCAATTCATCAAGAATGATCCTAAATGCTTATATCCTTAATAACAAAATTTCAAAATATATGAAACAAAAATTGACAGAACTAAATGAAGAAACATATAGATTTGTTTCTACATGTTGCTGGATTTGATTTTTTTAAACATTTTTATGTCTATGAACATGTGGATTGGAAGACTCAATATTATTAGGATGTCAGTCCCTCTCAGATTGATGTATAGATCTAAGGCTATTCAATTTAAATTCTAAGCAGCTTTTTGTTTGTTGGTTTTTTGAAGAGACTGATAGGCAAAATCTAAAATTTATCTGTGAATCCAAAGGACCTAGAATATAATCTTTAAAAAGATAAATAAAAGTGAAACTCTTACACAAACTGACTGAACCTATCAACTTATTAAAAAGCTTATTATCAACTTATTAAAAAGCTGTAGTAATCAAAGTAGTAAGGTATTGACAAAAGTAGAGAGAAATAGAATTACATAGAGAGAACAAAAATATACATGCATTTTTAAAAGTTAAATGATTTTTGACAAAGCACCAAGATAGTTCAATGAAAAAAGAAAAGTCAACAAATAATAGTGCAATATAGGATATTTGTGTGGAAAAAATTAATCTCAACTGCCACATTATGTGATACATAAATATTAATTTGAAATACATGATGGGACTAAACTAGAAATTTAACACTATAAGACTTCTAGGGAAAAAAATAGGAAGTCATCATGATTTTCTGGTACACAGGGATTTCTTAGAACTCCAGAAGACCTAACCATAATATAAGATTTATATTTGTAATTTATAAATGTTAAGAACTTCTTTTTGCAGTGAGACACTGATAATAAAACAAAAATATAAACCACAGACTGGGAGAAAATATCTGAAATATACATATAAAATGAGAAAAGACTTGTTTCCAAGTCATATAAAAAACACTGACACAGCATCACTATCATCATCATCATCATCAGTACCACCGTCATTGTCATTCAAATAACCTGATTTTTTAAATGGGCAGAAGATTGGGGGGGGAACCAGTTAATAAAAGAGTATATATTAATGATAACTAGACATTTCAAAGTCTCTTCTCTGACCTGCGAATCAAAACCACCATGATATGACACTCCCATTATCTACCAAAGTGGTTAAAAATAAAGAGACCAACAGCACTAAGTGTTGACAAGGATGGGAGCAAGAGGAGCTCTCCTACTTTGGTGGTGGCCGGGTGAAATGGTATGCCCATTTGGAAACAGCTTGCCAGTTTCTTATAAAGTTAAATGTATACCTGTTCTATGACCCAGCAATTCAATCTTAGTTTTTAAAATCAAGAGCAATGAAAACACAATAGATGGTATTGGTTCTGAGCTCTTTAAATGAGATTTTCATAAACAAACTTTCTAAAAGGTTAAAGCAGGGGTCCCCAACTTCTGGGATCTAATGCCTGATGATTTGAGATGCAGCTGATGTAATAACGATAGAAATAAAGTGCACAAGAAATATAATGTACTTGAATCACCCTGAAACCCCTGTCCATGGAGAAATTGTCTTCCACAAAACTGGCCCCTGGTGCCAAAAAGGTTGGGGACTACTGGGAAACATACTTGCCAGCTCGACTTTCTTGTTGTTGTTCGGCTGTTAAGTCTTGTCTTACTCTTTGCAACCCCAGGGACTGTAGCACACCGGGCTCCTCTGTCCTCTACTATCCCCTAGAGTCTGCCAGGATTCATGTCCGTTGAGTCAGTGATGCTATCTAATCATTACATCCTTTGCCACTCCCTTCTCCTTTTGCCTTCAGTCTTTCCCACATAAGGGTCTTTTCCAATGAGCTGGATCTTCACATGCGGTTCGTCAAAGTATTGGAGCTTTACGAACAGTCCTTCCAATGAATGTTCAGGGTTGATTTCCTTTAGGATTGACTGGTTTGATCTTCTTCAGTTCAGTTCAGTCACTCAGTCCTGTCCGGCTCTTTGTGACCTCATGAATTGCAGCATGCCAGGCCTCCCTGTCCCTCACCAACTCCCAGAGTTCACTCAAATTCATGTCCATCAAGTTGGTGATGCCATCCAGCCATCTCATCCTCTGTCGTCCCCTTCTCCTCCTGCCCCCAATCCCTCCCAGCATCAGACTCTTTTCCAATGAGTCAACTCTTCGCATGAGGTGACCAAAGAATTGGAGCTTCAGCTTCAGCACCAGTCCTTCCAATGAACACCCAGGACTGATCTCCTTTAGGATGGACTGGTTGCATCTCCTTGCAGTCCAAGGGACTCTCAAGAGTCCATTTTGAACACCACAGTTCAAAAGCATCAATTCTTCGGCACTCAGCTTTCTTCACAGTCCAACTCTCACATCCATACATGACCACTGGAAAAACCATAGCCTTGACAAGATGGACCTTTGTTGGCAAAGTAATATCTCTGCTTTTCAATATGCTATCTAGGTTGGTCATAACTTTCCTTCCAAGGAGTAAGCGCCTTTTAATTTCATGGCTGCAGTCACAATCTGCAGTGATTTTGGAGCCCAGAAAAATAAAGTCTGACACTATTTCCACTGTTTCCCCATCTATTTCCCATGAAGTGATGGGACCAGACGCCATGATCTTCATTTTCTGAATGTTGAGCTATAAGCCAACTTTTTCACTCTCCTCTTTCACTTTCATCAAGAGGCTTTTTAGTTCCTCTTCACTTTCTTCCATAAGGATGGTGTCATCTGCATATCTGAGGTTATTGATATTTCTCCCGGCAATCTTGATTCCAGCTTGTGTTTCTTCCAGTCCAGCGTTTCTCATGATGTACCCTGCATATAAGTTAAATAAGCACGGTGACAATATACAGCCTTTACGTACTCCTTTTCCTATTTGGAACCAGTCTGACCAACCTAGACAGCATATTTAAAAGCAGAGACATTACTTTGCCGACAAAGGTCCACGTAGTGAAAGCTGTGGTTTTTTTCAGTGGTCATGTATGCATGTGAGAATTGGACTATAAAGAAAGCTGAGCACCAAGGAATTGATGCTTTTGTAATGTGGTGTTGGAGAAGACTCTTGAGAGTCCCTTGGACTGCAAGGAGATCCAACCAGTCAATCCTAAAGGAAATCAGTCCTGCATGTCCATTGGAAGGATGGATGTGAAGCTGAAACTTCAGTACTGTGGCCACCTGATGCGAAGAACTGTCTCATTTGAAAAGACCCTGATGCTGGGAAAGATTGGAGGCAGGATGAGAAGGGGGCGGCAGAGGAGGAGATGCTTGGATGGCATCACCGACTCTATGAACATGAATTTGAGTAAGCTCTGGGAGTTGGTGATAGACAGGGAAGCCTGGCGTGCTGCAGTCCATGGAGTCACAAAGAGTTGGACACAACTGAGCGACTGAACTGAACTGAACTGAATCCTTGCCAGGTAGTGCAGTGGTAAAGAATCTGCCTGCTGATGCAGGAGACGTGTGTTCAATCCCTGGATCAGGCAGATCCCCTGGAGAAGGAACTGGCAACCCACTTCAGTATTCTTGCCTGGAAAATTCCATGGACAGAGAAGCTTGGTGGGCTATGGTCTATGGGATTGCAAAGAGTCAAACAGGACTGAGCACGCAGCACAAAACAAAAAAAAAATAGTCCTTGTCTTGACCTGACTCTTGCTTTGTCGTTTTGTTATCATCTTAACCACCAGCTCTATTACTTTACTTCTCTCTTACATTTCAGTCCCTCTGATTATGGCTTCCTGATTTTTTGGCTTTTTTGGTTGCCTTTGCCATCATTTTCTTTGAGTTCTGTGTGCTCATCCCCATGACGTTTGTCCAGCTTTCCTGTTTGTTAACTAACCCTTTGGCTTGTCCTCTTGATGCCCTTCTTAGAATTACCACTACAGGAAGACTTTTTGGCACTGATTCCAGCAGTCTGAGCTCTGTTCTGTTGTTTCGCTTTGATATAAGATCCTGGGCATTCCAAACCTAGCCTTCCTGGTTTATTATAAAATCATGAGGTAGATTTCCTAGAATCTCAAGTTTAAAAGGAATCCTAAAATTTGTAACAGTACAACCTCTGAGTTAAAAACTCTATATTCTTTCTATTATTTTGCCATTCTTTTTAACAGTTCTTCAAATATTTGATGGCACATTTCATATCTCTATGTCTCCTCTTCATAATCTAAATATCCCAGTTCTTTAGTCATCATTTCCAACTTGAGTGATTTCCCCGAAATTGGCATCATTTTTATTACTTACCCTTTTACAATGATTTATATGATCTGAAGAGAAATCAGAATGAAAAAGTTGGTTTAAAAACTCAACATTCAGAAAATTAAGATCATGGCATCTGATCCCATCACTTCATGACAAATAGATAGATAGGGAAATAGTGGAAACAGAGACAAACTATTTTCTGGGTTCCAAAATCTCTGCAGATGGTGACTGCAGCCATGAAATTAAAAGATGCTTGCTCCTTAGAAGAAAAGCTATGACAAACCTAGACAGTATATTAAAAAGCAGAGACATTACTTTGCCAACAAAGGTCCACATAGTCAAAACTATGGTCTTTTCAGTAGTCATATATGGATTTGAGAGTTGGAACATAAAGAAGGCTGAGTGCTGAAGAATTGATGCTTTTGAACTGTGATGTTGGAGAACTCTTGAGAGTCCCTTGGACTGCAAGGAGAGCAAAGTAGTCAATCCTAAAGACAATCAACCCTAAATATTCATTGGAAGGACAGATGTTGAAGCTGAAACTCCAATACTTTGGCCACCTGATGTGAAGAGCTGACTCATTGAAAAAGACCCTGATGCTGGGAAAGATTGAAGGCAGGAGAAGGGAACGACAGAGAACAAGATGGCTGGATGGCATTACTGACTCAATGGACATGAATTTGAGCAAGCTCCAGGAGATGGTGAAGGACAAGGAAGCCTGGCATGCTGCAGTCCATGGGGTCACAAAGAGTCGGACACAACTGAGCAACTGAACAACAGCAAATTTTACAATGAAAGGTGGAAAGAATTTATTTTTTTAAAGTCTCAATTATGTTCTGACCAGTGCGGGCTAGAATAGGGCTTTATATTACTTACTATTAACTTTTACCTAACTTTTTCTGTGGTGATGATCAGGATCTTTTTAAATCCTTATTTGGAGTCAGCATATTCGTTACTTCCTGCTTCAGCTTCAGCCTCCTCTCAGATCTGAATCATGAAGCTGGGGTCAGTGTCATGCTACTTCCCATGAAGGTAGACGCCTTCACTAATTTCTCTGCAGCCATGTGCAGATATACAACATGTTACCAAGGATATGTCCAGATATGTTATGAGTGTTGAAGGGTTCTGTATAATTCTCTTCTGCTTATTGTAACTCCCTCTCATCTCCTATTCACAGAAACCATCTGAATTCCAATGAGGGAGATATTATCAGATGGAAAATCTTGAATCCATGTTGATTTACTCTTTAGCGCTAGTAACAAATTTCTTTTCACACAGAACTGATTGAAACACATCCATGTGTCTATCACAGAAGAGATTCTTGCATGTGTGAGAATTCCTCTAGGTACTGCTCCAGTCACCCTGTACACATTGTGTAGTCATTAAAGCAGTTATCCTAAGTGTCCACATCCTCCCCAAAGACTTAAAGAAACTCTCTCAGACCCTTGCCAAAATTCTGATTTCATCACATTTATTGTACTCCTTTTATTTACAGGCTTCAAAAAAATGAAAGCTAGTTTGGCATAACTTTCTTTCCCCTTTTAAATTTTGATTATTACTGCTCTATTTTTATTTTAAAAGCTTTAGAATCTTAGCAAGGTCCATGTCAAGCTCCCCTTTTCATGCTGTTTAGCAATCTACCTATTTAAAGAATAATCCAGAATTAGTGGATTTTTTTTCTTTGCAATTGGGATGTGATTTCTAGGTCTTTATTATTAAAATAGGCTTCCCTGATGGCTCAGGTGATAAAGAATCAACCTGCCAATGCAGAAGATGCAAGCTTAATCCCTGGATCAGGAAGATCCCCTGGAGAAGAAAATGGCAACTGAATCCAGTATTCTTGCCTGGAAAATCCCAAGGACAGAGGAGCCTGGCAGGCTACAGTCCATTGGGTTGCAAAGAGTCGGACATGACTGAGCACACTTACACATTATTAAAATAAAGAAAAGTTATTGATATTTGAATATTTATCTTGTATCCAGCTATTTTGCCATTACTGCTTGTTATTGTTGTGGTTTTACTCAAATTCATTTGGGGTTCTAGGGTTTCAAATATAATCAGCAAAAGCAGATAACTTGATCTCATCTTTTTGAAACCAGTTATTTTACATTCTTGTTGCTTTGCCTTATCTAGAACTTCCGAGACAATGTTTAATATTAACAATAGAATGAACAAAAATTTGGAATTTCTTAGAAATTAAGACTGATATTACTAGATAATTATTGGATCAAACAGAAATCAAAAGTGAAAGATAACCAATCTATCTAGAGAGGAATGAAAAAGATATTCTGCCAAAATCTATAGAAATAGCAAACACTGAGGCAGGGGAAAACATAAACATATATGTATACATTCATATATATATATACACATTCATATATATATATATTCTTAGATGACTTTGTCATTAAAGAAAGTAATAAAAAAATCAAAGGGGAGAAAAGAACTTAGTATTTATTTTAAGAAATTAGGGAAGAAAAAGAAACAGATGAAATTAATTTTAAAAAGAACTTAGTATCTATTTGAAGAATTTAGGAAAGAAACTAAGACGAAATTAATTTTAAAATTTTAAGTAATGACTCTGTTCCTGGAAAATCCCATGGGCAGAGGAGCCTGGTAGGCTGCAGTCCATGAGGTCACTACAAGTTGGACACAACTGAGCGACTTCACTTTCACTTTTCACTTTCATGCATTGGAGAAGGAAATAGCAACCCACTCCAGTGTTCTTGCCTGGAGAATCCCAAGGACGAGGGAGTCTGGTGGGTTGCCATCTATGGGGTTGCACAGAGTCAGACACGACTGAAGCGACTTAGCAGCAGATGTTCTTCCTGTCTCCCTCTTACAGGGAGCTTTCTGATTACTTTGGACCCACTTCTCAAGTCTAGGATAATCCACCCCCCCACCTTCCCTGCCCCCCGCATCTCAAGATCCTTAACTATATCTGCAAATGCATTTTTACCATATAGATACCATATTCATAGGTTCCAAAGATTAGAACATGAACTCTTTATTTGGGAGGTTTGGGGGGGGGGGTCATTATTTGGCTTACCACTCAAAAATTTGGGCTAAGATTCTCTTTTCCAAAGTGATCAGTTTCTACTAAATGCTTATTAATTAGGTTTTCTTTACCATCTGTATCTTATGACTTTTTTTGCTTGTTTGGTGCAATGGCACCAATTTGGTGTCAGGCCAGGTCTCTTTGGGCAGCTTTAATTCTCACTTTCACTAGTACAGAACACTATAAAGCACTTATTTTGCCTTTCAAAATTGTTCTTTTTTCTTTTACATTTGCTTTCTTGCTGACTTTTAATTTCTTTCTTTCAAAGTTTCCAAATTCAAAAGGTATGAATATACATTAACCGTCAAACACGCACTCAAGAAATTCACTCATGATGACAGATGGCCATTTCAACACAGTAGCTCATAAGTTTCTTTTAATGTCAACAGAAGGAAGTTAAGTGTCCAGTGAATAATCTTGGATATTTAGCATTAATAATCTAGGATTCTTTTCTCTTCAGAAAACACACAACAAAAACTTATCTAACAGTATTATCAGCCCTTTGTCCTTCCCATAACACACTGAATACCTAAGACAAATGTCTTTTTTAAGGTTGCTTTCAATCTGTCCTTCAAAGATGTCTAAGCCTGTAGTTGTCTATTTCATGTGCATGAATTAACAGTAACACGGTATAGAGAGTAACAGTACCAATTCTAGAATCAGATCAAGCATAGTCTGATTCCATAGCTCTATCAATTACTAAATTTAGGGAAACTACTTAAGTATTCCAGTTCAGTTTTTCTATTGGCCAGATAACAGTACTTAGCTGGATTAATGTGAATATTAAATAAAATAATTCATGGAAAGCACTCAGTCCAGGATAGTAGTAGTAGTGTTAGTTGCTCAGTCGTGTCCAACTCTTTGCAACCCAGTGGACTATCGCCTGCCAGGTTCCTCTGTCTATGGGATTCTCCAGGTAAGAATACTGGAGTGGATTGTCATTCCCTTCTCCAAAGGATCTTCCCGAGCCAGGCATCGAACCCAGGTTTCCTGCACTACAAGCAGATTCTTTACCCTCCAAGCTACAGGGAAAATCCTTAATCCTGGATAGACATGCCATAAATTCTCAACAAATATTACTTATCAGTTGTTTTTACAAAGGTACCATTAAAAATGTGCCAGACACATCAAACAGGGATTTGTTCCCCAGCTTTGATCAGCCTGAAAAACAGGCACCCTAATTCTGGAAGCAATGGGACCACTGCCGAAAGAAAACTTAGGTTCTTCTTCCCCTAGGCATGTCATTAATGTTGACATTGTTTATTGAGTAAAAAGAAATATGTTGGTTTATGCTATCATTATCCTTAGATCCTGAAGGTAGTAGTATTAGTAGCATCATTGCTCAATTGTGTCCGATTCTTTGCGACCCCACAGACTGTAGCTCACCAGGCTCTTCTGTCCATGAGATTCTGCAGGCAAGAATCCTGGAGTGGATTGCTGTTCCCTTCTCTGAAGGATCTTCCTGACCCAGGGATCAAACCCAGGTCTCCTGCATTGCAAGCAGATTCTTTACTGTCTGAGCTACAGGGAAGATCCTGAAGATATATTTCTTCAAAAGGAAACAGAAAAAAGAAAGATATAGTCCTCTAGAATTTCTGTTACCATTAGTCATGTTTCTCAATTGTCTTCCTGATAAAGCTATAAAAACTCTTTTAAGACTCCAAAAGTTCCTTTACTTGTTTGGAGAGCCTGAAAAATTAGGACTACTGTTATTCAGATAAATGCTAGTAGCACCCATGTCTCCTGTGCCTGGCTGGAAGAAGGGCCGCAAAGCAGAGTTTGCTTAACAAGGGTGAAACTGGAAGAGATGTAAAGCAGAATAATTTTCTTATATCAAAGATGTAGACACAATTGTAGAGCTACTTGGTTGAAAATTCCTGAGGAAATCAAATGAATTAGTAAATTCAGTTGGTCAAACACAGTAATTTAATAAAATGACAGATTTTTCCTTTCCCAGGATTTCCTTAAATCCTTCTTTATCTGCTTAAGTGTTATCAGATTCCATAGTAGCAAATTATGCCAGACTGGAAAAGAGTGAGCAAATGATTCTTGAGGCATAAAGTCAAAATTTGCATAAGGCACCTACCTGTGGTTTCTCGGATAGCTGTTGAAATCATCACGGTACCCTGATGTTTAAACCTCAGTATTTCACTTCAGTGTGGCCAAGCAATTCTGATTGAGTCCTTCCCCAAGCCCTGTGAGAGTGTGCAGTGACGGTGTGCAGGCTCTTCATGTCATCTTCCCTCCCTCCAAGCTTTATTTAGAAATTTCAGAGGAGGTTTAGTGGTGAAAGGTTGTTCAAGTACTTTCCTCTCCTTTTTATTCCCTTCAGAGCAATTACTCAAACACTCAGAAAGCCAAAGCAGCTGTCTCACTCCATGTCTGGATCACAGAGCCCTAAATATTTATAGGTCTCTGAGAATTCCAAGTCTCAAGTTCAGGTAGGATGCTATTTTTACTTGCTGTTTGAAGACTTACTAGCCATGGTTAACACACTAGAAAATAACTGTTTTGACTGTGTAATACATTCTAATTTGGAAAATTGATATGGTATAAATAAAATAAAATTACCCATAATACCACCGTCAATGTTACACTGAGATCTCTTTTCATCGCTCTATGTATATATGCATATAAAGTCACATCCAACTCTTTGAAGCCCCATGGACTATATCTAGCCAAGCTCCTCTGTCCATGGGATTTCCAAGGCAAGAAAACTGGACTGGGTTGCCACTTCCTTCTCCAGGGGATCTTCTCAACCCAGGGATTGAACCTATGTTTTCTGCATTGGCAGGAAGATTCTTGACCACTGAGCCACCAGGGAAGCCTGTATATGCATATAGACACACAATATTCAGATTTTTATGATGTTTTCAAATTTTACATACAATTCTTATTCTGTTTTTGTTAATCTATTTGGCAGAAACATGGGAGAATGTAAAAAAATTACAGTAAAAACTGTAATTTTTTTACTGTGAGTTGTAACTAATTGTGGGAGGCCTTAAATGCCGTCGTGGAAGTTTGGACTTTGTTCAGTGCTTTAGAAGGTTGACACCTCATGTTCACTTGGTATTTTCTGTTTATGCCTTTCTGTGTGTGTGTCTGTACGCACAGTCATGTCTCAAAAAGTTTGACATGACTGAACACACAGACACACACACACATACAAAAGAAAAGATAGAAAATATCAAGCGACCATGAGGTGTCAATCTCCTAAAGCACTGGGCTGATCCTGTTGGTCCCTTTCAATGCTCTTTTTCATGAACAAGGCCTTTTCCCTTCATTTTGAATGTCCCTGCCCTTCCTTACAGTGACTTGTCTACATCTTATCCATTGATTCATGATGCAGCTCAAATAGTACCTTCTTCATGGAGCCATGCTTGAGTCCTTCTGTCTCTCCTGGCCAGAGTCAGTGGTTTTTGCTTCTCAGTTCTATTTTTACCCATGCATCAGTTTTCTTGAGTTATGGCTATTTGGGTACACATCTTATTACTCCTTTTTGATTATGCATCAAAGATTTTGGACATTTTCATCATATCACAGTATCCTTTTTGGTCATTACAGTTTTTCTTGGCACATGCTAAAGAATTAACAGCAACCACAGTTATACTACTCACTTAACATATGGTGTCATTATTTGAGTAAAATTGCCCTGACTTGTCTTTTTTATATTCATCAGAGAAATGTTTTGTGGTGGTAGCTTATCTCCAAAGACAGTCCCCAATATTTCCTCTTCACTCTGTAGATACAGGTTCCCACACACATAAGGACCTGGTGCTACCTCCAACCCTCAACCATGGGCTGGCGTTATGGACTGACTTTGACCAAGAGAATGCAATGGAAGTAATAAGTCTAGGGCTTCCAAACCCAGTATCAGAAACCCATACTATAAAGCAAAGGGCCAAGGTTGTCTTTGACCTCCACAGCTAGTTCCCAGCTGACAGCCAACAGTAACTGTCAGGCTTGTGGGTGAATCACACTGAACATTCCAATCTAATTAACAACCGACCCAAACCCATGAAGAAGAAGCAGAACCAAACCCATGCAGCTAACCCTAGTCAACCCAAGAATCATTAAACATAATAAAAGGGTTGTTGTTTTAAACCATAGAGTTTGGGTGTAGTGTGTCACACACAACAGATAAACCTAACACTGATTTACAAGTTAAACCATATGAATTGCTGGATTTGACAGGTTTTGACTGGCAAGTTCATATAGTTCAACCTAACATGAATAATGCCTTGATATTGCTCTATTGCTCTCAGCTCTTATTCTAAGCAAGTTATAACACTCTTGTCTCAGAATCCACTCAACAAAGAGTAGTTAAAATTTATCACCATAATGGTAAATAATTACAGTATAAATAAAAATAAATATTTTGTATTGATCAATATTAAGCAGTTCTACAGAGAAGCATGCATTGTAAATACTAGTGTTCTATATACAACATTAAGGAGAAAAACTCCCAAGTTCAGTTTTTTCAAACTTCAGTTCTTTACATGCCACCTTCATGATTTATGGCACGTCTTCATTCTCACCATAAGATTGCCTACATTGTGTTTGCTCAGAAAAATCATTTTAATAAAACATTATATCCCTCGCATAACGATCTATTTAAATCCTTATCAAAGAGACTCAAAGTTATGTAATGTTACTGGCCCTCTTTGAAGCTTATATATTTTGATAGACACATTTATATACCCACAGGCTCTGGTTAGATCATCACACACACACAAGTATCACAACATGTATTATCAAACACAGAAGATCAGAGTTCTTTCTTTGCAAAAACTGTGAAAAAAATAAGCCTTTCCTTCAGCTCTAATTATCACTCTCCAAACCACAACCTGAGACATCCACCTTCTTTCTAGTACCCCAAATATCACTGGTCTACACAATGACAATTGATCTAGAACCCTCCTCAGTGGACAGCACTTAAGCTCTGGAGATTTCTTGTCTCTTTTTCCAACCTCATTTATCCTGTTCACCAACTCATTGAGTCTTATTCTCAAATGGAGAAAAGTTAATATAAAGAATTCATCTAGACCACGTTGTTCATGCTTATGCTTCCAAGGTACCACATATAAGCCTATTATTTTAATTTTTGGCTTACTTCTTTGTATTCTGGTCTTTCCATAAACTATTTGAGGCAACTTATGGGAAAGTGTTTAATAGAATAATAAAACACAAATGTAAGTAAAAGGCACAAAAGCCAGAAGAAAACACAAACTAGTATAGATGTAACCAAGGTGGAAATAGCACTCAAACAAAATAGTCCATAAAATACAACACAGATGCTACAGTTAAGGTATCAATTTGACTAAGAAGCTCTTAGTTGATCAATGAAGAAAGAAAAGTGGGTCTTTTATATTAATCTCCTTAGTCATGATTTAGAATAAAAATAATTTTTTCAGGTAAATGTTTTCCTGCATTATATTCTAAAATTAGTTTTTCATATGGGTCCTTATAATTTGGAGCAAAGAAATATAAAATATAAAAACATTCCCATAACAAATAGAGAAGTCGTTTCTAGAAGGTGTTTCTAGCAGTTGTTTTGTAGCTAAGTTGTATCTGACTCTTTTGCTACCCTATGGTCTGTAGCCCCCCCAAGTTCCTCTGCCCATGGGATTTCCCAGGCAGGAAGACTGGAGTGGGTTGCCATTTCCTTTTTAGGAGAATCTTTCCAACCCAAGGATTGAAGCTGCATCTCCTGCATTGGCAGATGGATTCTTTACAACTGAGCCACCAGGGACACTCATTTCTAGCAGTACGCTTTGATTAAAAGTGAGTTCAGACTTCTACTTTTGGCCAAGATAAGAGGTTAGATTTACCATTACAGTTGAAAAAAAAAATGACAAACCCAGAGAAAATATATGAAACAATGATTTTTAGTCATTGGACAGGAGGTTGCAAAAGATAGTGATATCTGTGAGAGTGGAAACAAATGAAGTATGTCTTCTAATTGCCCAGACTTACTGCCTGGAGAAAGTTTCCAGGCTACAACTGCAGGAGAGAGGAAACCCAGGCAGAGCCTAGTGACCTCCTGAAACTACGGAGAATGACTTGGAAGTTGAAAGAGGCCAGGGTTGGTAGGGTCCTGAAATTGTTGTAATACAGCAAGACTATAGTTATATCAATAAGTGGTTACATCATAAGATAAGGTGGACGTTGTATCACTACAAAGGAGCAGACATTATACTGAGGGTTTAAACAAGATGAGAGCATGCATTGTTCATAAGTCACTACATTGGGTCCACCAGTGAAAGTCACATGTACATTAAGTTTTCCAGAATCATTGGTAAAGAGAAAAACATAAGGAGAGGGTAGACGAGCCAAAACAGAGTAAGTAGAATTATTTTCTGGTTGGAGTTCTTGCTGCAGCAGCCCCGTCAGTCTCGCTGGGATCTCGATGTTTATCTTGCCTCCCCTTCCGGCGGGCCGGCTCCTCTTTTGTGATCGAAGCAATGGGGGAACTGGATGTCTGGGGGACTGCAACATGGCGAATCAGCCTGTCCCGTATGTAAATTGGAAAATCTGCATCCTGTGGAAAAATACAAGCACATCCTCGACCGCTAGTTAATAATGGGTCATTATTGTCCCTTCCATTGTCCTGACAGGAAGTCCTTCCATTTGACTAATGGTTTTGCATTTAATTGCTCCAGGCACCAATGACGAAGCATTGCAGTAGTTCCATCCAGATCAGTATTTAGAATATTTATTACAAAAAGAGCATGTTGCAAGATTTGATGGGGAGAGCTATACTTAAACTCCCCTTCTTTTAGTTTTTGAATTTGGATTTTTAATGTTTGATGCGTTCTTTCAACAATGGCCTGTCCCTGGGGAGATTATAAGGGATGACAGTATTATGTTTAATTTGAAACTTCATACAAAATTCCTGAAAAGACTTAGAAGTGTAAGCAGGAGCATTGTCAGTTTTCAGAGCTTTTGGCAGGCCCAAATATGAAAAACAAGTAAAGAGATGTTGTATCACATCTTTAACTGCCTCTCTGGTACGAGCAGTTGCAATAATAACGTGAGAAAAGGTATCTACAGTTACATGAACAAAGGACAGTTTTCCAAATGAAGAGACGTGAGTTACATCCATTTGCCAGAGTACATTAACTCCCATAGGTAGACTATTATAAACAGTGGGGCAGTGTAGGCAAGAACGCACAATCTCTCGAGCAGTCTCTCTGGGAATTTGGAATTGATATCTTAAAGCAGTAGCATATTGATGATAAAGTAAGTGAGAGGCTCTGGCCTCCTCAATCACAGTAGCCACTGTATTTCTGGTTAACAAGTCAGCCAAATCATTAAAGGCATTTTAAGGGCCGGGCAATCCGGAATGAGCCCAAATGTGTCCAGTGAAAAATATTTTATTTCTTTTCCAAATTTGTTCCTGTAATTTAGTTAACAAATGAAATATGGTAGTTTTATTTTCAGGCAAAACCGCAGTTTTATTTTTTTAATTTTTTTTTAACATTATAAAAGGTAGTATTTTTGTGTGTGTTCTTTTTTTTTTATTTTTTTTTTTATTTTTAAACTTTACATAATTGTATTAGTTTTGCCAAATATCAAAATGAATCCACCACAGGTATACATGTGTTCCCCATCCTGAACCATCCTCCCTCCTCCCTCCCCATACCATCCCTCTGGCTCGTCCCAGTGCACAAGCCCCAAGCATCCAGTATCGTGCATCGAACCTGGACTGGCATCTGGTTTCATACATGATATTTTACATGTTTCAATGCCATTCTCCCATATCTTCCCACCCTCTCCCTCTCCCACAGAGTCCATAAGGCTGTTCTATACATCAGTGTCTCTTTTGCTGTCTAGTACACAGGTTTATTGTTACCAACTTTCTAAATTCCATATATATCGTTAGTATACTGTATTGGTGTTTTTCCTTCTGGCTTATTTCACTCTGTATAATAGGCTCCAGTTTCATCCACCTCATTAGAACTGATTCAAATGTATTCTTTTTAATGGCTGAGTAATACTCCATTGTGTATATGTACCACTGCTTTCTTATCCATTCATCTGCTGATGGACATCTAGGTTGCTTCCATGTCCTGGCTATTATAAACAGTGCTACAATGAACATTGGGGTACACGTGTCTCTTTCCCTTCTGGTTTCCTCAGTGTGTATGCCCAGCAGGGGATTGCTGGATCATAAGGCAGTTCTATTTCCAGTTTTTTAAGGAATCTCCACACTGTTCTCCATAGTGGCTGTACTAGTTTGCATTCCCACCAACAGTGTAAGAGGGTTCCCTTTTCTCCACACCCTCTCCAGCATTTATTATTTGTAGACTTTTGGATCGCAGCCATTCTGACTGGTGTGAAATGGTACCTCATAGTGGTTTTGATTTGCAGTTCTCTGATAATGAGTGATGTTGAGCATCTTTTCATGTGTTTGTTAGCCATCTGTATGTCCTCTTTGGAGAAATGTCTATTTAGTTCTTTGGCCCATTTTTTGATTGGGCCATTTATTTTTCTGGAGTTGAACTGTAGGAGTTGCTTGTATATTTTTGAGATTAGTTGGTTGTCAGTTGATGTGGAAACAACCTGACAATAGACTGAGAATCAGAATAAAGGTTAAATTCCTCATCTGCAAACATAGGAAAAGCCCCTATGACTGCTGTTATTTCAGCTCTTTTAGCTGAAGTTTTCTGTGTTTCTAAAACCTTTTGGTGATTTTTAGTAACTATGGAGGCTTTACCGTTTGCTGCCTGTCAGTAAAGGCTATCTGAGCTTTTGGAATAAGAGACTGTTTACATCTGACGGGAAAAATAACTGGATGTCTGGATATAAAATTCAGCAAAACATGCGAGGGTAAATGATGCAAAATTTTGACCAAAATAGTTTCCTATAGCAATCTGCCAATTTTCATCAAACATTAGAAGAGCACCAAGTTGTTCCTTATTATATGGGATTACAATTTCTGATGGCTCTTTACCAAATAATCCAATGTTCTGCTTTTTTCCTTTAATATCAAAGTAGCTGTCAATCCTGGATAAGAAGCCGCTACTTTTTTAGTTTGAGCTGGAAGATGGACCCACTCTAGGGGGCCGTTTTGCTATAAAACCAATTTTTTGTCTGGTTACCCCAATTACACCTATGGGGGTTTTATGGCAAAGGAATTGTCAAGCAGTTGTCAATTTAATTTTTTAAATTTTTAAAATTTACATTTTAACAACATAAATTTAGGTTAATTTAGGTCTAACAACATAAATTTAGGTTAATTTAGGTCTAACGTTTAGTTTAGGTCTCTATAAATCTAAATAATAAATGTATAACCTCCTTATCTCATTTTGGTATACAGATATACCTAAATGCAAAATGTATTTATATGTATTTATATATGGCAACAAGTATAAACATACTGACATAATCAATATACTTGAATTAATCTTTATAATTAATATGTTAATTAATATATATTACAGCAATATAACATGTACACAGCTAATACCAACCAACACAAACCAATGTACTGCATTAGTACATGTCACATATATATAATTATACAGTATATAGAACATATATCACAGCACATCAATCCATACCAATTAATATCAGCCACACACATATTATATTACTGCAATATACATTTAATTATACAGTATATATATAATATGCATATATAGTATACATATTAATTTATATACAAATTAAGTATAGATCTATAAATAGAATTAGGTATACCTTTATTATATTTTATTTATACCCATACCTAATTAGGCAAACTGTAATTAGGCAAATATATTTATATTATGTATTTATAACAACATATAAAGTATTGTTAATTGTACCGCCTGTTGATAACTAAGAAATTGAGAAAACCCTTCTCTGAGGATTTCCTATTTGAGACAGCATGTCCCTCCCCCATAGGGTAAAGGGGAGCATAGGAACTACATAGGGTTGGAAAGTTCCACAGATATCCTCAAACTGCCAATCTAACATTTTTGAACTTTTAACTACTGTGGGGGCTTGAGGGCAAATGAAACAAAATTTGACCTCTGAAATCTATCAGGGCAACTTGCCAATCATCACTATTTTGTAAAAGACTTGCAGTTGATCCTTATTGAATGGAATTACTATATTTGCTACTTCTTTTCTAAAAAGTTCCACACTTCTTTTTTCCTCCTTTTATAAATTGTGCCACCAAGTTAGGATAAGATAAAACTATTTTTCTTGGGGTCACTGGTAGATGGAACCAATGGGCCTTTTTGTCACAATCACCCTGTAGGTGTATGTTTTATGGCAAGAATAATTTAATCTCATCTTTTGGTAATATTAATCCTAATTAACTGATCATTTAAAGTCTCATCTACTTTAACAAGAGCCGTCTGTCTTATTAGTCAACTTTCTCTTAGAACTGGAATTAGTATCGCTTTTTAAGCAATCAAATAAAGGCTTTAAATCTGCAGTAGTCAGTTTTAAATGAGGGCGTATCCAATTAATGTCCCCTAATAATTTTTGGAAATCATTTACAGTTAGTAAACAATCTCTCCGCAGCTTCAAAGGGGCATTATCAGTTTTTAAAACTTTTGGCAGACCTAAATATGAGAAGCAATTAAACAAGTGTGGCACAACATCTTTATAAGCTTCTCCAGTTATCGTTTTGTAACCTAAATCTGGTCTATAGCTTTTTAGATGACAAGCAACCATCTAATCTTCACTTGAATACTTCCAGCAACGGGAACTCACTATTTTTCAAGGTTTTAAACGCTCCCTCACCTTTTTCTCTACAGCATTCCCACCCCGCATACCACTTTCTCTAATCTCACCAACTCATTTTCAGTAGTATGCGTTGGCCAGGAGCTGGGTCAGTCTTTCCCAGCAATGTTAAGAGACGTCTGTTCCTGTGTCTAATAGCCCTGACATTTTATTTTCTTGAATTAAAAGATCTTTTAAAGGCCTTGGAGCTGTAATTTCCTGCACCCAAAAGGCTAGATCACTAAATCCAAATGTTCTGTGGCTCCTAGCCTGAGAAGTCAAGGTTGTTTCTTGTCTGATACTAAGGTAAAAAGCAAAAGCTGTGTTACTCTTTAAGATTTATTAATTTGCATAGTTTTAGTAGGTGATGAGATTAAAACTTTAATTTCTCAATATAATCAGAATCTATTACATCATGCACCACCGAAGTTCCTTGAAAAGAAAGCGAACTACACCCTAGCACAAGTCCTACAATGCCCTCAGGCAGGGGGCCAGCCACTCCCACTGGAATCGGAGCAACCGGCAAGTCAGGGGTTAATATTGTTGCTAAATCCCCTTACAGGTCAGCTTTTTTCTGAGCCTAGGTGAGACCCCCCTGAGGGGGTTTTCTCCAAGGAGCATGCTCTACATATTGTGCATGCAGTCTGTTTTAAAAGCTCCACTGTTGAAAAAACTTTTTATCTTCCTCAGGCTTAGGCAACACTTTGAGAGGCTTTGGGGGCAAAGTGGGGAACTCTTGGGCCCTGGAAGGCGCAAACGGAGGCGGCAGTGATGGCCTTAAATCAGAAAGTGGTGGATAAGTTTTTTTTTTTTTTTTTTTTAAGGTTTGCGCAGAGGGGGAGGGAGCTCGCCAGGGTGCCTGGTCACAGCGTCTCTTACTGTCTCTCTCTCTCTCTCTCTCCTTCTCTTCCTGCCTCTCTCACTTTTCTCTCCCCCTTCCTTTTTCGCTACCCTTCTCTTTCCTTAGTTTCTTTCCCTTTACCCTCTTTCTCTCTTTTTCTTCCCTCCTCCCTCTCTTTCTCTCTGTATCTCTTTTTCTAACTTCCTTTCTTCCTTTCTCAATCTTGCTGCGTTCCCTGATTCCTTCTTTCTCTGTTCCTCTCTCCTTTTCACTCTTTAGCTTTTTCTCTATCTTTAGATCTTTCTCTATTTCCTTTCCTTTTTTCTTTTTCTTTTTCACTTTTTTTTCTTTTTTCTTTTTATTTTTTTCTCTCTCTTTTTTTTTTTTTTTTTTTGGGTGAGGCCCCCGTGAAGGGGTTTTCTGCAAGGAGCAGGCTCTGTATATTGTGTATTTTTTAAAGGCTCCTTTGTTTAAAAGAAGTTTTTATCTTTTTCAGCCTTAGGCAATGCTCTGGGAGACTTTGGATGTAAACTGGGGAATTCTTAGGCCCTGGGAGGTGCAAGCGGAGGTGGGGTAGTCGCCTTAAATCAGAAATTGTTGGATAAATTTTTAAAGGTTTGTGTAGAGGGGGAGGGGGCTCGCCAGGGCGCCCGGCCGCAGCGTCCTGTAAGCCCTCTCACTCCTCGGGAGGTAGAGCACAGTCTCCCTCCTTTTCTTCGTCAATGGCAGAAAATATGATCTGCGCAGAAGGTGGAGACCCACTACCATCCACCGCTATAGCCTCTCCCATAGGCTATCCCACAGCCTCATGACGAGGGTCCAGAACATTTTTAATCATATTTATAGGATAAGTTTTTAGTTGTTTTTTACTTTCACCCAAGTATCTAAATTAACAGTAGCCTCTTTAACAGTTTCAAGTACTTATACAAGTAAAGAGTTGCCATTCTTAGTTTCAGTGTTACGCATGTCAGAAAATTAAGTATAATAGAAGATAAAGCTTTTAGCTTTCAAAAGATCAGGCTTTTCTTTGGCCTTTTAACGTCAGAAACCGTTTTTTCTCTCTAACTCTAACTTTTTAACACTTTCAACACTTCCAACTCCTACTCACCCTGTCTATCCTACAGGGGGGTCCGCAGCACCCTGAGTGGGGTCCTATCCGTCCCTAAAATTCAACACTGGGGGAAAGGGTTGGGGACCTACCTTCAAATTGTCCCTGTTCGGGCGCCACCTGCCGGGGACCAGCCCCGGCTGATCCAGGGTATTCGAAGCGGGGACGGCGTCGGCGACCTATTTATTTAAATATTTTATCAAAGATATAAAGAGTAATAGGGTGAGGATAGCTCAGTAGGAAAATTCAGTGGAGAAAAGAGGCTGAGTAGCTTGGTTTACGCGGGAGACCAATAAAACTTCAAGACAAGAAGTTTGCACCACTTATGTAGGCCGCAGGCATCCTTCCGTTCTCCCGAAGGAGAGGAGACACTGAGGCCTCCCCGGTCGGATCTTAGAAGCCCAGGCATAATTAGCAAGCATGGCGGGTTCCACGCTCCAGATGGAGACTCAGCCAGAATTTGAGAGAGAGCGACATGGGGAGACCAAGTTTCAGTGAACAAGGCCACTTTATTTTCCAAAGTAGTTTTATACCTTAAGTTGTGCATAGAGGATAATGGGGGAAGGGGTGGAGTCATGCAAGGACAGCAGTTCCTGGTCCTAATCGAAGCCAGGCTTTCAAACTTATCATATGCAAAAGTTCAGGTGAATTACATCATCTTCTGGCCAGGAGGCCTGTTAACATTTTAAGAAACTTATCTTTCTCTAAAGGTGATTATTCCAAAGTCAGGCACCAGCCTCCAAAAAAGCATTGGACAAAGCTGCATTCCTATAGGGCAAAGGTGAGGTGGGCTCAATCAAGAAAAGAATTAACTCAAGGGTCCAAGGTTACAAACATTGAGGCTACTACTTACATTTCTATACACCCATTATATCAATCAATACACTGCCAAGGACACAGTAGGTAAGGAGTATGGAGACTTAGCAGCAAACATTGGCCCAATAAGTGAAAAACCCTTCACCAATACAATTTCTAATCAATCTTTTAACTACTCAAAGGAATCTGTATTTAGACAGTTTAGAACATCTCCTGCCTCTCACAGTTGGGAGGCTCTGAACAATCACATGTGGCCAGAAAAACCTATTCAGGCAGGTTAGAGGATTTCCAAAGGAGTTTGTAGGTTAAACACTGTCACACCCAGGAATTATTAACTGGAGCTGTAAGCTAACTCTTTTTTCAGAGAGAGGTAGTGGGGGACAGCCCCCCGTAAAGTCAGATGTGTAGGTGAAAGCACAAAGCAGAAAGTAGGCAGACTCTGGTTTTGGGGGTAGATGCTCAAGAATTTTCAGGGGGACTCCTGAGGCTCGATCCCGCCTTTGCGTATGCCGAGCCTCCTTCCTCATGACCTTTGTCATGGGCGGAGTTCCTCACTGGCTCCCAGCAGTGATAGAATTCCAGTTGAGCTATTCCAGATCCTGAAAGGAGATGCTGTGGAAAGTGCTGCACTCAATATGCAATATGCCGGCTCCCGGCAGTAGGGTGTGCAGGACAGAGTGCCAGAAAGGAGAGAGCTCTGGAAATCTTCCTCAAACTGGGCTATGGAGGTTTCCTATATAAGGAAACTACCCAAATCTGGGAGAAGAACCACCCAGTAAGAGGAAGGGGAATGATTGTTGGAATTCCACAGGACAAAGAATAGTTTGTGCTACCTCCAACAAGAGTGGGAAAAACTTGTAAGTCACTGGGTATCAGGTAGAATACTCAGAAGAGTTTTGATTTAGTGATAAAATTAGCCCTTGACTAAAGGTTGCTTCAGTCCCTCATAACAATACTTAAAAACAAAATCCTAAAAAGTGTCAACATTTCTCCAAATAACTTAGCAATCACCTAGGGAAAAAAGCTCAAGAACAGTTATAAGAATGTGAATATATTCAGCACCAAGCAAGGTAAAATTCATAATGTCTTGAATCTAATAAAAATTAAAGGTCACAAAAAAGCAGATGACAAATATCACTCATATTGAGGAGATGAGTCAATCAACAGAAACAGACCCAGAAATGACACATATGATAGAATTAGCAACAAAAACATTAAAAGTTATAATGATATCCTTACATTCAAGAAGGTGAAGGAAATTTGAGCACAATAAGTAAAGGCACAAGCAGAGCTACTAGCCATGAAAATTACAATGTCTATGATTTAAATACACACACACAGAATGTGGTTAATAGCAGATTAAACAATGTAAAAGAAAAGGCTAGTAAAATTAAAAACATAGCAATTGAAACTATTAAAAATGAAAAACAAATTTTAAAAAAGAATAGAACAAATAGGCAAAGCATCAGTGAGCTATGGGACAATGCCAAGCACTTTTTTGTACCTGTATTGGGGTTTATGAAAGGGAAGGGCTGTGTGGTACAGAATAAAATTTTGAAGAAACAATGATTGAATTTTATCCAAATTTAATGAAAACTCTTTGACTGTGTGGATCACAATAAACTGTGGAAAATTTTTCAAGAGACGGGAATACCAGACCACCTGACCTGCCTTGAGAAACCTATATGCAGGTCAGGAAGCAACAGTTAGAACTGGACATGGAACAACAGACTGGTTCCAAATAGGAAAAGGAGTACGTCAAGGCTGTATATTGTCACCCTGCTTATTTAACTTATACGCAGAGTACATCATGAGAAACGCTGGACTGGAAGAAGCGCAAGCTGGGATCAAGATTGCCGGGAGAAATATCAATAACCTCAGATATGCAGATGACACCACCCTTATGGCAGAAAGCAAAGAGGAACTAAAGAGCCTCTTGATGAAGGTGAAAGAGGAGAGTGAAAAAGTTGGCTTAAAGCTCAACATTGAGAAAACTAAGATCATGGCATCTGGTGCCATCACTTCATGGGAAATAGATGGGGAAACAGTGGAAACAGCGTCAGACTTTATTTTTTGGGCTCCAAAATCAAATTAAAAGATGCTTACTCCTTGGAAGGAAAGTTATGACCAACCTAGATAGCATATTCAAAAGCAGAGACATTACTTTGCCAACAAAGGTTCGTCTAGTCAAGGCTATGGTTTTTCCTGTGGTCATGTATGCATGTGAGAGTTGGACTGTGAAGACAGCTGAGCACCTAAGAATTGATGCTTTTGAACTGTGGTGTTGGAGAAGACTCTTGAGAGTCCCTTGGACTGCAAGGAGATCCAACCAGTCCATTCTAAAGGGGATCAGCCCTCGGTGTTCTTTGGAAGGAATGATGCTAAAGCTGAAACTCCAGTACTTTGGCCACCTCATTCGAAGAGTTGACTCATTAGAAAAGACTCTGATGCTGGGAGGGTTGGGGGCAAGAGGAGAAGGGGACAACAGAGGATGAGATGGCTGGCTGGCATCACCGACTCGATGGACGTGAGTCTGAGTGAACTCTGGGAGTTGGTGATGGACAGGGAGGCCTGGCGTGCTACAATTCATGAGTTCACAAAGAGTCGGACATGACTGAGCGGCTGAACTGAACTGAACTGAACTGATAGAGTCATAAATCCAAAAATCTGAACAAATCTCAAACACAAAAGAAACCATAAAGAAAGTGATATAAAGGTGTATCACAATCAAATTTCTTAAAGCCAGTGTTAAAAATGCCTTAGAAACAACCAAAGATGAAAAAGATGTTACATTAAAAGAATGAAGGTAAGCAGATTTAGAAGACAGTGAGATATTTCTGAAGAACTAAAAAAAATAAAACAAAACACCATATCAAGCTAGAATTCTATACCAATAAAACTATCTTTCAAAATGAAAGACAGAAAAAAACAGAGACTTTCTCAGCAAAGAATTCATCACAAGCAAACATGTATATCCTATGAGGAATGTTAAAGGAAGTTTTTAAACAGAAGGAAAATGAGGGCAGAGGAAATTCTGAATCTACGGAAAAGAGCGATGAGTGCTAGAAATGGTAAATATCTGATTAAACACAAAATTTTTTAATTTTCAAATATCTTTACAAAATAATCAACTTTAGAGTAAAAACAACAACATCATATTGTGGTTTTTATTACTTCTATAGAATAAAAATGTCTTAGCACAAAGGCTGGAGGCAGAGATAAAATATACTGTTATAAAGTTCTTATAAAAGTGGTGTAATAGTAAACTGATGAGTTAAAGCTATGGACCGTAAAGCAATGGGCTTCCTTGGTGGCTTAGTGGTAAAGAATATACCTGCTAATGCAGGAGACACAGCTTCAATCCCTGGGTTGGGAAGATCCCCTGGAGCAGGAAATAGCAACCCACTCCAGTGTTCTTGCCTGGGAAATTCCATGGACAGAGCAGCCTGGTGGGCTACAGTTCCTGGGGTCACAAAGAGTCAGATATGACTTAGTAACTACTAAAAACAAAAACAAGTAAGCCAACAAGAAGGATAAAATGTAATTGCTAAAAATATAATAACCCAAAAAAAAGCAGAAAAAGAGGAAATACAAAGAACAGATGGGATTATCTTACATCATATAAAAAATTTAACTCAAAATAGACAAAGACATAACCTTAAGACCTAAAATTGTAAAACTCCTAGAAGAATACATAGGGGAAACCAACAAAGGACTAGCATCCAGAATAAATATATACACACATATACATATAAATATTATATATATTGAATATATATATATATATTGAATTTTACATGCGTGCCTGCTAAGTTGTTTTAGTCAAATCAGACTTTTTGTGACCCCATGGACTGTTGTCTGCCAGGCCCCTCTGTCCATGGGATTCTCCAGCAAGACTACTGGACTGGATTGCCATTTCCTCCTCCAGGGGATGTTTCCAACCTAGGGATTGAATTCCTGTCTCTTCCATCTCCTGCTTTGGCAGGTGAGCTCTTACTACTAGTGTCACCTGGGAAGTCCATATAAATATATATATATATATTGACCAGGATCAAACCTGTGTCTCCTGAATTGGCAGGCAGATTCTTTATCACTGGGCCACCAAGGAAGCCCATTGCTTTAGGGTAACATATATACATATTCTAAAATATATAAACATATTTTAAAATCTCCCCGAAATCAATAAGACAACCAACCACCAGGAAAACAGCAAAAGAAATGTACAGATACTTCACAAAAGGGCCAGCTCCAATGATCCTAAACACAGAGTCCTTAAATATATGATAAGATGTTCAACCTCACTAGTAATCAGGAAAATGCAAATTCAAACCATAGGGAAAATCATTTTAAGGTATAAGAAATGTAAATTTCAAAGTCAGACAATGTCACCGATAAGCTATTTAGTAATGTGAACTTTTTTTGCTGCTGTTGGGAGTATAAATTATTTCAACTACTTCAGAAAATAGTTTAGCTTTCCTTACAAACCTGAAAGTCTACATTTCCTGCAATCCAGCAATTTCATTAGAATGTATACACTATAGAAGAATTCTTGCACCCTAACTTCATTCATACACATAATTCAGGAATATGTAAAACAGTGTTTATAGAAACTTTGATCATATTGTAAAAACTGTAAACAGGTCAAATATCCATCAATGGTAGGATATATAAACATATATATATCCTATATAAATAAGTTGTGGCAAAATCCTATAATAAATAGACATAGCTAAATATAACAATATGGATTAATTAAGAAAAAACATAATTTTGAGCGAAAAATAGTCACTGTTAAATATACCATTTGATTATATTTAGGAGAATCCCATGGACAGAGGGGCCTGGTGGGCTCCAGTCCATGGGGTCGCTAGAAGTCAGACACGACTGAGTGATTTCACTTTCACTTTTCACTTTCATGCATTGGAGAAGGAAATGGCAACCCGCTCCAGTGTTCTTGCCTGGAGAATCCCAGGGACGGGGGAGTCTGGTGGGCTGCCGTCTATGGGGTCGCACAGAGTCGGACACGACTGAAGCAACTTAGCAGCAGCAGCAGGGGCTTCCCAGGTGGTGCTAGTGGTAAAGAAATCACCTGCCAATGCAGGAGACACAAGAGACAGGAGTTTGATTCCTGGGTTGGAAAGATACCCTGGAGGAGGAAATGGCAACCTACTCAAGTATTCTTGTCTGAAGAATCCCATGGACAGAGGAGCCTGGCAGGCTACAATCCATGGGGTGACAAAGAGTCTGACTCGACTAAAGCAACTTAGCAGGCATACACGTAAAATTCAAAAGCTGGCAAACAAAACAATGTTCTACTTCAGTTCAGTTCAGTTCAGTTCAGTCTCTCAGTCGTGTCCAACTCTTTGTGACCCCATGAATTGCAGCACACCAGGCCTCCCTGTCCATCACCAAATCCCGAAGTTCACTCAAATTCACGTCCATCGAGTCGGTGATACAATCCAGCCATCTCATCCTCTGTCGTTCCCTTCTCCTCCTGCCCTCAATCCCTCCCAGCATCAGAGTCTTTTCCAATGAGTCAACTCTTCACATGAGGTGGGCAAAGTGCTGGAGTTTCAGCTTTAGCATGTTCTACTTAGGGTTACCTATATAGGTATAAGGGCTTCCCCAATGGCTTAGCAGGTAAAGGATCTTCCTGCAAATGAGGAGACACAGGAGATGCAGGTTTGATCTGGGTTAGGAAGATCCCTTGGAGGAGGAATGGCAACCCACTCCTGCATTCTTGCCTGGAAAATCCCATGGACAGAGAAGACTGGTAGGTGGGCTACAATCCATGGGGTCACAGACTTGGACATGACTGAGTGAGTAAGCATGCATATAGGTATAAAATTTGGGGATTTTATACCCCAAAGAAAGGGAAAGATCAATGTACAATCCAAGATATTGTTGAATCCTCAGTAACAGAGCTACAATCAATGAGTGGCATCTAAAAGGATTTGAAGAACAATTATGCTCTATCTCTTCACTTAAATGGTACATACGGGTGTTCATTTGCTGCCCTTTAACATGTCCATGTTTATCTGCATTCACTCTTTCTGTGCATACTATATTTTAAAATTTATTTTAAAATTGCAGATTCCAAGGCTACATACAGATATTTCAATTCAATAGGTTAGGATGGCCCCAAGACAAGTAAATATTTGTAAAGTTCCCATGGTGATTTTGATAAAAGTAATATGAGGACCACACTTCAAGTATCTGCTTATTATCACCATGGGTTTCAACACTTCGGTCTTGGGACTGACAAAAAGAGTTACAACATGACTAAAGGAGGCAACTTATAATAAATAAACACACAACTCTTTCAATTTCAGAAATCATCGCTTTACTATACAAAAACAAAAAAGCCCTAAACATTTACAAAAGAAAATCAAAAGAAGTTACATTTTTAGACCACTTGGGAAAATGACACAAGAGTCTGATGAACAAACAACATCAAAAAACGTCTCCGTACCGTGTCAGTACCATCCAGAGAAATCCAGTTAACCATTATACTATAGGTTGAAGTGTTTAGTACCTGAAAGTCAACCCAGTGCCCAGAAAACCCTGGCATCTTTACACAACATGAAATTGTTTCCCATGAACTTTATAGGAATAAAACTTTGTTAAAGGAAATAAAATATTAAAAAGATGACATAGTTCAGCTGCCAGTTGATATTAAGATGCATTGTTATAACAATCAGTTCAAGCAACATTTAATAATTTTAGATATAGTGACTCTAGTGTGCTGATATTCCAAACAACCTTGCTACAGCATAGTTTTACATATATACAAATCATGTTATTGTATATACACATCAAGAAATTACTCCAGTCATCTCAGTGGTAGTGCCTAGTTTTTAAGTAGAAATTTTCCTTTGGCTTCTTGCTCACAGTAAGGGCCATAGGCAGCTATTTCTTTCCAAGCCTTCACTGCATTCAAGGAAGCCTGAACCCCCAGTTTCTGTTTTCCTCGTGGAATGATGAGCAGTATTGAGCATCTGAACTGATAGTATCTTTGGTAGAACCTTTCACGCAGTAGCTACACTTTACAAGCATTAGCAGACTTTCTGTGCTTCTACAAGACTGTATGACCCTGTCATGTTGGCTCTTCTAGCAAAGTAAATAATCATTCCAATGGCAGGTATTATTAAGGAGGATGCACAATAGAGCACCAGAAGTTCAGGAGAAAAATAGTCCTTGTTACTTTCTCTTCCTGGAAAATAACAAAATGGATGCAATTAATGTCTGGTACAAAAAGAAACTGTTTAATAATAAAAGTCACATGTTTTATTTTAATAGTACCATTAGTTCTCTAAAGAAAAGTGAATCAAAGCAGTGATAAGAACCAATAGAACTAAAAATGCACATTTCTTTGAATTAATCAAATAATCAGTTAGCAGTTGCTATGGTCATGATGAGTCTAAAGATGTTGTTGACTTCTGCAAACTTGGATTCAAATAGATGCTGGTTTAGTAACAGGGTGGAAGAAAGGGTGCAAATTTTTAGGGTTCATTTGAAAGAGTAAGAACTGGAGAAGAGTGTTTGCTTTGGGAAATATAAGTACATACTAAAGAACTAGAACTTTGATCATTATGAACTAAAATAACTAACTGGTTCTCCAAGAAAAGTATCATAACTCCTAGTATGCCACCATTATAGTCAAACATCACCTGTAAGATAGTAAGGGAAAGAATTCTTGCCAATGGTGTTTTTAGAAATATATAGAAAACTTCATATTTTGTATCTCTGAAGTAGGGCACCTTACTATACATTATTCCTCTTCAGCATTTATATCATTTCATGATAATATGAAGTTCTTTGGATAGTATTATATTTTAGCTTGAGAACCCCATGAACAGTATGAAAAGGCAAAAGGATAGGACACTGAAAGATGAACTCCCCAGGTTGGTAGGTGCCCAATATGCTACAGGAAGTCAGTGGAGAAATAACTCTAGAAGGAATGAAGAGATGGAGTCAAAGCAAAAACAACATCCAGTTGTGGATGTGACTGGTGATGGAAGTAAAGTCCAATGCTGTAAAGAACAATATTACATAGGAACATAGAATATTAGGTTCATGGATCAAGGTAAATTATAAGTGGTCAAGCAGGAAATGGCAAGGGTGAACATTGAAATTTTAGGAATCAGTGAACTAAAATGGACTGGAATGGGTGAATTTAACTCAGATGACCATTATATCTACTACTGTTGGCAGGAATCCCTTAGAAGAAAGGGAGTAGCCCTTAGAGTCAACAAGAGTCCAAAAGGCAGTACTTGGATGCAATCTCAAAAACGACAGAATGATCTCTGTTCATTTCCGAGGCAAACCATTCAGTATTACAGTAATCCAAGTCTATGCCCCAACCAGTAAAGCTGAAGAAGCTGAAGTTGAATAGTTCTATGAAGACCTACATGACCTTTTAGAAATAACACCCAAAGAAGATGTCCTTTTCATTATAGGGGGCTGGAATGCAAAAGTAGTAAGTCAAGAAACACCTGGAGTAACAGGCAAATTTGGCCTTGGAATACGGAATGAAGCAGGGCAAAGGCTAATAAAGTTTTGCCAAGAGAATGCACTGGTCATAGCAAACACCTTCTTCCAACAACACAAGAGAAGACTCTACACATGGACATCACCAGATGGTCAATACCAAAATCAGATTGATTATATTCTTTGCAGCCAAAGATGGAGAAGCTCTATACAGTCAGCAAAAACAAGACCGGGAGCTGATTGTGGCTCAGATCATGAACTCCTTATTGCCAAATTCAGCCTTAAATTGCAGAAAGTAAGGAAAACCACTAGACCATTCAGGTATGACCTAAATCAAATCCCTTATGACTATACAGTGAAAGTAAGAAATAGAGTCAAGGGATTAGATCTGATAGAGTGCCTGAAGAACTATGGATGGAGGTTCGTGACATTGTACAGGAGGCAGAGATCAAGACCATCCTCAAGAAAAAGAAATGCAAAAAGGCAAAATAGTTGTCTGATGAGGCCTTACAAATAGCTGAGAAAAGAAGAGGAGTGAAAGGCAAAGGAGAAAAGGACAGATATACCCATTTCAATGCAGAGTTCCAAAGAATAGCAAGGAAAAATAAGAAAGCCTTCCTCAGTGATCAGTGCAAAGAAATAGAGGAAAACAACAGAATGGAAAAGACTAGAGATCTCTTCAATAAAATTAGAAATAACAAGGGAACATTTCATGCAAAGATGGGCACAATAAAGGACAGAAATGGTATGGACCAAACAGAAGCAGAAGATATTAAGAAGAGGTGACAAGAATACAAAGAAAAACTGCACAAAAAAGATCATGATCCAGATAACCACGACAGTATGATCACTCACCTAGAGCCAGACATCATTGGCCTTAGGAAGCATCACTATGAAGAAAGCTAGTGGAGGTGATGGAATTCCAGTTGAGCTATTTCAAATCCTAAAAGATGATGCTGTGAAAGTACTGCACTCAATATGCCAGTAAATTTGGAAAACTCAGCAGTGGCCACAGGACTGGAAAAGGTCAGTTTTCATTCCAATCCCAAAGAAAGACAATGCCAAAGAATGCTCAAACTACTTCACAATTGCACTCATCTCACACTAACAAAGTAATGCTCAAAATTCTCCAAGACAGGCTTCAACGTACGTGAACCATGAACTTATAGATGTTCCAGCTGGATTTAGAAAAGGCACAGGAAACAGAAATCGAATTGCGAACATCCACTGGATCATCGAAAAAGCAAGAGAGTTCTAGAAAAACATCTACTTCTGCTTTATTGACTATGCCAAAGCCTTTGACTATGTGGATCACAGCAAACTATGGAAAATTCTTAAAGAAATGGGAATTCCAGACCACCTGACCTGCCTCTTGAGAAATTTGTATGCAGGTCAAGAAGCAACAGTTAGAACTGGACCTGGAGCAACAGACTGGTTCCAAATCAGGAAAGGAGTCCATCAAGGCTGTATATTGTCACCCTGCTTATTTAACTTATATGCAGAATACATCATGAGAAACTCTGGGCTGGAAGAAGCACAAGCTGCTGGAATCATGATTAGTGGGAGAAATATCAATAACCTCAGATATGCAGATGACACGACCCTATGGCAGAAAGCAAAGACGAACTAAAGAGCCTCTTGATGCAAGTGAAAGAGGAGGGTGAAAAAGTTGGCTTAAAACTCAACATTCAGAAAACTAAGATCATGACATCTGGTCCCATCACTTCAAGGCAAGTAGATGAGGAAACAATTAAAACAGTGACAGATTTTATTTTGGGGGGCTCCAAAATCACTGCAGATGGTGACTGCAGCCATGAAATTAAAAGACGCTTGCTCCTTGGAAGAAAAGCTATGACCAACCTAGACAGCATATTAAAAAGCAGAGACATTACTTTGCCAACAAAGGTCCACATAGTCAAAGCTATGGTTTTTCCAGTGGTCATGTATAGATGTGAGAGTTGGACTATAAAGAAAGCTGAGCGTCAAAGAATCAATGTTTTTGAACTATGGTATTGGAGAAGACTATTGAGAGTCCCTTGGACTGCAAGGAGATCCAACTGGTCGATCCTGAAGGAAATCAGTCCTGCATATTCATTGGAGGACGGATGTTGAAGCTGAAACTCCAGTACTTTGGCCACCTGAGACGAAGAACTGATTCATTGGAAAAGTCTGATGCTAGGAAAGATTGAAGGCTGGAGGAGAAGGGGATGACAGAGAATGAGATTGTTGGATGGCATTACTGCCTCAAAGGACATGAGTTTGAGTAAGCTCCGGGAGTTGGTGATAAATGAGGAAGCCTGGTGTGCTACAGTCTGTAGAGTTGCAAAGAGTAGGACACGACTGAGCGACTGAACTGAACTGAACTTATATTTTAGCTTAAGTGTTACTTAAACATAGAGGCATCCTCTGACCTGCATCCCTCCAGCCTAAATTAGGAAACTTAATATACATTTTTTCCTTAATATACTTTTATAACCACTACATTTTCCCTCCATAGTTCTCATTATAGCTTATAGTTAAACGTTTCTTTGCTTATCTATTAATTTAGTTTCCTCCTTCAGACTGTGAATTACATGAGGAAAGAATCTAGTTTCTTATTGATCCATCCCTGTATAGCCAGTAACTGGCTCACTGCTTGGAGTAGCTTGCACCCAATAAATGTGTTTTTTTTTTCGCCAATAAATATCTTTTGAATAGTAATACATTTTTTCTTTCTACATCCTATCATTTTGTCATTTAGTTATAAATTGAGTACATAAAGTAATAGTATCCCAAAACTTGAAATTTAGTACTCTTTCTACTCTACTAAAAATCATCTGACAGTTACAATATTATTTAACATTTTAACCTTATAAGAACTTCTGAATAAGACATCATGGTATTTACTGGAGATTCATCTCTATTTACATTTATGTTTGCATAGCACAGTATGATCTCACAAATACTGTTTTTTCAAGTGGTATATGTATTGTTTCAGTCCTGGAAGAAATGAGTGATTTGGCCTTGGAAGTCATTACTTTCCTTCTAGGCGTTTCTAATCACTGGAGGTCAACCAAAAAGAAAAGAATAATTAGATGAAGGGAAACCCATTTTTGAATTATTGAAGTCAAAAATGTATCATGACAAATATAATGATAGCTATCTTATTTTTCTACTTTCCCTTGCTAGAGTAGAACTAGTCAGAGTATGAGTCCTAATTTAATGGGATATTCATTATCAAAATTATAGTTAGGCATCAATATTGATGACATGGTAGGTAAGGTATTTTTGATCCTATTGTTTTCTTTTCAATTTAATAAATAGTGTGTTATCTTTTCCCTTTGGTTTCTCCCTCAAGCATCTATGGTAAAATTTTGCCAACAAGTTGGTTACCAGGGCAATCTTCAAATACGATTTTCTATTAGCTGTGTCAACACTAAAATTCCTAAAGACTCCCAACATTTCTATCATTGGACTACATTTGAGCAAATGTATTTTTAAAACAAAACTAACAAAAAAATAGTTTAAAATATCAGTTAAATGCAAAGGTTGATTAGATAAAAATTTCCAGGAAAATGACAAATTTTTGTTTCCATTCTTTTACAGTTCTTTGAAACCATACATAGTTTGGGGGTTGTAGCTGAGTGCCTATAATATACTTCAATTGTTCATTTAAGCAATGAGTGAAAAATAGCAAATATATAAAGTTACTAACTTAAAAAGCAATTAGAAAAGACAACAATGTATGAGAAAGAGTTAAAAAGTGGAAAACTTTGATGTGTCTTTAAAAGAAAAACATTAACTACAGAAAAAATTATAAAAATGTTAGGAGTGCAAGTTTCTGGAACCAGGCTTAATTAAAGGTGGTCTGGAGCCATCAGGGATTAAATAGGAATAGGTGAATTTCAATGTACTCATAATGGAGATCTCAATCTGTCCAGAAATTTCCCCAACCTCATTGGTAGCACTAATTACATACACCCCTGTATCATTTTGAGTGACATGATACAAGGTAAATGTCCCATTCTCTGAACACATGGTAACTTCATTGGCCAGGTCAACTCTTTTCAGAATGATCACTGCATGTGGATGACTAAAAGTTTTACACGTAACAGTGATATTTTCCCCTTCTTTAACATTTCTAGATGGATGTATTGATATTGTTTCGAGGAGGTACTGTGAAGACAGACCTCCTTATGGTAAGGAGCTCCTATATGGTAAGACCTCCTATATGGTAAGGCATGTAATCTTGAGAGATTTGGCCAGATGAGTAAAATTTTAAGTCATTTTCTGACCCAGGTGTAAATTTTCTTTACATTGATGAGTAGTTGCTGTATCTGGGAGCTCAGTGCCAGAGGCTCTTAAGAGTTGGTGTTTGTTTACAATCATGTTTATTTCAAGTTTGGCTTCCAGTACACAAAGGGGGCTCATTAGCACTCAAGGAGTGGAAGACTGATCAGTAAAGGCTGACAGATTCTATTTCCACTGATAAGATCAACAGATCGTACAGTGTGTTCACAGTAGGATTAGCTGGGTTAGATTAAGAGGCCCCTGAAATTCCTCTGCTGAGGCCATTGCCACCTCCCTCCATTTCTCCAGCAGAGTACAGCAGGATGAACAAGGATCTTGGATATCTAAGGAAGCAGTTCTGCATTCTAGAGACTCATTATGCTGTTCAACATTAAGATCACCGTTCTCAGTTATTATTCTGTAAAGAGTCAATCCCAGAAAATATGCAGTCACTTTGTGTTCAGAGAGTGGCAGTCTCTTTGGGTAGGAAGGAAAAGGGCCTGGATAGAAACTTGCGTTTTCAATGCACCAATTCTACTTCTTCGTTTCCTAATAACCCTCAAGGAAAGATTTTGAAAATGGATTTAAACACATAAGAAATGTAAGACCTCAGAGACAAATGCTGAATTGTCAACGTCTTAAAAAGCAAATGGGAATTCTACACTGACTTATGATAAAAAGTCAACATCCTGGCTAAACTCCTTAGGACAGAGCACCTGTACATTATTATTTTAGGAAACACTAAGAAATAACCATAATCAACATGGAATTCAGTTCCATTTTGCCAACTCATTCATCTGACCCTTGAAATTCTTTACAATCCACCAAGCTTGTTATAAAAATAACAAAAAAATAAACTAACCTTTAACATCAAGTGTTAGGCTTCTTAGCTGTGAGCCAACTTCATTTTTAGATTCACACTGGTATACTCCCGCATCCTCTAACTGAGCCCTGTGGATGGTATATGCACCACCTGTAGACTTTAGCACTATGTAGCCAGTCTCTGCTTTTTTCTTCAGAATTATCAAAGTTGGGGGAACATTCCCACATATACAGGAGATAATGACAGTGTCTCCTTCCTTGACCCTCTCAGAGGGAAAAGCTGTAAGTTGTATATCTTTTGGAGCAACTGTGGAAAGAATTTAAAGATACCTCTGATTGAATGACAATCAATCATCATTGAAAGGACAGAGGAGACTGGTGGGCTACAGTTCATGGGATCGCAAAAGCTGGCCACGACTTAGCAATTAAACCACCACGGATTGAATGAAATATAAACAAATTCCATATTAATTTAATGACAGTAGCAATAGCTGTCAAGATAGTACTTGTGCTTACTGTTTGCATTAAATATTTATAGAGGCTATTAGAGAAGTCAAGCATTTACTGACTTCTTGTAAAATGATCATGTTTTAATGAAAGAAGACATCTTATGTTTCTCTCGTGTTCCTTAATACAAAGGTCCCCAACCACCAGGCCATGGACTGGCCAGTCTGTGGCCTGCTGAGAACCCAGTCACACAGCAGGAGGTGAGCAAATAGTTATCAAGCTTCTTCTGTATTTACAGACCCTACCCATCGCTCAAGAAGTGAGGCGGAAAGAATACACAGAAGAATTATACAAAAAACCCAGATAACCACAATGATGTGATCACTCACCTAGAGCCAGACATCTTAGAGTTCAAAGTCAAGTGGGCCTTAGGAAGCATCACTATGAACAAAGCTAGTGGAGGTGATGGAATTCCAGTTGAGCTATTTCAAATCCTAAAAGATGATGTTGTGAAAGTGCTACACACAATATGCCAGCAAATTTGGAAAACTCAGCAGTGGCCACAGGACTGGAAAAGGTCAGTTTTCACTCCAGTCCCAAAGAAAGGCAATGCCAAAGAATGTTCAAATGATTGCCCAATTGCACTCATTTCACACGCTAGCAAAGTAATGCTCAAAATTCTCCAAGACAGGCTTCAGCATACGTGAGCCGTGAACTTCCAGATGTTCAAGCTGGATTTAGAAAAGGCAGAGAAACCAGAGATCCAACTGCCAACATCCACTGGATCATAGAAAAAGAAAGATAATTCCAGAAAAACATCTACTTCTGCTTTTTGACTATGCTAAAGCCTTTGTCTGTGTGGATCACAACAAACTATGGAAAATTCTTACAGAGATGGGAATACCAGACCACCTTACCTGCCTTCTGAGAAATCTGCATGCAGGTCAGGAAACAACAGTTAGAACTGGACATGGAACAACAGACAGGTTCCAAATCAGGAAAGGAGTCTGTCAAGGCTGTATATTGTCACCCTGCTTATTTAACTTATATGCAGAGTACATATGCAGAGTACATCATGCAAAATGCCAGACTAGATGAAGCACAAGCTGGAATAACATTGCCGGGAGAAATATCAATAATCTCATATGCAAATGACACCACTTTTATGGTAGAAAGTGAAGAGGAACTAAAGGGCCTCTTGATGAAGGTGAAAGAGTAGAGTGAAAAGCTGGCTTAAAACTCAATTTGCAAAAATGAAGATTGTGGCATCCGGTCCCATCACTTCATGGCAAATAGATGGGGAAACAATGGAAACAGTGACAGGCTTTATTTTTGGGGTTCCAAAATCACTGCAGATGGTGACTGCAGCCATGAAATTAAAAGACATTCCTTGGAAGAAAAGCTATGACCAACCTAGACAGCATATTAAAAGCAGAGATGTTACTTTGCCAACAAAGGTCCACATATATAGTCAAAGCTACGGTTTTCCAGTGGTCATGTATGGATGTGAGAGTTAGACTAGAAAGAAAGCTGAGTGCCAAAGAATTGATGCTTTTGAACTGTAGTGTTGGAGAAGACTCTTGAGAGTCCCTTGGACTGCAAGGAGATCCAACCAATCCATCCTAAAGGAAATCAATCCTGAATATTCTTTGGAAGGACTGATGCTGAAGCTGAAGCTCCAATACCTTGGTCTCCCGATGCAAAGAGCCAACTCATTAGAAAAGACCCTGATGCTGGGAAAGATTGAAAACAGGAGGAGAGGGGAGGACAGAGGAAGAGATGGTTGGATGGCATCACTGACTCAATGGATGTGAGTTTGAGCAAGCTCAAGGACAGGGAAGCCTGTCTTGCTGCAGTCCATTGGGTCACAAAGAGTCAAACATGACTGTGCAACTGAGCAACAACCCATTGCTTGAATTACTGCCTTAGCTCCACCTCCTGTCAGATCAGCGGTGACATTAGATTCTCATAGAAGAATGAACCCGATTGCACTTGAGTCTCCCCAAAACTAGCCCCCTCTCCCATCCACGGAAAAATTGTCTTCCACAAAATCAGTCCCTGGTGCCAAAAAGGTTGGGAACTGCTGCCTTAATGTAATTCTTACCCAGCTTAGCCAACAAATAGCTGTTTAAAAACAGTCATAAATTTCAAATGTGGAAAATAAACTTTTTTTTTGTCACACAGTTGTGCAGATATTTCTTTAAGTATAAAAGCCGTTGCGGGACTCTGAGTTTTGAGATAGACCATTCCAGATCAAAAAATTAAGCTGTGCAGAGATGGCCCTTACAATCCTTAACACCAGTTGTTATCCTGAGCTAAGTACCTGACATACAACATCTCTGTTAATATGCAACCTGTGGAGGGAGGTACCACATCAGTGTCTTGTAAGTGAGGTTCCCGTTAAGATTATCTGTTTTGCAATTTGATACTCTTTCTTCAACCAAAACTACAGTCTAAGGGCTTTCTTTAAGGTAGTACATTGCTCCTCCAAGTTTCTTCCCTTCCTTTAAAATACAAATTATTATTGTAATGGTAACAAGACAGTCATTAACACCTTAGTGGAAATAATACCAAGGGGTAAGAGAGGAACTGACAGCCCTAGTGAAGAAGAGGACCTCGAACCCCAAAAGGGAAGATATGAGGGAAATCCAAATGGACCACTTCGTGACTTTCACCAAAACTGCCTAGAGCTTCAATGTGTCAACTAGAAATTATTTTGTTCTCAGTTTTGCCTCTCCATCCTGGAAAGAATGGGTCTGGATCTCCTAACTTAATCCATCCTGGTGATTCTATGCCATTTTATTGATGAACCAGAGGGTAAGGTCAGTGCTACTCAGTCTCTGAACTTATAAAATGTTTAAGTGCCTTCTTAGCCTTCTAAGCAAATCCTAGGAGTCATTTTATGAGATTACCATGAGGAATTTAATCCAGTTAGATAAGGTGATTTTGTGTGCTAGGTGCCAAGTTGCTTCAGTCATGTCCAACTCTTTGCAACCCTATGGAGCATAACTTGCCTGGCTCTTCTGTCCATGGGATTCTTCAGACAAGAATACTGGAGTGGGTTGCTGTGCCCTCCTCCAGGGGATCTTCCCGATTCCAGGGATCAAACCCGTGTCTCTTACATTTAGCCCGCATTGGCAGGCAGGTTCTTTACCACTAGTGCCACCTGGGCCCTAAGTAATTCCAAAATATGTTTGTACATCTTCCTATCCTTTTTTCAACACCATAATCAGTGCCTCATAAGTATAACTGGAACTTTTGGCACAGTTCCTAAAGCTAGCCTTCCACATGAGGTTGAAAGAATTTTAGGATAAGTGACTTGGAATGGTTCATGGGTATAACTCTTCCAGGAGATTTCCACGCAGAGGAAATATCATGAGCTCTTCAAAAGGCTCAATACTTGTTATTTTAGAAAATCTTATTTCCAGGACTTTGTTCAAAACCAGTAACACAACCAAAATAAGACTAGCACTAATAACTCATTTAATCACTTTAGCTCACCTTGGATAATTAAGTTGACTTCTTTTCTGCTTGTTCCAGCCTGGTTAATGCCTTCACAGACATAAATGCCAGAATCTTCTATTTTTGTAGACATGAAGCTGAGAGTTGCATTCTCAGAAATAGGCTGTAGATCCCCATTACTTAGCTGCCTGCTCCACAAGATTTTGGGAGCTGGAAGGCCATTGCTAGAGCATGTCATATTCACAGAACTACCTTCCTCCAGGATGGAGGAGGGACTGACCAAGATGGCTGTATCCCTGGGAGCAACTGAAAAGGTAAAAGACACTTGTTAGCTTGGCTGGTTACACCCTGCCAAAGAGTTTTACTAATGTTATAAAACTTGGCTTTGAGTTTAGTGGATTAGACCAATTTGTATCTTGATAACTTTACCAAAGGAAGTTTCTGCCCCCATTTACTATAACAGATACAGAGTAATTGTTGTTGCTATTGTTTAGTCCCTAAGTCATGTCTGCTTGTTTGTGACCCCAGGGACTGTAGCCTGCCAGGCTCCTATGTCCGTGGGATTCCCCAGGCAAGAATACTGGAGTGGGCTGCCATTTCCTCTTCAGGAGATCTTCCCCACCCTAGGATCCAACTCGCATCTCCTGCACTGGCTCTTTACCACTGAGCCACCAGGGAAGCCCAATACAGAATGAAAGAGTAGAACATGGGTGCATCATGGGTATTTACTCTCTTGCTATCAAAGACTGGATGGTCAATGATAGTGTGTATTGACATTTATGGTACGTTAAACATGACCATGAGCCATGTAAACCACCTATGAAAAGGTGGACTCTATTTTCCTATCTCTTAAATCTAGGCTCCCCTTGTGATTAACTTTGACCAATACACCCTGGAAGAAGTAACACTCTAGGACTTCCAAGCCTAGACCACAAGAAGCCACCTTCATTATCACTCTCTTGAAACACTGCACTCTGGTGACTAAATCTACGCTACCTTCCCTGAGAGACACCACATGGAGAAAGGAAAGTCCAGACACCCCCAGCGAAGGCCCAGATGTGTGAGTGAAGCTACCTGGGACCACCCCCCACTGACCTTCTAACCAACTAAATGAATATGTAAACTCATCTAATACCATAATGAACATACTACCCGTTTGATCTCTTCTCAAAGTGTCAGCTTAGAATCATAAGCAAATAAACAGTTGCTTTAAGCTTGGAGGTGCTTTTTTTTAAAAAAAACAATCAATATTTTGTAGTTTCTTTTCAATTATTTTTTCACAATGGTTTCAACTATGAACCTCATGTTGACTATTACCTGGCAAACATGATAAAAAAAAATCATAATCTATTGTGAATACATCACATATGTACTTACTTACCATTAACATAAAGTGTTTGTGTACTCTGCCTTTGTTTGAGTTCAAATTCCATTTCATCAATTGGTAACTGAGCCAGACAAACAAGAACATTTCCAATATCTTCAGTGGTGGGGATGAAGGTCTTCTCCAAACTCTTGGTCTCTAGGGCTTTCTTACTTACATCTTTCCAAAAAGATTTTATTCATCATAATACTCTCCCCTTTAAACAATTCAATCTCCAGCCGGTCAGAAGGATACACATTAGGAACCCTGCAGCTTACAGTGACTGGGTTTCCATTCACTAATGGACCACTCATTTCAATTTCTGGATCACTAGGGAAGGCTGCAAATATCAAGCAAAATATGAGGTTTATACGTGACACTAGAAGAAAAACAGAGCTAATCTTTATTAAATGCAAAGGTTTCAAAATGAAGGTTTTAATTCACCTGGGATAAAGTGATTACTAACAGATGCATCACAACATTAAATGTAAATATTTATGATATCAAATATAAATACTGCTGGAAACAAAAAATACCTAGCACATCAAATCATCAAGAAATAAATATACTTCTTACTCTTCTCTCCTTAGTGATACAGTCTTGCTGACAGCTATGGACTAGTCTTTTCAAAGGACACATCAGCTTCTACCATCTTACTTAGTAAATATATATTTTAAACATTTTATTTTTGTGTGATATATTAGATGTTTATTATGTGCTAGTCCCTTAATATTCATTATATCTGTCTTCAAAACAGCTTAATCTAATGGGTGTTAACTTATTTTAAAGCCAGAAAAACACACAGAGACTGTATTTGATAGCTAGGGAGACTTATAAAACTTATAAAGGCTGAGAGTCTGCCATTTAATGTCATACCTAGTAAGTCACCCAGCTGAGATCAGAATTCCTATTTCCTTGAGCTCAGAGCCCAGGCTTGGGTTCACAGAGCCATGCAGTTTAGACATTTTTATTTTCCAACAGCCAAATTTAGGCAGATAGTTTTAAATGTTTCTTGAATAATACTTGTAGTTCAGAAAAAAATATAAGAGATTTAGATTCTAAATAATGTTTATAATACATCTGATACAAATCAATAAATGTGAGATTAGAATGGTTATGAAGAGCAAGAACAATGCTGAAAATTTTTTTCTCCTTATGCAAAATGTCATCAAAGTGATAATGTTTCCACATGACCATAAGGCTTCACTGCTGGTTCTCATTGCTGTTGGGAATGTGCCTGCATCAGCAGCTCCTGGACTCTTGGTAACAGGGATAAAGCAATAAATTAACCTGTCTTTTGAGAGATTCAAATATCTTTCAGACATGCTCTAACTCATTTTGAACAAAATCCTGAGGGGTAACACAAGTTTGGGCAGGATTTCTGGAGGAAAATGTCCACAATTGTTCTCTTGGATTCTTCTGAATAAAAAAAAGGCAGAACGTATGGGCTGTTTGCTGTGCTTAATCATTCAGTCATGTCTGACTCTATGCAACCCCATGGACTATGTAGACCCCCAGGCTCCTCTGTTCATGGAATTCTCCAGACAAGAATACTGCAGTGGGTTGCCATTTCCTCCTCCAAATGATCTTCCTGACTCAGGGATCGAACTCTCATTTCCTGCATTGCAGGCGGACTCTTTACCATCTGAATCACCAGGGAATTTTCTGATCACTTTGCATATATTGTCCTCATTCATTATAAACTGAGTAACTCCAGCAATGGCAATTCACAGAGTTTGAAGCTATTCAGGATTTTTGTTAAGGTGACAGGAATAGCAAGAAGAAGTGTAGTATATGTATGTGGTATAAATCAATACTCAAATCCAGTGCAGTCTCCTCTGTGCTTCTTTTCACCTGAGCTGCTGTGCTGACCATCCCTGGTGATCATTCTAACTCCCAGGTTTGTTCTGCTCCCCATTGCCTCATGTCTCCATCCTGCCAATCAGCTTTCAAATGTGCCTTCAAAACTGTAGGTTTGGGCCTCACCCCAATTCCAATTCAAAGCAACAGTCATCCCTCTCCATGATCTGAGTGGGCACTGTTTTTACTCTTTACAGACAACCATCTCTGTACACACCATATACAGCCAGAGTAGGGTGGAAAGCAGGGGACATGAAGTTTGTTCAAGTCCATGATGAGAGAGTATAGACAAGACACAAACTAAGGATCAGGGATGCTTGGATTAATATATACAGATTTAGGGCATCAAAGTTGCATCAAAAACTCTGGTTTGGAGATTTGAGAACCATTCCCAATGTTAAGTTTCCTTCCTAAACACAAAGATCTTGTGTATCACAAATTTCCATTCTGCTTCTTCCAATGGAACTGGGAACAACAACAACAGCAAAACATTAAACAATTTTGAAATCTACTTACAGTAGGGCTTCACCTGGATTCTCTTTTCCAGTTTCTTTTGCCCACATATCACAGTGCACAGGTAAAAATGTTCGTTCTCAAAACTCACAGGGCTCAGGGTCAACGTGGACTTGGAGCCCTCCCTCCTCACATTCCCATTCAGAGGGCTGTCTATCTGGGTTCTCCAAGAGAAAGATGGGGACTCGCAGTCCCTGACATCACAGGTCAACACGACTGAGTCGCCAACCTGAGCAGCAATCTGGGGTCCAGGAGAGATCTCAACAGTAAACATTTTCTCTGGGGTGGGAAGAAAAGAACAAGACAAAAATAAAATTCTTTCACCGAAGTTCAATATACAGTCTTTTTTCCCTTCTTTTTATCTAACATCTGTGCCAAGAATATACTATTCTTTTCCACATTGGGACTATCAGGAAGGGAACCACATCTTTTAAGAACAAACATACAGGATGCTGTGATTCATTCATTCAACAGAATGAACAGGGATAAAAATGTGTCAAGACAGAGATTGGCACCTTTTCATAACAAAAATTCATTCTCCACTCAATGTGTTTATCATATTCTTATAACTGTGGGACAATAGCTCAAAAATATAAGGTTCCAGTGTGTCAAGCACTGCTTAAACCACTTTACATATATGAAAATTATCTCATTTAATCCACACAACTTCAGGATCTGGTATCCTTGCTTCTTCTCCTTGACTCTGTCTCATTCTACTTTTCCTTATTTTCCTTCCCTTCCTCCTTTTCCTTCTCCTCCCCTTTCTTCTTGAGGAACAATAACACCACCCAACCTGCAAGTGGCAAAATTAGGACTTGAAGCCAGGTGAGTCTGATTTAAAATCCCAGCTTCTCACTTAAACAACTAAATCAAAATATCCTCAAGTGGAGATAAAACCAAATCTAAGGAAAGTACTGAAAAAAAGCTATATAAATATGGCTTCTGACTAGAAACATTACCTGTAACAGACCAGTATTTAGAGCTTCTGTATCAACAGAATATAGTTGTAACATGAAAGTCACACAGAATCACACTGAAAACACATACTGAAATCCCATTATCAGTATGAAATCAGTATGATTTCAGAATCACACTGAAAAGTCAAAATCTAAGCATTAAAGTGGTATGCAAGCCACCTCTTAAATTTGCTTAATACAACATAAAAATACTTTACAATTATTTCAATGGCTGAAATGCCAGGGCAAACTCCTAAGTCTGAAATATCTAGCAAAGTTCTTTGACTGCCAATGCAATCCCCGCGGAGCACCCCAGCTGCTTTAGGATGACTACTGTCTAGGGAGAAAAATAATTTTAAATCTTGACTCTATTCCCCTAGCAAAAGTGGGAGTGGTTGGGCACCTCTTAAAGTGACAGAGACTCCACAGAAAACTCACTAAAACTTGCCCTTGTAAATAGCCGGCTAGAGATAGAAAAAAGAAATCACAGCATATACATAATCCAAAGGCACTACATTTTGAAGGTTTCTCATCCGTGCCAGAAGATTTTTTTCAGTTTGATTTGTCTAACATGGTCATTATGGTATCTTCCAAAGAATGCTTCCCTCAAATTACCATAACAAACTGACATGCTATCAGATTTTTTAAGGAGAAAGTTCATTCAGAATAATAACCAGTGTTTCTGAATTCCTTATATGCTAATGTGAGAATGGAGAACATAAAGATCTACTTCCTGCCTGTGAACAGTCTCAGATTGTATTTTACAGTGGCTGCATATGTTACCATGTAAATGCATGACTCCTGAAAGAGTAACTCTGAGATAGAAAAAAATGTTAGTCGCTCAGTTGTGTCCGACTCTTCGTGACCCCATGGACTATAGCCTTGCATGCTCCTCTGTCCACAGAATTCTCCAGGCAAGAATACTGGAGTGGGTAGCCATTCCCTTCTCCACTTCTCCAGAAGATCTTCCAGGTCTAAGATAACTGAAGTTCAATTCTCTCTTCAGCACTTAAGTTGCTAATGTCCTGTGATGCAAAATGAAAAACCTAATCCCAGGACACGTTTCCTTTTCACATTGAAATGGGATACAGCTAATCATAGGGTAGAGTTATTCCAGATGAAAGATTAGCTTTACATGCTTTTATCAGTGTAATGTTTTTCCTGGTTTCTTGAGAAGTGCTGACCTAAAAGCCAACGGGTTCCTCTTTTGAGAGAGTTTGATTTGTATCTTTTTAGCCATGTAAGTTCAAATTTCATGTTTTCATATTTTAAAAGTATGTTTTTAATTTATGTTTACAAGTTATTCATTCAGTATCTACTGAGCACCTCTACATGGCAGGTACTTGTAAAACACACACACACACACCAGTCCCTAACTTTAAGGAGTTTCCAGTTTAATGGAAAGACACACTTACATAAGGATTGGCTCTTACTAAAAATATTTAAATTATCTATTTATACATCTGCCAATCTCTAGATTATAAGTTCCTCTAAGGTAATCACTGTAACTTTTTATGTCTGTACCCCCGGGACCAAGCACAATTCTTCAATTCTTGGACAAGGCACCTTAATTAATGTATGTTAAACTGAACAACCTAGGGCTAGACATCCTGGAATGTGAAGTCCAGTGGGTCTTAGAAAGCATCACTATGAACAAAGCTAGTGGAGGTGATGGAATTCCAGTTGAGCTATTTCAAATCCTGAAAGAAGATGCTGTGAAAGTGCTGCACTCAATATGCCAGCACATTTGGAAAACTCAGCAGTGGCCACAGGACTGGAAAAGGTCAGTTTTCATTCCAATCCCAAAGAAAGACAATGCCAAAGAATGCTCAAACTACCACACAATTGCACTCATCTCACACGCTAGTAAAGTAATGCTCAAAATTCTCCAAGCCAGGCTTCAGCAATACGTGAACTGTGAACTTCCAGATGTTCAAGCTGGTTTTAGAAAAGGCAGAGGAACCAGAGGTCAAATTGCCAACACCCACTGGATCATGGAAAAAGCAAGAGAGTTCCAGAAAAACATCAATTTCTGCTTTATTGACTATGCCAAAGCCTTTGACTGTGTGGATCACAATAAACTGGAAAATTCTGAAAGAGATGGGAATACCAGACCACCTGATCTGCCTCTTGAGAAACCTATAGGTAGGTCAGGAAGCAACACTTAGAACTGGACAACAGACTGGTTCCAAATAGGAAAAGGAGTACGTAAAGGCTGTATATTGTCACCCTGCTTATTTAACTTATATGCAGAGTACATCATGAGAAACGCTGGACTGGAAGAAGCACAAGGTGGAATCAAGATTGCCAGGAGAAATATCAATAACCTCAGATATGCAGATGGTACCACCCTTATGGCAGAAAGTGAAGAGGAACTCAAAAGCCTCTTGATGAAAATAAAAGAGGAGAGTGAAAAAGTTGGCTTATAGCTCAACATTCAGAAAACTAAGATCATGGCATCTGGTCCCATCACTTCATGGGAAATAGATGGGGAAACAGTGGAAACAGCGTCAGACTTTATTTTTGGGGGCTCCAAAATCACTGCAGATGGTGATTTCAGCCATGAAATTAAAAGACGTTTACTTCTTGGAAGGAAAGTTATGATCAACCTAGATAGCATATTCAAAAGCAGAGACATTACTTTGCCAAAAAAGGTCCATCTAGTCAAGGCTATGGTTTTTCCTGTGGTCAAGTATGGATGTGAGAGTTGGACTGTGAAGAAAGCTGAGCACCAAAGAATTGATGCTTTTGAACTGTGGTGTTGGAGAAGACTCTTGAGAGTCCCTTGGACTGCAAGGAGATCCAACCAGTCCATTCTGAAGGAGATCAGCCCTGGGATTTCTTTGGAAGGAATGATGCTAAAGCTGAAACTCCAGTACTTTGGCCACCTCATGCAAAGAGTTGACTCATTGGAAAAGACTGATGCTGGGAGGGATTGGGGGCAGGAGGAGAAGGGGACGACAGAGGATGAGATGGCTGGATGGCATCACTGACTCAATGGACATGAGTTTGGGTGAACTCTGGGAGTTGGTGATGGACAGGGAGGCCTGGCGTGCTGCAGTTCATGGGGTCGCAAAGAGTCAGACACAATTGAGCGGCTGAACTGAACTGAAGTGAACTGAAGCTGAACAAAAGCACATACAAGTTCATAAGAAGTATTGAATGTACATGAAGGGATCAAAAACTAGCTGTGCCTAACACAAACTGGAATTGGGAGGCTGACATGAGCTTGATCTTGAAGGATGGATAAAACTTTGCCAGGTAAGGAAAGAAAGGACATTTGAAGCAGCAGTTATAGCATAAACAGACACAGTCACCCACAAAGATGCAAAGGTCATTTCTGACCAGATTCTGAAGAGTTCTATGCAACTATTTTAAGAAATGTGAGTTTTAATTTATATGCAATTAGGGTCAAATTGAAGTCATATAAAACATGCAGTCTTCTTGTTCAAGTAGATAACTCTGATAGGAGAAGGCAATGGCAACCCACTCCAAGTACTCTTGCCTGGAAACTCCCATGGATGCAGGAGCCTGGTGGGCTCCAGTCCATGGAATCGATAAGAGTCAGACACGACTGAGCGACTTCACTTTCACTTTTGACTTTCATGCATTGGAGAAGGAAATGGCAACCCACTCCAGTGTTCTTGCCTGGAGAATCCCAGGGATGGGGAGCCTATGAGGTCACACAGAGTCGGACACAACTGAAGCAACTTAACAGCAGCAGCAACAGCAGTACAAGGCATTATGTTGGGGGACAGAATGTTAGTAGGAGAACCATTTAAAAACAATTAGCCATAGTTAAAAAATCATGGAGTTTGGAGGTTAAACGGGTCTATGTTAAAATCACAGTAAATGCCACGAATGAGTTATGTGATGTGGCAAATTGGAACTATTCTGAGCCTGAGCTTATTCACTTCATAAGGTTGTGGCAAAACCTAAAGCGGTAACATTTATAAAGTAGCAAGGAAACTCCTGGCAAGTATTAGATGTACAATAAATAAGAGTCATTATTAATCTCTGTGAGACACTATTCTCTCATTGCTAAAATGAATACAAAGTACTTACTCCTTAGTCATTCTTAAAGATCACAGGAAACATGTAAAGTGCCTGGAATATAGCTGATGGTCAGTAAAGGTTATTTAGGAATATCTTTCAGGAGCCCATGGTGGCTCAGACGGTAAAGCGTCTGTCTACAATGCAGGAGACCTGGGTTCCATCCCTGTGTCGGGAAGATCCGCTGGAGAAGGAAATGGCAATCCACTCCAGTACTATTGCCTGGAAAATCCCATGGACAGAGGAGCCTGGTAGGCTACAGTCAGCTCCTCTATCCATGGGGTCGCAAAGAGTCGGACACGACTGAGCGACTTTCACTTTCCTTTCAGGAGCCCAAATGAGAGATGATGAAGTAAAGCTATGGCAAGAGGTTTAAAGAATAGAGGTCAGATTCTAAGAGGGATCATTTTGAAGTAGAACCAACAGGTTTTGATGATATGGAACAGGAACACGAACTTCAGAGTAAACAGCATATATCCATAATACATAGCTCAAATATTGGAAGTGACAAGGGAAGAGGACTAGACATGGGACACTGAGAATACTAATATACAAGGGGCAGAAGGAAGAGAGAAAGCCAAGGGCTGAGGCAATGAAAGAATGATGAGAAATGAAAAGGAACCAACACAGCAGAACCGAGGAAGCTCTGGCAGAAAAGATTTCATCCAAAAAGCATGAGCAAGGTGAGTATATAATTGTGCTACAGTACAGAACAGACAAATGGATCATCATAAAACATAATGAGGGTTTCCCCGGTGGCTCAGACGGTAAAGAGTCTGCCTGCAGTGTGGGAGACCCGGTTCAATTCCTGGGTTGGGAAAATCCCCTGGAAAAGGAAAGGGCAACCCATTCCAGTATCCTTGTCAGGAAAACTCCATGGATGGAGGGGCCTGGCAGGCTACAGTCCATAGAGTCACAAAGAGTTGGACATGACTGAGCGACTTCACGCACTCTCTCAAAACATAATGAAGTATTTCTGGCACTGAAGCTATTTCACTATTGCTTAAATCTGAATGACGGCACCTTTTTCAATTGTTGCTTACCTTGAACAATTAATTTCACCTCTTTTCTGTCTTTCCCAACAGGGTTATTTCCTTCACACACATAAATCCCAGAATCTTCTGCCCTCATAGAAATTAAAGTGAGAGTTGCATTCTCAGAAAGGAGCTGTAGGTTCCCATTGTCTAATTTCTTGCTCCAGAGAATCCGTGGAGCTGGTAGACCTGCACTGGTACACGTCATCGTCACGGAGTCGCCTTCCTGCAGCCTTGTGGAGGGATTCACGGATATAGCTGTGTCTTTGGGGGAGACTGAGAAGGCAGGGCACAGTATTAGTCATTGCTAAGCATCATAATGGTCCCACAGGGCGACTGTAAATACTCTCATGGACTGTATTTACAGCTTTCTCAATCTGACAAACTTACTCTGCCAAACTAGTATAAGAATTGCTGAGTCATGAAAATTAGTCAATCCAGTTTCTGACTGATTTGATGGAGTTACTCTTTTGATGGTTGGTGTTTTCAGATGGCCATAGACACTCAGAAATTAAGAAAAACCCTTAGAATTATGTGATTCAATCTCCCAGGTAAGGTACAAATTCCAGCTCAGCTTCCTTGCCAAATGTTCACGCAAGACAGCTTCAGTACTTCTGGGGCACAAGGCAGTCCACGGCCTTATAGGAAATATTGTCCATGTGATTTTTGGACAGCTCTGATTGTTAGAATGTTTTCCCTCTATTGAGCTGAAATCTTTCTCTTTGTAACTAACTTCTATACACCGGTCATAGTTCAGTCCTCTATTGCTAAAGAATAATCCAAATTTCACTTCTACATGACAGCCATTCAGATACTTAATTATAGCTCTCATTTCCAAGTTTGATATTCTCTAGGAAAAATATCTCCTATTTCTGACTATTCTTCTCAAAGCATTGATAAAATTCTTTCCATCGCATTCTGTCTCAGCTGAACATGTTGTAGAAGGCAATGCTCCTTTTAACTATGGTGTCTAGAGAAGACCAGGGCATTTTAGTCTAAAAAGAGCACAGTGAGTCACTCCTACACAACTTTGGGATGACAAGACTGCCTCAAATCCCCCAGCCATCTCTGAGAGAATGGAGACAATCAAATCTCATCTCCTCTCTCCCACCCCATGCACATGTGTCCAGGTGTGCACACACATATACACTCACACACAAAATGCTCTTATAAAACTTCTATACTTTGATATTTCAAGCCATGATATAAGAGTTTACAAAACATAATTTAAAATTTTTATCACTTGAGCCTATTATTTCTCACTACCCAATCAGGTGGTGGTGATTTAGTCACCAAGTAGAGTCCAGGCTATAGTCAATGGGATTTAATAGGCAAGAGTACTGGAGGGGATTGCCATTCCTTTCTCCATGGGATTTTCCCAATCCAGGGATAGAACACTGGTCTCCTGCATTGCAGGCAGATTCTTTACCAACTGAGCCACCAGGGAAGCTTCCCAATCAGGTGGTATTATTATTATTCCCCTTTGATAGACTGAGAAATTAAGTGACTCAAAATCACAGTTAATGGAGACAGAACTTAAGTTCAACTTTCTCAACCCTAATTGGATGCACTTTTTTTTGATTTGCAGTTGACAAGAATTATGCTCTCAGTGAATCAAAATGGTATAAAAACTACAAACATGTTTCTTCTTGACTATAGCTGCTCAGTTTATTGCTGTGTACATCCAAGAGTATATTCCCATAGACAGACACAAGTACTTACTGTAGACTTCCAGTTCTTTTGTAGTTTTCCTTACTTTGGGTGGAGAATCATCATCATAAATGTATAATGTAGCTTGACAAACAAGAGCTGTCCCAATATCCTCATCAGTAGGCGAGAAGGTCACGTCCAGGCTCTTTGTTTCCTGGGCCTTTTTTTCTGAAGGCTCCAGAAAGTCCTGTACTTTCATGGGATGGTTGCCTTTCAACAATTCTATCTCCAGCCTTTCAAATGGGTAAACATCAGGCACTGAACACGTGACTGTGACTGGCTTCCCGACCTCTGGGGGGCTACTCAAATGAATCTCTGGATCCTTAGAGAAAGCTGAAAAAGGTCAAACAAGTACATGCATGTGGATTTTTTGTTCATATTATGTAAAGTCCCTTACTGATTTAAATCAATGTAATCTGAGTCTAATATTTTTGTGAATACAATCTTAATACAGCAGAATGAATTGTTTAAATAGCCTTTCATGGTTTGGGGTGTGTTCAAAATCAGAACAACCTGTTAGAGAGTTCTTCAGTTCTGATTCTTCATGTACAAAGGGTTTTATGTTGCCAAAGTAAAAGGAGGGAGAAGAAACTTATGTTTATTGAATACTGATACGTGCCCATCCCTGTGCTATTCATTTAACATTGATGACTTAATTTGATACTCACAACAACCCTAAGAAATAGATACCACATTTCGTAGATATGAAAACATAGACTCAGCATATTTGCATAATTTTCCTAAGGTCACACAGCTAGTAATGGTGAAGCTGGGATTTAAACCCAAGATTTCATTGTGTTTATATCACAGTCTTTTATTTTAGTGAAGGCAGATATATTTCATTTTATAGATAAGGAACCTGAGGCTTAGAATATCATTGCAAAGAATAATTATTGGGTAAGACATGCTAAGAAATGAAAAGAACAGCTCAAATAATTGGCTTCTGAAAATGGTGTCTCTGAAAGACATTCATCCACCAGAAAGGTACACCTGGGTGATCTTTAAGTTATGGGAAGGAAGATTTGCCTCCCAAAATATCTAACTCAACATCTAACTACTATCCCACTTGAAATTTTTAATGCCAAGGAACACACTAGTTCAGTGAGCCATTGCTTTCTTTCACAAGGCTGCTTTCCATTGCAAACCGCCATGAAGATAACATATTGTCTTAATTCAAGACTGTGAAATAAGAAGAATACAAAGGTCCCAACTCTAAAAAATTTTATAATCAAATGTGGAATGGAGACTGGACTGTTAAATATAATGAAAGACAGACACTTTTGGAAAAAAAAGAACAAAAAAACTTCAGGCAAGATAATTAAAGCCAGAAGAAACTTCATTTCATTTTTAAATCTTCAACTGTTTGGTTCCTGCAAGGAGAGGCAAAGGAACTGGCAAAAATTTGTTATGTATGAAGAAACAGTACTTTTCATTTTTCCACCAATAATTTTGTTCCTTGTATTCTGAAAAGATATGCCTATAATTCACATGGTTTGCTGTCAGATGATACAAGAACTGGCTACTTTGCCCTGTATTTACATAAGGGGGCCTTTCAAGGAGCTCAGAAGGCTGTACAGACATAAACTCTGAATGTACAACCAGCATAATTGAAAACAGTCAGCCAAGCACAGTTTCTTGAGAAGCATTAGCAACATATGGGATTATTGAAGAATCAGTTAAGGTTATTGGATCAAGTTGAGCTCTGCTATAGCAAAAGAAAAGCAACATAATTAGAAAAGATAATCAAATGATGTTTTCCTGAAGAGATGACTATCAAGAATTCCAGTTTTCTGACAGGAGCAGTAACCAGAATGCAAGTGATGTATTTCAGGTTATTTTTTTTTTTACTCTTTTTTTCTACCTTTCTTTACTAGTTTGAGAATGGATTGAAATACATTTTGGTAGGCTAGTAAACAAAGGCTATTCATTCACATTCACTAGGCAAATCAAGTTCATTTTCCAAATACCCTTGAGTTTGAGCTGTTGAGCATTAAGACTTAATGGCACCAAACAAAAACAGAAATCAAATCTCCTAAATTTATCTCTGCTGAAGTCAAATGAGTGAAAAGTTTGCAGATATTTTTCTTCCGTCTAAGGGGGAAAGTTTTGTACTGAAGCCCATTAATAATTATAGCTCTCCTACTTAATCTTTAAACTAATTTTAAGTACCAAATTGCTTTAGAATAAATAAATAGAAAATCCTTGAAGCATGGAATTTATAGATTATTTGGACACATGGACAAGTAAACATGCAAGAAACCAATTGAATTAACAAAAAAATAAATAAATAAAATAAAAAGAACCTTAGAGAACTTCACTTTATGGCTAAGAAAACTGAGGCCTAGAGAAGTTGAATCTCACCCATGGTCACCATATTTGTGGCAGAGTTGGAAACAAAGCCAAGATTTGGGTCTCTAGTCTGGTGGTAGATTCAGCTGTCTTCTAAATTTCTTTTTGCAGTATGTCCCCTAGCCAAGAATCTGGACAAGAAACATCTTTTTAAATTTTTTTCTTTTAAAATTATCCTTTTAGTCATTAAAAAAAACTGTAATTTTATCACTGACTCAATGAAGATGAGTTTGAGCGAGTTGGTGATGGACAGGGACGCCTGGCATGCTGCAGTCCATGCAGTCGCAGAGTTGGACATGACTGAGTGACTGAACTGATTCTTTTCAAAAACTTATTTTAAAGCAAAATGGAGAGAAAATCAAATATTGACTAAAGTACTCACAGTAGATCTCCACTCGGATTGCTTTCTCCAGTTTCTTATCCTTGCAAATCGCTGTGCACAGGTACTGGTGTTCATCCTCGAAACTAACAGGATCCATGATCAGCGTGGATGTGGTCCCTTCATTTTTCACCTTTCCATTCAGTGGACTGTCAATCTGAGTTCTCCAAGAAAATGATGGGGACTCACAGCCTGTTGTGCTGCAAGTCAGTGAAACAGAGTCACCAATCTGAGCAAAAATTTTGGATTTATCTGGGAATATGTCGATTTGATAGCTTGAGCTGTGAAGGCAGAAAGAGAAAAACAAGCTTACCACTGGTTTGTTTAGTATTCTACTCCTTCTTCTCTGTTCTAGTATAACACCCAGATCTGACTGGTCTCTTTCCTAAACTGCTTCTAAGTAATGCAAGGCAGCACTGGAGTCCCTGCCAAAAGAAGTTGTTAAAATCATCTTCACTTCTGAGAATTTTCATTTCTGACCTTAATGCCCACTTATCAGCTGTTTTAATAGCCAAGTTTGATCTCATTATCAAGTACAGGAAACTAAAAAGACAGACCTTCCTAGAAACAGAATCCAATTACTCATTGAACATTTAAAAAATTCAAAAACTATCAACTTTGCTGCTCTAACTATGACAATATAATGACAATATAATGGTATAAAATTAATATTCTTTAAAAATCCAGGGCTACCCTGGTGGCTCAGATAGTAAAGAACCCACCTGAAATGCAGGAGAGTTTGATTCCTGGGTTGGGAAAAGCCCCTGGAGGAGGGCATGGCAACCCACTCCAGTATTTTTAAAAATGGACAGAGAAACCTTGGGCTACAGTCCCTTTCAATTACATGAATATCATAACTTTAAATCTAACAAGGTGAAGTCAAAGTCAGGGCTAAAATGGAATGCTAGCATTTGGAACAAATCAAGGAGAAGAACTTACAAACTGCAAACACCATCCAAAGTATATTTGAGACTCCAAAGATCACAAACATCTTCTAAGCATTTTACAGTTGCTGTTCTTATGAGAAAATTATTCCAAAATGCTTCTTTCTGTCCCTCCTGAAGGTGCCTGGGAAGAATCTTGAGCTCCTAAAGCCAGTGAGGTTTGGTGAGGAATGAAATAGAAAGTCGGCTCTTTATAAAGTGTCTTGTTGCACAGATGCAGAAGCAGAGGAAAATCCCTTCAAGGGGAAACCTGAAACAGAGCCAGAAAAAAAGTTTAACTGACACCCAGCCAAGTCCAGCATTAACCCCTTCCATGGCACTCAGTACTGAAACTGCTCTGTCCATCATAGAGAAAGAAAACCCTTCTATGGCTATAAAATTAAAACTTTTTCTTGCTTTTCATTCCAAAAGGATATTTTGATAGATAAATGCTAATGTTTGTTTCAGAATGAGATTTTCTGAATCCAACTGGGAGAAGAGAGACAGAGAAAGAGTAAATTACACTCTAGTTCTTGAAGTGGCTGAACAAGCACTATGTCATGTGAACTGATTTTTCTCCATTATGAAGATATATTTGCAATTCAAAAACAGAGACTATATTTTCTCTTGCAAGAAAAAGGAAAAGATGCTTTCTTTTGATTTATTATTTTTAAAAAGGGAGACAGCATAGCTTCTGAGTTTTATATATTTTATTCACAAAATAGTTTTTTGGGCAACAAAATCAAGTTTCTGAAATTATTTTCTTGAGTAGAGAATAATGGAATGCTACAAAAGAAGATAAATAATTTTCTTCTTTTGTTTTAGAAAAGTTATTAATTCTCGGTTCAGTTGCTGGATAATTGAAAGTCTTAAATGCAGACAAATGCAACTGATGGAATTCCTCTGAAATGTTAAATCTCTTAGAATATGAGACTTATACAAAAGCTTAAAAACAAGAAAAATAATTTGTTTTTCTTATAAGAGATGAGGACAACAATTTTATGTTCTTTTTTCCCCTCAATAAAATGACTTTTAAAAGGTATTTTTAAATAGCTGTTTTTGCCTTGCACACGTGTACTTAAGTTTTTGCATAACAGTTTCCCCATCATAAAGAAACCAGAACAACCACTTCCTTGTATTATACATGTGCAAGTCTTTCTCCCCTTCAGATCATCAGTTCCTACCATGGTCTCAGATCAGTTCTTGTTCATCATTGTATCTACTTCTGCCTTCCCAAAGTCTAATGCATGTTTTAACACTTAGCGGGTACCAAAAAAGTGCAACCATAAATAGTTTAAATTAAAATTTAATTTGGAAAAGAAACTTCCCAAAATGTTAGCAATAATATGTAACTATTGCATGAGAAAAAATGTTGGATTCTAAAAAAAAAAAATCCCAAAGCTCACAGACTCCAAGAGATGTGTACAATAAACAGCCCTGTGCCTTTTGACAGAGGAAGACCATAACTGAGATTTGGAACTAATAACTGTTCCTCAGGGCTGGAGACGTTCTGGACCTCCTCTTGGGTGCAGAGGAGGCTCCCATTCAAGGATGAGGAGAGAAAAAGAAGTGGAAGCAGCTACTGACTGTAAGAACATGTAAGTGTGACTTCATTTGCCAAATAGCTAAGGATCAGAAAAGTAGCTTCGGGCAAAATTAGCTGATGAGCAAGTAATCTACTTGCTGATGATGCTGTGAAAGTGCTGCACTCAACATGCCAGCACATTTGGAAAATTCAGCAGTGGCCACAGGACTGGAAAAGGTCAGTTTTCATTCCAATCCCAAAGAAAGACAATGCCAAAGAATGCTCAAACTACCGCACAATTGTACTCATCTCACACGCTAGTAAAGTAATGCTCAAAATTCTCCAAGCCAGGCTTCAGCAATACGTGAACCGTGAACTTCCAGATGTTCAAGCTGGTTTTAGAAAAGGCAGAGGAACCAGAGACCAAATTGTCAACACCTGCTGGATCATGGAAAAAGGAAGAGAGTTCCAGAAAAACATCAATTTCTGCTTTATTGACTATGCCAAAGCCTTTGACTTTGTGGATCACAATAAATGTGGAAAATTCTGAAAGAGATGGGAATACCAGACCACCTGACCTGCCTCTTGAGAAACCTATATGCAAGTCGGGAAGCAACAGTTAGAACTCGACCTGGAACAACAGACTGGTTTCAAACAAGCAAAGGAGTACGTCAAGGCTGTATATTGTCACCCTACTTATTTAACTTCTATGCAGAGTACATCATGAGAAATGTTGGGCTGGAAGAAGCACAAGCTGAAATCAAGATTGCCAGAAGAAATAGCAATAACCTCAGATATGCAGGTGACACCACCTTTATGGCAGAAAGTGAAGAGGAACTAAAAAGTGTCTTGATGAAAGTGAAAGTGGAGAGTGAAAAAGTTGGCTTAAAGCTCAACATTCAGAAAACTAAGATCATGGCATCTGGTCCCATCACTTCATGGAAAATAGATGGGGAAACAGTGAAAACAATGTCAGACTATTTTTTGGGCTCCAAAATCACTGAAGATGGTGATTGCAGCCATGAAATTAAAAGACGCTTATTCCTTGGAAGGAAAGTTATGACCAACCTATTGATCATAGCATATTGAAAAGCAGAGACATTATTTTGCCAACAAAGGTCTGTCTAGTCAAGGCTATGGTTTTTCCAGTGGTCATGTATGGATGTGAGAGTTGGACTGTGAAGAAAGCTGAGCACCAAAGAATTGATGCTTTTGAACTGTGGTGTTGGAGAAGACTCTTGAGAGTCCCTTGGACCGCAAGGAGATCCAACCAGTCCATTCTGAAGGAGATCAGCCCTGGGATTTCTTTGGAAGGAATGATGCTAAAGCTGAAACTCCAGTACTTTGGCCACCTCATGAGAAGAGCTGACTCATTGGAAAAGACTCTGATGCTGGGAGGGATTGGGGGCAGGAGGAGAAGGGGATGACAGAGGATGAGATGGCTGGATGGCATCACTGACTCGATGGCCGTGAGTCTGAGTGAACTCCAGGAGTTGGTGATAGACAGGGAGGCCTGGTGTGCTGCGATTCATGGGGTGGCAAAAAGTCGGAAATGACTGAGCGACTGAACTGAACTGAAGTAATCTACAGGTCCTTTACAAGCTCATGTCATGGAAGAAGATGATCAGAACCATGTAGGTTGACTGCTTAACTCAGAAGAGGTAGAAAGGCAATTATGGAATTTCAGTGTAATTCTTTGGAGTGTAAAGACAAAAGTGAACAATAGGATCCCAAAACGAGATCACCAAGAACAAGTTATTGCAAAAAAACTTCTGTTTCACACTTGAATAGGATTCTAAACTTGGAACATTGGGGAAATATCTAATCTATTGAATTAGTTCATAGTTGTTTCAGCAAAAGTACCTCATGGTATCTTTGAGTTGGATGCCATTTCAGATCCTACCTGCTCCTCCCAGGGTGAGATGACTGTATTCTCCTCTGTGACCTCTCCACAAGAGCACACTGGCAGTGAAGCACTTGTCATGCTGCATTTACCTCTTAACATGTTGATTGTTCCTAACTGACAAAACTCAAATAGTTTCATTCTCCATTATTGCATCTAGACTAGAATAAGGTATTCATTAAAATTCACACAATGAATGATTGAATAGAAATTCAAATATAAAGATAACATATTGAGACTCGATAGAGCATTACTGTATTCTGTGTTTGAAATTGTTCAGTTCAAATTTTTATCATTAACATAGAAGATCTGATTGTTTAGCATTCATAAAGCAAGAGAAAGATAGCTAACCTTAGAATCAAGATAAGGATGATCCAAAAAGATGTAATAATTGTCCAGATGATGAAGTGACATTTAATGGAATGCATTAAAGTCCCACATTTAAATATAGAACATCAGTTCAGTTCAGTCACTCAGTCATGTCTGACTCTTTGCAACTCTATGAATCGCAGCACACCAGGCCTCCCTGTCCATCACCAACTCCCAGAGTTCACCCAGACTCACGTCCATCGAGTCAGTGATGCCATCCAGCCATCTCATCCTCTGTCGTCCCCTTCTCCTCCTGCCCCCAATCCCTCCCAGCATCAGAGGCTTTTCCAATGAGTCAACTCTTCTCATGAGGTGGCCAAAGTACTGGAGTTTCAGCTTTAGCATCATTCCTTCCAAAGAAATCCCAGGGCTGATCTCCTTCAGAATGGACTGGTTGGATCTCCTTGCAGTCCAAGGGACTCTCAAGAGTCTTCTCCAACACCACAGTTCAAAAGCATCAATTCTTTGGTGCTCAGCTTTCTTCACAGTCCAACTCTCACATCCATACATGACCACAGGAAAAACCATAGCCTTGACTAGACGGACCTTTGTTGGCAAAAGTAATGTCTCTGCTTTTAAATATGCTATCTAGGTTGGACATAACTTTCCTTCCAAGGAGTAAGAGTCTTTTAATTTCATATCTTGAGTAAAATATGGAAGAGATTTGACTTGATGGTCATCGTAGGAAGATTGATGGTTTTAGTGAATGACAGTGTGTACACATGCCAGCAGTGCCATGGGAAACCAAAATAGATATTGATAACCTCAATGTGCACTCAGTCAAGAAAGCATTCAATCTTCACATCACCTGAGGCCATGGTCTCTAAGACCATATTGGGAGTAGAGGTGTCAGTTCAAGGTTTTAGGCCTTATGTGAGAGACTGACAAAATAGAGGGTGTCCAGAAGAAGTGATAGGGCAATAAATGACTCCAATATCCCTAGCCTGGTAGGAGCTGTTGAAAGAATTGGATATTTAGTTTGTATAAGAGACACATGAAGGCCATGGATAACTTAATGACTGATGTGCAGAGGAAGGAATATACTTGCTGCACTGTGTTATATCAAAGGCTAAGTGTAGAGTTTTTTGGTAGTAATTACTAGATTATTAGCAGCAAGAAGATCAGGAGTATGTGTCCAATTCACCAGTAGATCCTCAGCACTTAATACAGTGACCAGTAGATAGTAGGGGGCTCAGTAAATCAACACTTAATGGACAAATTAACAATTTGAAAGAGATCTTGACTTGGATGTCATTAGTCTTAAATACAAATCCACTACTTTATGTAGGAAGTATAGCTTGTACAAGCATAGGTAGCCTCTCTGAACTTTGTTTACACATGTTCAAATAGGGATAATAGTATCATGTCAAGTAATTCACATGATTTTATGATTATCAAATCAAAAGCGATTGTGTGAAATCTCTTTAAATATAAACAGCAAAGTGATATGTAATAATATTCAAATACAACCCTATTAAGTTCACTATGAAGAAGGACATTCTAGTTACTAAATCTTTTCAGCAGTGGAATGGGTCCCCTTAGGAATTCGTCAACTCCTAATCACTGCAGGTTGTCAAGCGAGGTTGGTGACACCTCCTAAAAATGTGATACAAGTCAGGTTTTGTTTCTATGAGATATCTAACTGGGTGACAATTAAGGTAACCTCTAATATTAAGATTTCGTTTCTGTGTTATCCATCGTTTGTAGTCTAACTTCACCAATCCCCTCGTTGTCCATTTCAAAATTATAAGCATCTTCTGATGCTACTCTAGTTGGATCCTGAGAAGTTTCAAGAGTACTTCTCTAAGCTGGTTTCATAACCACCACACTTGTAGCAACTATTTTAGGACTTCCAAGTCATCACCTTGTTATGATATGGGGCTCTCTGGAGCTAAAGTTCCTCACTTTTTCTAACACATCAGAGGTAAGTGACATTTCTTATGCAGCCACACTCACCAAGGTGAGAGGAGGAGCAATTCCTTTTCAGGAGGGCATATTAGAATGAGAAGGGAACCTAAAAGACCCCTTCAGTAGATTCTACAATGTCAATTCCTCCCCACTTTGAGAAGTGCTCTGGATAGCTTAAAAAAAAAATCAATGTCTGTTACTCCATTAAGCCCTATGCAGTAGGAGTCCCTCACAGTGACTTAACAAATATGAGAGTAAGGATATGCAGTTCAAGGCTGTTTCAGCTACTTTAGAAAAACTTTGAAAACCAAGATTTATTCTAGTTTAAGGGATTGTCATCTATAGCTTGTCACTAATCCTCATGATCATAGGACAGCTGCTTCATCTCCAAACATCACATCTGTATTTCAGGCAAGAAAACCAGAGAAAGGCAAAGGGACAAACAGAAAAAACCATTGGAGATTATCCCCTTTTAAAGAGCTTTCCAAGAAGTCCCAGGGAGTGACTTCCAGTTACATCTCATTGAAAAAGATGAAAGATTGAACATTTTAACTGAATACATTGTTGCCCCCAAATAAATCAGAATTCTGTGTATAAGAAAAAGATAATGGATAATAAAAAGGCAATTAGCAATGCCTGTCACAGTTTCCAAATTCAGCTCAATTCAAAAGATGTTTACCGAGAAACACCATACAGGCACATGCTAGCCCTGGGGATATATAAATGAAGGTGAACATAATTCCCATGTCAGAATGAAGAATAACTGCACCATATCAGAGAAGAACTTCCACATAATTGAGAGGCCACTTGATTATCTTTGTCTATAATTAGAAAATGGAATGTGGGATTCCTTGGTGGCTCAGTGGTAAAGAATCCACCTACCAGTGCAGGAGACATTGCAGGAGACCAATGCAGGGTTCGATCTAGGATTTGGGAAGATCCCACATGCTCCAGGGCAACTAAGCCCAGATGCCACAGCTACTAAGCCTGTGCTCTAGAGCCTGGGCGCCACAACTACCGAGCCCTCAGGCCGTAACTGCTGAAGCCCGTGTGCCCCAGAGTCCTTGCTCTGCAACAAGAGAAGCCACAGCAATGAGATGCCTGCTCACCATAACTAGCAAAAGCCCACACAGCAATGAAGATCCAGCATAGCCAAGAACAAATAAATAAATAAAAAGAAATAAAATAAAATATATTTTAGCAACCTGATATAAATTTGACACTGTCTGGAAAACAAACTACAGGAAGGATCATTGGTTAAATTCTACTTCATCATGGATTTATTGTGGCTTCTGGAATTTTGAGGAACCTATTACTTATCATTAAGAAATATCTATTTAATGAATATATATACCTGATAAGAGTGACTTACTGAATTTTTAATCTGGCCTTAATTATTGGACAAAATAATAATAGGAAGAAGACTGCCAATATAAATATTATTTCTCCTTTCCCTTTCATAAGTATATTTCACAGAATTTAGGCTTTAATCATTTGTGCTTTGACTATCCCACGTATTTAAGTTCAACATTTCACACAGACAAAGGTGTTTGTGTATTTCAGTTCTACTGTTTGGGATAACTTTCCTCTACTCTCTGCTAATTCCCACCTCTGGCCATTTTTGAAGGCTAAGTACTGGAACAACTTTTGCTGAGCCTTCAGAATCTGCTGCAGGTGTAGAAGAATCAGAAGCGTGAGCAGACGGTATGGGAACACAGTGTTCAGACTGACTTTTAGTTTCCTACTGAGGTATAATTCACATGTAACACTGCATTAATTTCAAGTGTACAACATAAGGATTCAATATTTGTATATATTGTGAAACTATCACCACAATAAATCTAGTTAATATCCATCACCATGTATAGTTACATTTTTTTCTTGTGATAAGAACTTTTAAGATCTACTCTTTTAACAACTTTCAAATATACAATGCAGTGTTATTAGCTATAGAGACCATGTTGCCTGCAATGCAGGAGACCCAGGTTCAATCCCTGGGTCAAGAAGATTCCCTGGAGAAGGGAATGGCAACCCACTCCAGTATTCTTCCCTGGAGAATTCCATGGGCAGAGGAGCCTAGGGGGCTACACCCCATGGGGTTACAAAGAGTCAGACACCGCTGAGTGACTAACAATTTAAGTTTCACTATGCTGTACATTGCATCCCCATGACTTATTTTATTTTATGTTTTAGTGAGGTATCGTTGAATTATAACGTTGCAGGTGTGCATCAAAGTGATTCAGTTATATACACACATACATATATATGTGTGTGTGTGTATATAATTCTTTTCAGATTCTTTTCCATTGTAGGTTATTACAAAATACTAAATATAGTTCCCTGTGCTATACATTAGGTTTTTTTCCTTTATCAATTTTATGTTAAGTAATGTATACATGTATTTATTCTAAATTCTTAATTTATCCCTCCCTCCTTCCCCCTTTGGTAACCATAAGTTTGTTTCTATGTCTATGAGTCTATTTCTACTTTGCAAATAAGTTCATTTGTATCATTTTTTTATATTCCATATGTTAAGTGATACATGATAGCTGTCTTTCTCTGACTTACTTTACTTAGTATAATAATCTCTAGGTCTACCCATGTCGCTACAGATGGCATTATATTATTCTTTTTATGGCTGAGGGGTATTCGATTTGTACATTCCATTTGTATATATGTACCAATGTACATATTCCATTTCTGTATGTGTGCCACATCTTCTATATCTATTCATTTGTCAATGAACATTTAGGTTGCTTCTATGTCTTAGCTACTATAGTGCTGCTACGAACACTGGGGTGCATGAGTCTTTTCAAATTAGAGTTTTCACCTGTGACTTATTTTATAACAAGAAAGCGTATACCTTTTGATTCCCCTTTATCCATTCTTCCCACCCTTCACCCACTCAGATTCACTCTTGGTGGCTAAGACTCTAACTTCAAAAGAGAAATTCTCTTTGTCTCTTGTTGGAGTTTAAAAGGAGAATTAGAGCCCCTGAGCATCAAAACATACTTCCTAACCATTCTTGGAGCTGCCTCCAGTCAGTTTTAAGTGGGATTTCCTCAGAAACCAGTACCATAAGACTGTCCCACCGACTTCCTGGCCCCAAATGATTCTAACTCCATTCTTCATTTGCAACATGAGCAACACTAAGGAATTGAGGAGATGAAAATATTCAAGTCCCCATCTGTTCCAAAATTGTTATGAAACATCTGTTTACATTGTAAGGGAAGACTTGGAGAGGGCATTTCATGAGCTTATGGTAGATAGGGACAAATGAAAACATGAGAAAGAAGAAAAAGCAAATACGATGGGAGAAAATCAGTCTAAACCAAAATATGTTAGATCTATAAATAAATTACATTTTTTATTTGGGAATAGTCTTAGGATTTACCCTGACCAGAGTTTTGTGTAAAAACAACAAAAATATTTTTCTCCCATTTGACTAGCATATCTATCTATGACTAGCTTAGATATTTTTCCCCTAAAGCACAAGAAATCACCCTTTAAAACATAATTGTTTAAATTTATGTGCTGAAATTCCCATATTCTTAAACAACATACAATTTTTTTTTGTAACTTAAACCCATTTTAAGAATTGTAGCTCAGCATTGCACTAAACTGTTTAGGAAGACATTTTAACAGTTGTATGATGCCATGAAGAAAATGGGCTTCCCTGGTGACTCAGAGGTAAAGAATTCACTTGCAGTGTAGGAGCAAGGGTTCAATCCCTGGGTCAGGAAGATCCCCTGGAGAAGGAAATGACAACCCACTCCAGTATTCTGGCCTGGGAAATTCCACAGATAGAGGAGCCTGGCAGGCTATAGTCCATGGGGTTTCCAAAGAATAGGACACGACTTAGCAACTAAACAACAAGAAACATGAAGAAAATGGGGTTTCAAAAGAATAGGACACGACTTAGCAACTAAACAACAAGAAACATGAAGAAAAAAGAAGTAGTCAGGAGTAAGGACACCTGGGTTTTGCCTCTATAAATAAAAGTGTAATCTAGAGACTGAGACTTTACTTCCAGGGTCCAAGATTTTTCATCTGCAGAACAGAAAGGGGCAGGATAGATGGCTTACAAAGTCCTTCCCTTTCATCATTATGATTTCTAGGCTAAAAATGAGTAGCTAAAGAACCATAGACATGCTAGCCAAATATTTGCTTGCCCAGGTTTTATGAGTCTAAGTAAACCAACACAGGTCATTTTGCAAGGCACGTATTTCTTTGCAGGAACCTCATGGAAATCTTATCTCATGGCATTTTAAAAAATGGACGCTATTGCTTTTTTATGCCTTAAACAAACTTTCAGCTGTTGGCTGAGGCTCTGGGCTCTTGTATTTACTCTGCATGTCCCAATGTTTGTACTTGAACTTCTGGAAATAAACATGTCTCTTTCCTCTCCACAGCTAAGGTTGGTGACAAAACGAATAGATGAATAGTGAAAATGTTAGTGGCTCAGTTGTGTCTGGCTCTTTGTGACCCCATGGACTGTAGCTCATTAGGCTCCTCTGTCTATGAAATTCTCCAGGCAAGAATACTGGAGTGGGTTGCCATTCTCTTCTCCAGGGGATCTTCCCAACCCAGGGATTGAACCCAGTCTCCTGCATTACAGGCAGATTCTTTACCATCTGAACCACCAGGGAAGGAACAGATTGCCCGCTATGTGCCAAGCACTGTTCTAGATCCTCGAGAATACAGTGATGACAAAGCAAATGATATCCCTGCTTGCTTTCGTGAAGTCCACATTCTAGTAGAACTAAACAAAAAATATGAAGAGAAGTGAACTAGCAGAGGGAAAGTGTGAAAAGACAGAGAAACAAAGCAAACCCCAGGTGAAAGTTGCAAAGTGTTTGAAAAAGAGGGTGGTGAGTGTCTTTCAGAAATCCCTCCTCCCATTTTCTTTTATCTATTATAAAAAGGTGTGAGTAGCCTGAGATATAGAATATGGTGTGAAATGAACATCTTAAGAAATCACATTCCTAAAACAGTCACTGATTTTGCCCCAAGCAGGTTTAGCTTAAGCAGTGCAAATTCTGCATGGTGTAATGTTGGAATGAACAAAGTTCAGGGTTTGCCAGGTATGGACAATGGAGAAAAATAAGGACACAGGAGGTGAGGGTTAATCTGGAATACAGTATATGGTAGCAATAAGACAGAATCAAAGAACTATTAAATCTGGATTGTAGAACAGTAAGTGAACTGAAGAAAACATAAGTAGTTAGCGGTCAGAAAATAGGAATCTGGGGACTTCCCTGGAGGTGCAGTGGTTGAGACTTTGCCTTCTAATATAGGGGATGAGATTTCAATCTTTGGTCAAGGAGCTGAGATCTGACATGCCTCAGGGTCAAAAACATAAACATAATCATAGAACACATGCAGTATTGTAACAAATTCAATAAAGATTTAAAAAAATGGTCCACATCAAAAAAAGTTTAAAAAAAAAGAAAAGGGAATCTTGATACCAAAATTACAATTAGGAATAGTTTGGGTGATGACATTTTAGAGAATGACTATGAGAGGGAATGACTAAGGTTTGACACAGGCAGTGATTGTTATGAGCAAAGAGGTCAAAGAATTTAGAGGTCAGGTTCATGAAGGTATTTGAGCTATTAAGTTAAAAGTAGGAGTAATGGAGAGGAAGAGATTGAATCACATGTCAAAATAATTAATGAATAAAGTAGGGTCATCAGAAGTTATGGACCTTAAAGAAGATAGACTCTGAAAGGTAGTGGAGAAGACCAATGCTTGAGAATTGGCACTGAGAAGAAGAAAGATCCTTAATCTCAACTTAAGTTCAGTGGCATATCTTGGTCACCATAGGTCAGGACTCCAATGGAAAGAGTGTTATCAAACCAAGCCAGTTTTATATTGTACTAAAAAGATGAAAGAAAGGCTTAGTGAAGGTAGAGATTATCAGAGAGTTTGTAGATAACTAATCTTAGATTCTAGAGATCACAGTGAAAGTCTTGGAAGACCAATAAATTGGCACAGAATAAGGGAATCATAGGGAACTGGAATGCCAAAGTAGAAAGTCAAGAAATACCTGGAGTAACAGGCAAGTTTGGGCTTGGAGTACAAAATGAAGCAGGGCAAAGTCTAACAGAGTTTTGCCAAGAGAACTCACTGATCATAGCAAACACCCTTTTCCAACAACACAAGCGAAGACTCCACACATGGACATCACCAGATGATCAATACTGAAATCAGATTAATTATATTCTTTGCAGCTGAAGAAGGAAAAGCTCTATACAGTCAGCAAAAACAAAACCCGGAGCTGACTGTGGCTCAGATCATGAACTCCTTACTGCCAAATTCAGACTTAAATTGAAGAACCACTAGGCCATTCAAGTATGACCTAAATCAAATCCTTTATGACTGTACGGTGGAAGTGACAAATAGATTCAGGGGATTAAATCTGATAGACAAAGTACCTGAAGAACTATGGATGGAGGTGTATAACACTGTACAGGAGGCAGTGATCAAAACCATCCCCAAGAAAAGAAATGCAAAAAGGCAAAATGGTTGTCTGAGGAGGCCTTACAAATAGCTGAGAAAAGAAGAGAAGTGAAAGGCAAAGAGGAAAAAGGAAGGTATATACCCATCTGAATGCTGAGTTCCAAAAAATAACAAGGAAAGATAAGAAAGCCTTCCTAGGGGAATAATGCAAAGAAATAGAAGAAAATAATAGAATGGGAAAGACTAGAGATCTCTTCAAGAAAATTAGAGATACCAAGGGAACATTTCATGCAAGATGGGCACAATAAAGGACAGAAATGGTATGGACCTAATGGAAACAAAAGATATTTAGAAGAGGTGGCAAGAATACACAGAAGAACTACACAAAAAAGATCTTAATGATACAGATAACCATGATGGGGTGATCACTCACCTAGAACCAGACATCTAGGAGTGTGAAGTTAAGTGGACCTTAGGAAGCATCACTATAAACAAAGCTAGTGGAGGTGATGGAATTCCAGCCTAAAAGATGGATTCTGTTAAAGTGCTGCACTCAACATGCCAGCAAATTTGGAAAACTCAGCAGTGCCCAAAGGACTGGAAAAGGTCAGTTTTCATTCCAATTCCAAAGAAAGACAATGCCAAAGAATGTTCAAACTACCACACAATTGCACTCATCTCACACACTAGCAAAGTAATGCTCAAAATTCTCCAAGCCAGGCTTTAACAATACATGAACTGTGAACTTCCAGATGTTTAAGCTGGATTTAGAAAAGGCAGAGGAACCAGAGATCAAATTGCCAACATCTGTTGGATCATAGAAAAAGCAAGAGAACTCCAGAAAAACATCTACTTCTTCATTCACTATGCTAAAGTCTTTGTGTGGATCGCAACAAACTGTGGAAAATCCTTAAAGAGATGGGAATACCAGACCACCTTATCTGCCTCCTGAGAAATCTGTGTGCAAGTCAAGAAACAACAGTTAGAACTAGACATGAAACAACAGACTGGTTCCAAATTGTGAAAAGAGTACACCAAGGCTGTGTATTGTTACCCTGCTTAGTTAACTTATATGCAGAGTACATCATGCAAAATGCCAGGCTGGATGAAGCACAAGCTGGAATCAAGATTGCAAGGAGAAATATCAATAACCTCAGATAAGTAGATGACACCACCCTTATGGCAGAAAGCAAAGAGGAACTAAAGAGCCTCTTGATGAAGGTGAAAGAGGAGAGTGAAAAAGTTGGCTTAAAACTCAACATTCAAAAAACAAAGATCATGGCGTCTGGTCCCATCACTTCATGGCAAATAGATGGGGAATCAATGAGAAAATGACAGACTGTATTTTCTTGGGCTCCAAAATCATTGCAGATAGTGACTGCAGCCATGAAATTAAAAGATGCTTCCTTCTTGAAAGAAAAGATATGACCAACCTAAATAGCATATTAAAAAGCAGAGACATTACTTTGCTGACAAAGGTACATCTAGTCAAAGCTATTGTTTTTCCAATAATCAGGTATGGATGTGAGAATTGGACCATAAGAAGGCTGAGCATTGAAGAATTGTTGCTTTTGAATTGTGCTGTTGGAGAAGACTCTTGAGAGTCCCTTGGACTGCAAAGAGATCAAACCTGTCCATCCTAAAGGAAATCAACCCTGAATACTCACTGGAAGGACTAATGCTGAAGCTGAAGCTCCAGTACTTTGGCCACTTGATGCAAAATGCCAACTCATTAGAAAGGACCTGATGCTGGGAAAGATTGAAGGCAGGAGAAGAAGGGGACAACAGAAGATGAGGTGGTTGGGCGGCATCACTGACTCAGTGAACATGAGTTTGAGCAGGCTCCAGGAGATGGTGAAGGATAGGGAAGCCTGGAATGCTGCAGTCCATGGGGTTGCAAAGAGTCAGACAAGACTGAGGGACTGAACAACAACAACAAAGAAATGCACAGAGTTATTGATAGTGAAGCTTGGACTTATTAAGAAGGACATAAAAAGAGATGGGATTCATCTTGGTGATCTCTTAGTGGAAGGTCTATGATCAGACCTGATTATCACCATCTTCTGGATTTGGTTTCATCTTTTGGATTTGGCACTAACCTGGTAGGCTGCAGTCCATGGGGTAGCTAAGAGTTGGACACAACTGAGCACCTTCACTTTCTCTTTTCACTTTCATGCATTGGAGGAGGAAATGGCAACCCACTCCAGTGTCCTTGCCTGGAGAATCCCAGGGACGTTGGGGCCTGGTGGGCTGTCGGTGGGCTGCCGTCTATGGGGTCGCACAGAGTCGGACACGACTGAAGTGACTCAGCAGCAACAGGAATAATGCGATAGTTTTCCTTTAAATCCTATAGCAGAATCAAAAGATTGGTACAGCCACTGAAGAAAGCAGTATGGGAGGTTCCTTAAAAAACTAAAAATAAAACTACTGTATGATCCAGCAACCCCACTCCTGGCCATATATCTGAAGAAATACATGGTTCAAAAGAATATATGCATTCCAATGTTCATTGCAGCACTGTTTATAATAGCCAAAACATGGAAGCAATCTAAATGTCTATCAACAGATGAATGAATAATGAAGATGTGGTACATATATACAATTGAATACTACTCAGACCTTGGAATGAAAGAGCTCATAAAGTATAAAATAGTGTAAATAAGAAAAAAAACTATACCTAAACATCTCATAATAAAATATTAAAAATTAAGTAAGGAAAAAATCTAAAATATTATTGGGACAAACCACAGATCACCTATAAAGAAGTAAGTATAAAGGTAACATCAGATTTTCTAACAGTAACTGGAATGTAAGAAAACAACAGATATTATTTTGAAAGAAAAAAATTTCACTTTTGTACTTTCACAATCAACTAAGCTATTATTGAAATGTGATTGAAAAATACATTTCTTTTTGGGCATATTAGGTCTCACAAGTTTACTATGCAAGAACCTTTTTTGAAAAAAACAAAACAAAAAATCAAAAACCTTTTGGAGGCACTTGCCTGGCAGTTCAGTGACTTAGACTCTGAACTCCCAAAACAGGGGGCCCAGGTTCAATTCCTGGTCAGGGAATTAGATCTTGACTATGGAGACAAAGAACCCATGTGTTCCAACTAAGACCTGGTGTAGCCAAATAAATAAACAAAAATTTTAAAACTAAACAACAACAACAACAAAAATAAACCTTTTGGAGAAAGTGATTTGGCAAAATTAGCAAAAAGTTCAGAAGGAAGCTATAGATTACATAGTGCTTCAGTTACCCAGTACTGTATACCAAATCACCCCAAAACTTAGTGGTTTAAAGCAGTAGCCTTTCTTTTGCTCGCTAATCTGCAAATTAGGCGGGCAGACTCTCTCTGCCTGCTTCCCACCACCGCTTATCAGTATGGCTCAAAGGCTGGTATTGAGTATGATCTGAAGATTCACTCTCTCATGTGACTGGCACCTGGACCGAGGAAACTCAAACCCCTAACAACTAGAGCAGCTGGAACTCCTTCAGTATCTCAAATGTAGACTCTCCATGTAATCTTTCCAGCACACGTGCTTCAAGGTAGTCAAACATATAGCATATCAACTCAGGACTCCCAAGGCATGCGCCTCAAGAGAATAAGCCAAGTGGAAGTTGTACTGCTTTCTAACCTAGACTATTCAATTCTTCTGTCAAGAACTGTGATGAGTATGAGAGTTTCCATTGCTTACAAGCTAACAGGTTAGCCTGCCACATTTTCGTGAATGCTGGCAGGAGGCACAAGACTCCTAGGTCAAAGACAAAGGACAGTTCATTAATTGCAGTAAAAGCAGTAGATGGAGAATAAGCATTCTCTCCCACCAACGCCTTGAGGCCCGGTTTCACAGGGTGTTGCATAGAGGGTCAAGCTCCTCACACACTGCGTTGCGTTTCTAGAACAGGAGCATTGAGCTTAGGAAATCCAAATATATTTCACTGCAATAAACATGTTTATACTTCACTCTGGAGAGAGACACTCTCTATTTTAAGACTTTAAGCAAATCTGTTCTTTGCCCCAGAGGGAGATATTATCTTCTAGGTCAGTTTATTACCTAAATATCCTTCAAAAGTTAGTGTAGAACAAATATGGTCAGTGCCTCTGCTTGGAAGACGTGAGGAAGTGCAACAGACCCATAGAGAATTATCTCTCAAGAGTCTCATTTCTACTACATTCTATTTGTTAGAAGGATAAACATTTACTGAGAGATTGAGGCACAAGGACTTTTGCTTTCAACAAAGATAGAGTAACAAAGGCCAGCTTTACTCTCTAGTCTGAAGCCCAAAACTGGACAAAATATATGAACAATGGATTTCAAGACATTTGAATTAGAAAATGAGTGATGGTAACCCCCGAGAAATGGAAAACAAACAAGTAAGCTCTATGATTCCTCCCACTACTGACCTGAGAGACGGGGGGAGAGTGATCACAGAGCTCAGAAATTCCCTGAGGCCAAGCTGAGAGTCTGGGGAGATCAAGGTGGTTAGAGTTCTCAGGGCAGAGTACAGGGGAGGAGAGAGCTATACCCAGAGATAGAAACACTGGGCTAATAAACTTACTAAAAATTATTGTTGCTCTTTAAAAAAAAATGGCTGCACTGGGCCTTTGCTGGTTGTGGCACGTGGGCTTCGTTGCCCCACAGCATGTAGGATCTTGGCTCCTTGGCCAGGATTGAACCCAAGTCCCTTGCATTGAAAGGCAAATTCTTAATCACTGGACCACCAGGGAAGCTCCTTTAAAAAATTTTTTTTAAGTTATTGCTATCTTTAAAAAAAGAACCAAAACAAACAAACAAAAAATCCAATGCTCAAGATCATTTCTATCAACCCAGAACTAAAACTGCAGAAAATAATAACAGGCAAAAGTTAGAGACAGGGACAAAAAGGAATTTTTTAAAGGAGATTAAAATGTGTTAAGATGTTTGTCTGCTTGTATAGAAGGGAAATACGAAGGGTAATAAATTGATAGAAGAAAGTTTGTATAAGAAAACCATCCAAAAAGAAAAATAGAATATAATTTTTAAATAACAAGAGTATAATTTGATACACCCAAACAGAGGCAGAAAAGGATTATTTGTAAGAAAAACAAGGTGTTTAGAATATATTAAATGAGCTAGAAATGTTTTAATATGAGTAGTTAAAATAAAACATATGGATAAACTTAATGATCAAAAGAGGAGAGTCTTAGCTTATGTTCTCAAAACCAAGACCAGGAGTAAGTAGTTTACAAGAATCAACCAGCTATAAGAAAAAGATAAAGAAAGTTAAAACTAAAGGGAGAAAAGAAAAATATGAACCAAAAGAAAGCCAGGATAGTAATTTTAATATCAAAATACACTTGAAAATAAAAACATCCTAAGTGTGGAAGAGGGGTGTTCTCTAGTGCTGAGAAAATGAATAATAGTTCAAGAAGCTGCTACTGGTAATTGGAAATACTGACTCATGTCTCAGAAAGTGTTATGTGAAGCAGAAATTTTCTTGAGAATTAAAATTAATTAGCTATCATTAAAACATCATGGAGTTTGATATCAATTCAAATTGCCCTCATCTCTATTAAGTTCCAGTTTCCTTCTCTATTTACTAGCTTTGCTCCTTTCAACAAGTCACTTATCTTTTTTTGGTCAGTATCCTCTCAACAACAGGATACACAATATCTAGCTAACCAACTGTGTGACTTTAAGTTTGTCTCTCTGATTCTCAACTTCCAATTTCTAAAGTAGATATTTAAAAATACCTGCCATGCCAAACCAGGTTGGTAAGAGAAAGTGAATGTAAAGGGTTTGGTGAAATGTAATGTCCTATAGATATTACTGTTGTTTTTACCATTATAGCAGCAAATTTCTCGCTGTTCAAAAATTAGAACATGGCTTCCCAGGTGGCGCAGTGGTAAAGAAACTGCCTGCCAATACAGGAAACCAAATGACTTGGCTTCGATCCCTGCGTAGGGAAGATCCCCTGGAGAAGGAAATGGCAACTCACTTTAGTATTCTTGCCTGGAAAATTCCATGGACAGAAGAGGAGCCTGGTGGGCCACAGTCCTTGGGGTCAAAAAGAGTCGAACACAACTGAGCACACACAAACACATCATTCAGCAGCAATTTGCTCACCGTTCAGCTGTTGAACTGTATTTGCTCATTGAAACAGCTGTACTGTTTCAAAAATTAGAACATGGCTTCCCATGTGGCGCAGAGGTAAAGAATCCGCCTGCCAATACAGGAGACCCAAGAGACTCAGGTTTGATGTCTGGGTAGGGAAGAAAATGGCAACTCACTCTAGTATTCTTGCCTGGAAAATTCCATGGAGAGAGGAGAAGCCTGGTGGGCTACAGTCCATGGGGTCATAAAGAATCGAACACAGCTGAGTGTGCATACACACACTTCATTATAACAATTCACTCACTGTTCAGCTGTACTGTTTGAGAAATTAGAACATGTCAATATAATAATATTATCATGTATGTACACAGAATGCATATATTTTCACACTATTTTTCACCACCCAATTAGGTATTGCTATTCCCACTGTAAGACAATGACACTAATTCAGAAAGGTCACAGAACTGGACAAGGATCATTCAGCTAGAAACCTACAGGGCGTGTATTGAACTCATATCTTTTGGACACCACTGTTAAAATGTGGCACTCTATTTGCCAAGTAAAATACACATAACAAGCATTCTAATCAAACATTGAAGAGACACTCTGAAAAGAGTTAAAACTAGTAAAGGAAATGGCCCCTTAGTCCTTAAAGAGGTGTAGAGGCGTAAGGAAGTAATTAGAGAAGTAGTCAGCTTTCAATGCACCTCAGAGCATGAGAGAAACCAGTGTCATAAATGCAGTGAGGCGTCTAGTTCTCTGGGTCTTCAGCCAATGGAAGTCAAGAATGGCACAGAAAGCCCTCATACTGTCAACTATTCCACACAATGCTCTATTTCAGGGTAAATATAGGGATCATTTCTTCTACACATGGCATTTTCTCAGAAAGCACAAAATGAAACCAGCTGCTGAAACAAAGGAATGACCTTTCTTAGCAGCAGCTGAATGTCCTGGATTCTTTTCTTCCCTCAGTAGTCAACAAGATCCAGGAATTCACTGCCTTTCTAGGCAGGGAAGAGCAATCCATGGATGAGCAATGGAGACAAGAAGGGAGGAAGAGTCTCATTGGTGGAGTTGTTTGGGAGACACCCAAGTTGTCTGTCAAGTACTTTCTCAGTGTTAGTGAAAGGTGAGACTGGGTTAAATTGTGAGGAAGCCACTGTAAGTCCTCTCCCCTCCCCCAGTCCATATTTCAGAATCTTCTTGGTGGGAAAGCCCCATTTCCCTTTCCCCACACTAGCCAGCTTTCTCCTACTTCCTCATTGTTCTGATTACAAATCTGTTTTTAAGCGTTTACACCTAGGGGTAAGAACAAAAAGCATTTGCTCTGGGCATACTTGCTCTTCAAGCTTCATCTCCAGTCATTGACTGAGGGAGTCAGTCACCTCATTGAGGCAATTTTGAGGAGAAAAGAGGAGAAGCTCTGGATGGAAGAAGCAGAGAGTCCCTCCATGCCTGTGAAATCTCAGAGCTGAGGTGCAGGCTTACTCCTAAGACGGCAGGGCAAAGCAGTGGGCAATTCCCTTTCCACTTTCCAGCTACAAGCTCCATATTGCACTATTTACTAACTAAAGATTTTGAGGAAGGAAATTTTGTGGCTACCTTGTCAGTGAGGGAGAAAAAATTCCACCAGGGGTAAGTGGACTGTTTTATGAACCACAAAGAGGAAATTAAAATCCTTTCCCATCACTTCTTGGTATTTTGGCTAGAATCAAGTGTAGTTTCTGTTCTTATCAGTTTAATATCTTCTCCCACTGAAAAATGTGGCTCTGCTATGTTGGGGCCAGGAGTAATTAAACCAGTGTTAGGAGGAAAGAAAGTGAAGTCGCTCAGTCATGTCTGACTCTTTGTAGCCCCATGGACACCAGGCTCCTCCGTCCATGGGATTTTCTAGGCAAGAGTACTGGAGTGGGTTGCCATTTCCTTCTCCAGGGAATCTTCCTGACCCAGTGATCAAACTCAGGTCTGCTGCATTGTAAACAGACGCTTTACCGTCTGAGCCACCAGGGAAAACAAACACAAATTACGAGATTTTCTAATCAAATAATGTAGCTTCCCAGGTGGCTCAGTGGTAAAGAATCCGCCTACAATGCAGGAGACTCAGGTTCGATCCCTGGATGGGGAAGATCCCCTGGAGGAGAAGATGGCAATCCACTCCAGTATTCTTCCTTGGAGAATCCCATGGATAGAGGAGCCTGGTGGGCTACAGTCCATGGGATTGAAAAAGGGTTGGACACAATTTAGCGACTAAACAACAATTAAATAACACACTTCAACCTTTGATTTTCCAGCATAAACTAAGGCTTGAGAATAAATGTGGTCTTAGGTTTTTTGCCTTTAACTGTAAAAGTTATCTGCATTATGAACTTCTCAGGGGAAACTAGTTAACCAGAGCCTAACCTGCTGGGGTATTATCAGAGTTGAACTGATCTGAGGGAAGAACATTATCTAATTACAGTCACCTCTAGCCTTCCATGTAAATATAGGAAAATACTCAACCCCAACCTGTTCTAGTCATTCTGTCTGGCCTAAGGCAGGGAGGGAAAAATGACAAACACTTCTGAAGTTCCCACTCTAGAGGCACAGGCTCATTAAAAGACTGAGACCTAGTCAGCGACTTTAGAACACTTCCCTTTCCCCCACACCTCACCACCATACTGTGAATGGTGCTTTGACAGCATTTCCTCTCACCTGGTACATCATGTCTAGCTACCAGGATACAGCAAGGATGTGGAGCCACGGGAGCTCTCATATATTACCGGGGGGAATACAAAATAGCACAGCCACTTTGGAAGACAATTTTGGAGTTTCTTACAAAATTAAATATACTCTTACCATACGACCCAGCAATCACTCTCCTAGGTATTTTCTTAAATGAGTTGAAAATTTTGTTCATTGTTGTTCAGTCACTAAGTCATGTCTGACTCTGTGACTCCACAGACTGCAGCATGCCAGGCTCCCCTGTCCTTCGATATCTCCCAGAGCTTGCTCCACTTCTTGTCCATTGAGTCAGTGATGCTGTCCATCTCATCATTTGCTGCCCTCTTGTCTCTTTGCCTTCAGTCTTTCCCAACATCAGGGTCTTTTCCAATGAGTTGGCTCTTTGCATCAGGTGGCCAAAGTATTGGAACTTCAGCTTGGACACCAGTCCCCCCAATGAATATTCAGGGATGATTTCCTTTAGGATTGACTGGTTTGATCTCCTTGCTGTCCAAGGGACTCTCAAGAGTGCTCTCCAGCACCACAATTTGAAAGCATCAATTCTTTGGTACTCAGCCTTCTTTACTGTCCAACTCTCACATCTTTACATGACTGCTGGAAAAACCACAGCTTTGACTATAAGGACCTTTTTTGGCAAAGTGATGTTGAAAACTTATGTCCACACAAAATCCTGCCAAGGGATAGTCATAGTGAAACAGTAAGACCCTATGGTCCTTTCCCACTATGTCCTCTGCCTGACTGTGGGAAAACCTTAAATCAAAGAAATGAGAAAATGCAAAAACAAAGGCAAACAGTCCAATAAGACTAAATAATAATAGTTGAGTCATTGAAAGTGAAGGACAGTGAAAGTGGTAGTCACTCAGTCACATCCAACTCTTTGTGACCTCATAGCCCATTATACTCCTCTGTTCATAGAATTCTCCAGGCAGGAATACCAGAGTAGGTAGCCATTCCCTTTTCCAGAGGATCTTCCTGACCCTGCGATTGAACTAGGGTCTCCTGCATTGCAGGCAGATTCTTTACTGTCTGAGCCACTAGGGAAGCCCAGTTTAGTCATTAAGCATAGTCAAGAATCTTTAGTTCCTTCTCAAGGACTATAGATAATATTCTAAGCCATGTCCTGTGAGTTTTCTTATAGATACTGAAACTCCTACCATGTAGAAGTTAACTACATGATGACCAGACCGTAGCCATTAAATAAACTGTCACAATTCCCAGAATTGGCCTCAAAGGAATAGGAACACATCAACCCTGGAACTGAAGATTGACATGTCCATTATCAACATCCCCCATCAGAATGGCACATTTTTAACCTCAGATGAGGTTATTACTATATTGACATCTCATAATTATCCAAAGTCCTAAGGGCTCACTCTTGATGTTGTACATTCAATGGGTTTGGATGAATGCATAATAATATATCTTGTTGTTGTTTAGTTGCTACGTCATCCCTGACTCTTTTGTTACTCCATGGACTTTACCCTGCCAGGATCCTCTGTCCATGGGATTTTCCATGCAAGAATATTTGATTGTGTTGCCATTTCCTTCTCCAAGCAATCTTCCTGACCTAGAGATTGAGCCTGCAGTCCAGGAGACCTGGGTTGATCACTGATGGTGGATGCTGATAATGGTGGGGGCAATGCATGTGCAAGTATAGGGGATATATGGGAAATCTCTATACTCTTCTTCCAATTCTATTTTTAAAAAGTAAAGTCTTTTAAAAAAGAAAGAACCATTTAGCCATGCTACTTCAGTGTCTGACCACTTCCACAACAAACAAAAACAAATAAAAAAAACTCCCCTAAAGCAAAAACTCTTAAACAGGGGAGTAAGCATCTCTTTTTAGTACCAAATCTATGTTTAAGGTACACTGTTGTTTAATAACAAGGAAGTGTAGCTGGAAATTCAGAGCTGGTGGTAGAACTCAAGGTAAGTAGAGTCCACACAGAGGCTTTATTCACAGCTGTCTTCTTTGCTTATAAAACTTCAAAACCATAGCTTTATAATGAGCATTTAGTGGAATAAAACTCATGCATCTCAAGATTGTTATTAATTTCAATTGTTTGTGCTTATTGGTCCAATCTTTCTGGCCTGTCACCTGGAGACTATTAATTAAACAGTAGCAACAGCAGCAGGTGGTGATGTAAAGATATTTTTTAAGTAATTATTTTGGCTCAAGTTCAAACCAACCACTTTCAGGTTAGTAGGTCTTTGGGTCACGTTTGGAAAGGCAGAGATTTCCTGTCAAAATGTGGACAGAAAGAATAATCTTCCTCTATCTTTACTTCAATTGCAAAGTAAACTCCCTGTAAGGCATTTAGTTTATTTATTTTCAACAAAAAGATGATTGATTGCACCCAGATGAAGAAGGGGATTCAGGAAGAGGAAAAGATAAATGGGCATTCCTCTGCCCAAAGGAAACATTCAAACTCTTATGTTTAGGTCACAGGACAGGTCTGTTCTCCACATGCTGGCAGTCTTGGGGTCCAGTGGGGAGCAATTACTAAACATGTGTGCACATAGCATAAACCATAGAGCCCCAGTGCCCCTCATTGTAACCAGGATGTATATAACTTCCCTTAAAACAACAACAGTGACTATTTTCACACTGCCATGGGACCTGATTAAGTGCTGGAAAAATCTAAGCTTTTATACTTCAACCACTGCCTGGATATGGAAAGGGAGAAAAGACAGAAAAGAACTGATAATGAGGGAGTGGAGGTAGCGGGGAGTATGAGGAGATTTGTCAGAAAAGATTTCACAAAAAGGATATCTCTTGGACTAAGACTTACAAGATGAGTGTATAGTCTTCTGGAATTCTGGAAGAAGGGACAATCTAAGTAAAGATTCAGAGATGAGAAACAGCCAGGCATAGCACACTCATGTCTTCTGCATCTCCTCATCTTTTGGTATGAGCTCATGATTTGGGATGGTAGCATCATAGCCTGCACTATTTATTTAAATTTATTTATTTTTAATTGGATGATAATTGCTTTACAGTAAGCAATTTTGTGTTGGTTTCTGTAATATATCAACATGAATCAGTCATATGTATATGTACGTCCCTTCCCTATTGAACCTCCCTCCTACCTCCTAGCCCATCCCATCCCTCTAGGTTATCACAGAGCACCTGATTTGAGCTCCTCACATCAGACAACAAATTTGCACTGATAGCCTGAACTATTTAAATGGTTTTTCTCTCCTGCTGTCTTCCCAGTGCATGGTGTATCAGATCCATTCAAAGGAGTTTGACCATAGGCAATTTGCAACCTCAGAGTTTTAAGGCAAAGATAGCATGATGGCAGGGAGAATGACTGGCAGATCCATTTGGAATTAAATATAGTAGTTCAGAAAGAGAAAGAAAAACTGCTGGCCTGAACTCACGGCCAGACTAAGATACGTGGGGAACATGAGTTGTCTAACTATCTACCCCCGTAACTGGTATTTTCTCATATTTGCTCCATATTTGTATAGAGGAGCTGGGTGCTAATCACCACTCAGCAAACACCCAGCCCTGCATTACCCACAACCCACCTGTTTCCTAAGGCAGCTTAGAGACCACCTGCTGTTACTGAAGCAGATGCCATGAAGGTCTCAGCCCTCATTCCAGCTAGTGCAGGGTTGTCCTTAAAAAATTATCACTATAAACAAAATTTTCAATCAACTTTAAGCACCTCTTATAGACTAGCATTCCAGCTTTCAGCTGGCCTGACATACTGCTTGGTCTGTCTCTGCCTAATTAAATCATAGCAGAGCACTTAGGTAGGAGAGGATTGACAGAGGCACTACGGCAAAGCGGCGTGAGTTTGGGACTGACATGTATACATTGCCATATTTAAACTTTAATGCCCTTCCATGAAAAAAAGAAAGTGAAATGTGACCTCGCAGCTGAAAAGCAAGAGTTAAGGCAGAGGGTAAAAGTCCTCCGTGGACAATAGGAAAGAAGAGCTGGAAAGGCAGGAAAAGAAACTTGAAGTAAGTGAGTCTTAAAAGCTGTGTTAGGGTTGCATGTTATTGAGTCACTACGCTGTGTCTGACTCTTTTGCAACCCATGGACAGTAGCCTGCCAGGACCCTCTGTGCACGGGATTTCCCAGGCAAGAATACTGGAGTAGGTAGCCGTTTCCTTCTCCAGTAAATCTTCCTGACCCGTCTCCTGCATTGGCAGGTGGGTTCTTTACCACTGAGCCACCAAGAAAGCCATTTGAGTTGAATAAGAGCCCCTAAATCACAGAGGCTTGACACAGAGGCTTAATAAAATCCCATGTGATTTGATTCTAGACAGGAGGGCTCTTCGGGGAGGCTTTCCTCAAGGTGGTAACTCAGGCTATTTCTCCCTGGGGCCCTGCCTTCTCGTGGTTTTAAAGTTGCCAGCAGGTGTTTAGAGGATCAGTTCAGAAGTGACGTATCACTTCCTCCCACATTGTTGACAATAACTAGTCATGAGGCCCACTTTGACGTAAACGGGGCCAGGAAATGTAATCTCTATCTGGGCGATGCGGTCTAGCAACTCTCCACTATAGAAGAAGGACCTTAAAATTATCATCTCCCAGTCTGCCACAGACACCAAGGGGAGACAAAATTCAAACGGTAATTGATAAAAATATTCTTTATTCATCCCCAAAAATGAATGGATAAACAAATGTGGTATATACATAATATGGATTATTATCCAGCCTTAAAAAGAAAGGACATTCTAACATATACTAAACATGAATGAACCTTTAAAATACTGTGCTAACTAAAATATACTAGTCATGCGGTGCTAAGCTGCCCAGTCATGTTCAACTCTTTGTGACCCTTTGGACTGTAGCCCGCCAGGCTCCTCTGTCCATGGGATTCTCCAGGCATGAATACTGGAGTGGGTTACCATGCCCTCCTTCAGGGGATCTTTCCGACCCAGGGATCAAACCTGAGTCTCTTACTTTTCATCAATTGGCAGATGGATTCTTTACGACTAGCGCCACCTGGGAATGTATATGTATGGCTGAATTTCTTCGCTGTTCACCTGAAACTATCACATGTTTGTTAATCAGCTATACCTCAATACAAAATAAAAAGTTAAAAAATCTAATAGATGTGCATTACCTTTAAAATCTGTTAGTCTAAAAGGCAGACAGTTCTCAGGTTCTGAGACTGTTGGTTTTGTTAACTTTGGGAAAAAATTCTTACAGGGTATGTGTAATGGTGGATCTCTGAGATACACCTTCCCCTGCCCAGATTTGTTTTTTTCTTTATTCAAGAACATTTGACACCCTCTAACTTGAATAGGCTTGTATTTTCCCTGGTGACTCAGACGGTAAAGCATCTGCCTACAATGTGGGAGATCCAGCTTCAGTCCCTGGGTCGGGAAGATCCCTTGGAGAAGGAAATGGAAACCCACTCCAGTACTCTTGCCTGGAAAATCCCGTGGACGGAGGAGCCTGGTTACAGTCCATGGAGTCGCAAACAGTTGGACATGACTGAGCGACTTCACTTTCTTTTTTCTTTAACTTGAAAAGGCTTAATTGAATGCTGTAACTTAACATTTCTCAGAGGACCAGAAGATAAATCTCTTGCCATGGAACATGCCACATAAACAACTTCCTCTGGGATTTTAACCTTTTTAACAAATAGATCTGTCACAAAGGGTACAGAGGAAGTGACAGGATGTCCAAGTAAAATATACAACGTTGGCAAGAAATGCATATGTGAAACTGCCCCCGAAGTCCTGACAAACAACATTTGTGCTCTCTTTTCGTCTTTGTCTCCATTCTTCTGACGCTGTGGTTCTGATTTTCTTACTTGCTTGTCCTTCTTCAGTCATCTCTGCAGCATCCTTTAATACAGTTATTGGGCAAAGGGGAACATGAACTCGGTGCTCATAAGAACAAAGCGCCTGGTAGAAAGGAAGCACTTAAGAACTTTTTTAAGGAGCTAAGATTGAAGATTGAAAAGCAGCCATTTCATTACAAATGCAGTGTGTGTGTTAGTCACTCAATAGTGTCCAACTCTTTGTGACCCCATGGACTGTAGCCTGCCAGGCTCCTCTGTCCATGGGATTCTCCAGGCAAGAATACTGGAGTGGATTGCCATTTCCTTCTCCAAAAAATGCAAAGTCTGGCTAATTCTTCAATATAGTCTTGCTATTGGTGAGACTTTAGGCCATTAGAGAGTATTGAGTAGAGTTCCCTGTGCTATCTGTGCTATACAGTAGGTCCTCAGAAGTTAACTATTTTATATATGTAGTTTGTGTATATGTCAGTCCCAATCGCCCACTTTATTGCCCCCCTCCTTGCAACCTGATAGCTATATGTTTGTTTTCTACATCAGTAACTCTATTACTGTTTTGTAGATAAGTTCATTTGTACTCTTTGTTTTAGATATGAGTAGTAGCTCATCTCCTCCAAGGCTTCTTAGGGTCCGGAAGGGTCAGAATGTTTTTTCTAGCCTTCCTTATATCATTTACAGAGTTCAGCACTTCACCAGGCGTGTAGTAGTTGCTTACTATATGTACATGTTGATTTGATTTTTTAATCAAGGAATATAGGCACTTTTCAAGCACAGTGATAACAAAAATACTTAAAAGACTTTGATAGAAAACAACAGCAGTGCAGTCTCTTGTACACATCCTCACCCATACCTGACTTAAGCAACAATTGAATTCTCATAGGCATTTCTGCTGGCACTTTTTCCATCTTACTTTTCCATATGTCTATTGTTTGGTTTATCTCCCCTATTGACTTTTTGCATTGATAGAGGATTTAATGTCATTAAAACACCACTACTCACACACTCAGCTCTCTTCTCCCCCTGTCTCAATAAAGTCATATCACAACAGTAAAAGAAATACTAGACATATTGCAAAGATGATGCAACTGTTATTCACTGCTGAGACAGCATATGCAAGAATTATATTTTTTCCATATTAAAAACCTTCTGTTTCACTTTCTTTTATCATTTGCACAGTTTCCTATGTGACTAATGATTCCATCATATTTGCTAAATGTTTGTCTATGTTCTTTCTCAGGGGCTCTTTTCTTTCCCCTAGAGTTCTGCACTCTGGATTTCTGCATCCTTTTGCCCAACATCATTCTGGGACTTCCTTCCCTTGGCTGCTGTTCCTTAGCTAGCTCTTTCTCAAGTCTTGTCATTCTCAATCCAGATTTATCCATCCTCAGTAAATCTTGCCATGATAGGATGCATGGAAGTTATATCTTTTGATATCATATATGCATAAAAATTAATTAGTTTTCACACTTGATTTCTGAATAAAAATAAGCCAATAAGTGGGAAATGGAATAGCATGTTCAAGGGCCCAGAGGCAAGAAAACATGACACATTTGTGAAACTATAAAAGAGTCATAGGCCTGTACCAAGCAGATGAACAAGACACTAAATTGCAGCATCATTTTTATAAGAAGATAATTTCAAATGAGAACAGAAGAAATAACTTCAGCTGACTATTAATTCAATAACTTACAAAAGCCAAGAATCATCTGGAGGAGCACAGAAGAGTCTTATCTATATAGTTGGACAGAATTAGGGACAAAACCATTAATGATTTTACATTCCAAAACAAAATTCTAACAGCAGCAAGATGTTATGGAAACAAGATGATTCAAGGAAACGTTTTCTGATGCCTTTTAATAATTTCATCTGCTTTTGAATGAGATCATTATGACTTTAGTCATTATAGTGGTTCCCAAACTTGACTATGTATCAAAATTACAAGGAGAGCATTAAAACAAATCAAGAGAAACCCACTTGGCTAGAGTTTAGAAATAAGTGGTGAGGAGAAAGAAACTGAGAGTATTGCGGATTAACAACTACTGGAAGTCTACCTGTCTTCATGCTCTCAGAGTCCAGTTACCATCCTATTCAGGGAGCAAAGCCTATGCCTTATGCCTCACTTCATCTCAATGCCCAGAACTCTCTCTGGCCAATGGCACGCACTTAATAAACTTATATTGGGTGAAAGAATCAGTGATACTCTTCACTTTCAACTATAATTACTGATAATCTAACTGCCCCACAACCTTACCACCCCTAACTAGCATGCAAGATACTTGAGCACCTCAATGATATGCATTATATCAGCATACCTAAGTAAAATATCAAAAGTATGAATAAATGAAAAAATAAATATAGTTATACTATATTTTATATATATTTTATATATATATAAATTTATATATATAAAATATATATATATTTCAATAACCTCCGTTATTGAAAGTTATTGAAATAAAGAAGTTATATAGTATATAAACCTGATAACAGTTTTAACTAATTATTTTTTCTGATATCAAAGGAACAAGTCAAGGCATGCTGTATTTTGTTGTTTCTTAAAGAATATGTAAGCAACACTAAAATTTCAAGATTCGAGATGAGGCTTAGAGGTGGGGAGAATAGAAAACAGCCAGAGACCTCTGGGAGATTCTTCTGAGCGTAGGTAATATTGAATTGGACTTAAGAGTCCTATTAAAAGGAAATCTTGCAATATTCTTATTACACAGCTGATAATTAGCAGCATATAGTTTCTGTTGGGTTTTTTGATAAATAAACATTTACAATACAGGTGCTCTATCTGACTATTATTTGCAAGAGATAATAAAAAGCTGACTAATAACATCTTTAGTGCAGACACTGAAAACATCCTCATCCAGGAAGATGATGCTTAACAGGATACGTTTAACCAATGACCTGCCAGTGTGTGAAAAAAAAGAGTCAAATAATTACAATAGCAAGCTTCAAAACAATTTTCCTAAAAATTTAAAATTCAAGAATTGAGATTTTAAGTCACCTATTGAAAAACCATACTGCATACATGTTCAGAAGCCCCCAGATGTGTAATTTTGGGTGGTAAGTCTTAAACAAGGACAAACTTTGTGGTAAGAAATTTTCCTACTTTTCCGTTGGGAAGAAATAAAAATTCTGTCAAAATATTCTATGGTCATTGTCTTTCCTTTCAACTCTTAAATTTCTTTCTGGTTATTAACATAATATGCATCTACTTGTAAAGTACACGTAAATAGGTATCTTATTTTTTTTCCGAATTCCTTACACAACTGAAATATAATGTGTACATTTAGAATCTTGACTTTTCCATTTACTGTCTTTGTGAATAAAATTTGACTTATTTCTGATTGTTCTCATGTAATACATTTATAAAATAATAAATAAGGTGTGAACACTAAGAATTTTAACATATATAGCTAGCCAAATTGCTTTCCAGAACTTTTGTACCAATATACTCACCAAAATTTGATGGTAGTGCCCATTCTATTTCACTGTTTTTTAGCACTGGATTTTAAAAAAATTATTCTTTGCTAATATGAAAGAGAGAAATGTAGTTTCCTTTTTGTTTAGTTTGTACTTACTTAAGCACTACTAAAGTTCTTTATATTTTCTGGTTAGTTATATTTTTCTTATGCGAATGGGAAGTTCATGTTCTTTGCCTGTTTATCTCTCAAGGTATTACTACATTTATTATAATTTTGTATGACTTATTAATATGTTAAGATTATAAAGCTATCTATCATATTTCATAGAAATACTACACTTTCTTGATTCTAAATTGCCATTGATGGAAAGACATACCATTACTTTAATAACAGCTTTAAAGAAAAAAATGAAATGCTATACTTAAAAGATGTTGATTATAAGACATCTTGATTTCAGAGATGTTAAGGTACAGGTAATTTTAAAATATTAAATTGGGGAGAATATTAAAATACAAAGTTGGTTCCAAAAGGAGGATAATGACTTGTGTGTAGTTTAAGAGTTTATGTGTGCATGCTAAGTCATGCTTCAGTCATGTCCGACTCCTTGCAACCCTATGGACAGTAGCCCGTCAGGCTCCTCTGTCCATGGGGATTCTCAATACAAGAATATTGGAATGGGCTGACATTTCCTTCTCCAGGGGATCTTTCCAACCCAGGGATTGAACTCCCGTCTCTTATTTCTTCTGCATTGGCAGGAGAGTTCTTTACCACTAACACTACCTGGGAAGCCCCTTAAGAGTTTATATTTGGGTATAAATATTATTCAAAATGTAAGATAATGCTTGATACCTCAGCAATATGATTTAAGATGGTTATTGGGTATCTTGCTTGCATGTGAAAATAATAACTACCTTAACCAAAGGCTCTTTGGAGCTATTTGTCAGGGCAGCCACCAACTAAAGCCTGTTAGTGAAGGAGTTGTTCCGCCCAGTCTTGAGCAGCAAACCCCAGTTCCTTGGGGTCCTCTGGTTGCCAAAGCAAAGCTCAGTCCAGCCTGCATTCTTGTGCTCCATCTCTTGCCTGGAGTGATGGGGAAATGCAGTGTTTGCTCCCCCACTGACCTGGGGATATTTTTTCCCTTTACCATGGATCTAGGCATGACAGGAGGGAGCAATAATGCATGTTTTTGTTTTGCTCATGCTCTATTTTCTGAGTAAAAGGTCATTCTACTTTTAGTTGGATTTTAAAAAATCTGCCTTTAATTAGCCAACATGACATAGTCTGAATCACCTCACTGTTATCCCAGCTCTGTTGGCTCCTGTCTTAATTTAAAATTTTAATACTTTATTCATCATGAGTATTTTTGCATTAATTTTGATTTTTTCCAAAATACGGCATTAAAATATTTTTTCTCTTGATTACTGAGTGACTCCCTTCAATTTTGTACCTGAAATGAATGTCCTGCTCACCCCACCCCTAGTCCAGATCCTGCCCTGAATGACTGTGTGGAGCAGAGCCCATCTACCAACCACATTGAACTGGGAGTAATAAATGTTCCTTGTGCTATAACAACTGAAGTCATTTACCTTAACTAATATAATTTACTAATTTATGTGATTAATTTTCCTACATATCCAGCAGATGTTTCTTAAACGTATCCTTTATTTAACAAAGACTTCTATTTCTATAATATCCAAAACTTGTCTTGTGGCTAATTCAGGAGACATGCTGATAATTAGCTTCTATTATCATTTTGGAATCCATTAAAGACCTTATATCATTGGTTCTGCTCAGAATAGTTTCCCAGATCTGATACTCCTCCAGGGGATCTTCTCAACCCATGGATCAAACCTGCATCTCTTTTATGCCTTTGTGGCTCCTGCATTAGCTGGTGGGTTCTTTACTACTAGCGCCACCCCAGATGCCCCTGAGAGCACGCACATTCAGCAATATATCTTGAGCAGCAATATAGTACAGTAGTTATATGCACAGACTGTGGGATCAGATATTATGGATCCGAACACAAATTTGGTGGACTGAGTAATCTTAGATTTGATAGTAACTTCTTCAAACCTCAATTTCTTCATTTATAAAATGAGGCATGTAATAGTACTGTCTCACAGTGTTGTGTGAGGAAGAATTGAGATGAGATTTGGCATATAGTCAGCAAATGAAAATTATTAGTAGTTATTCTAATTTTCTTTTGGGTAGAGGTCACTTTTTACCTCTCCCATTTAGGTGTTTGATGTAAATTTGAATTGAGACAATATTATCAACTAATGGTGCCTGATTTGTTTTAGCAGAATCATAGATGCTAGACAAAAACTTACACTGAAATTTAAAAAGCTGGACAGTAAAAAGGTCCTGTGCCAGTCCTGTTGCTGGGAAAGCAGTGGAATGGACAGGCAGGAACTGCCACAGCCCGGAAATTCAGGTGTCAGACTGGCTCCAAAGAGCTTGAGTTACCACCCATTATGAGAGCTGTCAGCGGGGGAGTTATAAATAAGTGTGGAATCTCCTCTCCCATTGGATTAAATTCAAAATATGCAATAGCAACTTGAATTAAGATATCTTTGCCAAAAAGAAATCAAAGAAAACAATGGACTTTGGAATTTCTCTTGAAGTCAATTTCCCAAAGGGACTTTTTTTTTTTGCTTGCTTACTAGCTTGTTACCAAAAATGTCTCAATTCACAGAAAAGAGTTAGCAGGAAAAAAAAAATTTATATTACCGCATATCTCAACGGCAATTCATAGAAGAGGAGACCAGATAAGAAAATTGACTTTTTGTTTCAGTTTATCGAAAAGATTTGTGTCCTGGATTATGGACTCATGGATTCATAGCACTTAAAGCCATGAGGGGCCCTTGAAAGCACTCAGATGTCTCCTCCATCTCCTCCACCTCCTCTTTCTTCCTGTTCTCCTCCTTCTTCTCCTACTTTTTCTTCCTCTACTTCTCTTCATTCTTCTTTTCCTCCTTCTTCTCTTTCTTCTTTGCAGATGAAGAAACTAAGGCTTCAAAAAGAAGGAGAAGTTAGGTCCCCTGATTTGATCTAGTGCTTATTTGGTATGATTCTTCAGCTGTATGTTGCCTAGTCTTTCTTAAGAGTTCTACAGTTGTACAAAAGCCCTGCAAAGACCTTCACTCTGTCCAAAGACTTGAGAGCAAGATGCTAAAAACATGATAATATTGGTAAATTCCAATTTCTTTTTAAAGTATTTAAAATGGAAAGGATCAAGCAATGGTTTTGAAACCCACGCTAATGTCTCTTTCAAAGGGCTGAGTGTTACATTTTAGTTGCTCAGGGCTGGGACCACAGACATACATCTGCTCTTTTATTTGGAATATCAGGCCTTCTCAGACAAAATTTAACAAGATTTGTGTTTTGGTAGAACACAGAGAAAAGGAAGGACAGTTGTGAAGGGGTTGCTAGCCACAGAGATTATCTTCAAGGTGCTTGTGAGACATAAAATGACATGAACCCCCCCCAAAAAAAAACTATGCTTGTTACACTTATTAATGCATTAATTCAATGAACATACACACTCTGCACTGTGTACAAACTGGAGAATCAAAGGCTCTGCTAGGAAGGCAAACATGTAAGAATCTACAATGCAATCTGATCAGCATAGTAACCTGCCAGGATTTGAGCTAAATCCTGGCTACAAGGCTACAGTGATGGGGATTGGTGACTCCAGCTTTTCAGGATGAGTAAGTTGAGGTGGACAAGATAGGAAGAGTGTTCCTGGTAAAGGAAGAAATAAACTGCAAGTTTTGTTCTTCAGAGGTGGTGATTCATGGCTAAATTCTGAAGGATGAGTAAGAATATATAGACAAGATAGGAAGAGCAATCTGGGAAGAGGAAGCAGAGAAAATCTTTAAAGTTTCTTTCCAGTTTTGATAAGCTTCTGAAGGGCAGGGGCCATGTATTGCTCAACTTTATAACCCTAACTCTAGCACAAAGCCTGGCCGAGGGTAGGGTATATGGAATGATTGACTGTTGAGTAAATGATGGATGGATACAGAGAAGAGAGGGGTCCTCATTTTCAGTGTGCAGAACTTCACACTGTATCCCAAATGGGCCCTGGGAATCTATGTATTTTTCCAAGCTCCCCTGAGCCTCTGGCATGAGACATTCATCAGACCCCATGACCAAGGGCAACATCTGGCAGCAGCTGCTTGGCTGTCCAAGACACACCAGTCTGAAGAGGAAGGTACTGTTTTCTTAGTTTGGGGCTTTGGTGGGGAATGAAGTAAATCTTAACAAAGAGATAAAAATAAGCTGCAGGATAAATCAAGTTGTCCCTTAATAAAAACATGGACTAGGGGGTATGGGTGGGGGTGGTGAACAAATTAAATTCCCCTTAGTGGGTAGACAGTCTTCTTTTGATGTTGGTTTTAAAATTAAGGATCGTTTTATAGTATCTGGATAAAGTAAGCTATCCCCATGGCTACAGATCTGACAGAATTTAAGAGGAACATGGCTAAACCTCCCCAGATCCCTAGTTTCTGAAGCCTTCTGCTGCTTCCAGAAACTAAAGTTTGGGTTGTGGTTGTGAAGGCATTGGGGAAAATCACTTTCATTATGTTGGATTTTTTTTTAAGCAGAAAAAATAATACAAACCAATGGTATTTTTTTTTTCAAATAGAACAAAAGGATAACATAAAGCAATATTCATAATTGTTGGACCTGCGTCATGGGTAAATGGGCAGGTGGCTCGTTATATCATTCTTCCAGCCTGACAATGTTTAAAATTTTCCCTAACAAGATATATTTTTAAAAAGAGCTTCCACTCATCCCCATGGTCTGTATCCCTTTAGACCTCCAGTTCCACTCTCCAGAGTTACATATGGCAATTATTTCTGCTATATTCTTCCAAACATTTTCTGACCATTTATAAGCACATGTCTGCACATATAGAGCCTGATTTTTAAAGCAGTATCTTATATGCATATTAGTTGGAACCTTCATTTTTTTTCTTAACATTACATTATATAAGTTCCTTCAACAGCAGAGCTCATTCTTTTAATGGCTATATAGTATTCTATCAATGTTCTGTATACTCTGTGGAATTCATGTTTTCAATATCCTTGCAAATACAGTAGGTGAAAAAGTAAGGGCCAGCATTTTTTCATATATTTATTAATCACTCGTATTTCTTTCTTTGTGAATTTCTCATTCAAATCTTTTACCTGTTTCTCTTTCAGGGATTTTCTTGTCTTTTCTTTTATTTGCTTGTAATGTTTCTCTAAGAATTATAAGACTTTCTCAAGAACTTTCACAAGTGGATCTGATCATGGTGACTTCTGCCAAAGGCTGCAGTCTTTTCATCTTCCAGAACAATGACTTACTTGGAAGTACTGCTCTTCCAGGGTGATCTGACCACTGAACCACTCCCACCATTTCGTCCCCTCCTCTCCTCTTTTTCTTCTTCTTACCCACTCACCCCCTCTCCCAACCAGAAGACTAACTTCTTGGAGTTCCCTCTTGGTGTTCCTCAGCCTGGATAATACACAGAAGAGACGTCTGGCTCTTCTTGATCCCCAATCAAGGTGCAAGCCCCACTGGTTACTGATATTTTATCATTTCCTCTCATCCCAACTCCCCATTCCTTTTCTCTCTTCTGAATCTTTGCTCTGAGTCTCCCACCACTCTCATCCCATGATGACGCTTCCTATGTCTTCATGGCACTTCTCTCTTTGCCTTAAATAAAATGTAGCTCTTTCCTGAGACACCAAGCAGGCTCTTGAGTGACAGCTGCTCCTTTTCCCACATCCTATGTAAAGCTTTTGGGACTGAAAATTAAATCAGGACCTTCCTTACTCCCCACTATTGCTTTCAGACCATTTCTCCTCCACACTTTTGAAAAAGCCTCTATTTACTGTCACCAAACTTACAAACTTACCTGCAACTATACCCATAATTTCTCTCTATTTTTGTCCTATTTCAATATTCCTCCCTGCTTGGAGTTGATCTCTCTGCTCGTGCTCTTGGCCCCATTCCCCTCCCAGCTTTGGAGGTACCTTGGAAAGTGAAAGTGTTAATCATTCAGTCACGCATGACTCTTACAACCCGATGGACTATATCCTGCCAGGCTCCTCTGTCCATGAAATTCTCCAGGAAAGAATACTGGAGTAGGTTGCCATGCCCTCTTCCAGAAGATCTTCATGACCCAGGGATCAAACCCACATTTTTTTTGTCTCCTGCACTGGCAGGCAGGTTTTTTATCACTGAGCTACCAGGGGAGCAAAGTTGCCTAGGGACAATTCCTGACTTCATCTTGACAGCCATGTGGCCTTAGGCAAGTTCTTTGCCATTTGTAAAATGAGGACCATAAGATTATTTCCTTTTATGAGGATTAAGTCTGTGAATATGTGTAAATATAGAATATATCTCGGAGAAGGCAATGGCACCCCATTCCAGTACTCTTGCCTGGAAAATCCCATGGACAGAGGAGCCTGGTAGGCTGCAGTCCATGGGGTTGCTAAGTCGGACATGACTGAGCAACTTCGCTTTCACTTTTCATTTTCATGCATTGGAGAAGGAAATGGCAACCCACTCCAGTGTTCTTGCCTGGAGAATCCCAGGGACGGGGGAGCCTGGTGGGCTGCAGTCCATGGGGTCGCACAGAGTCGGACATGACTGAAGCGACTTAGCAGCAGCAGCAGAATATATCTGTTCTATATTTAGAACAGTGCCTGATCCATTGCAAATATCATAGAAGTGTTTACTAAATCATTCACATTTTAAAATGTCTCTCCTGTGACACAAACCAAACCTACAAACAGTACACTTTCCCTAGATCCCACTTTCCTCTCTATGGGATCTCACTACCACACTATGCTTTTTGAAACACTGTTGACACTTACTGGGTGTCAACAGTAAGTGTCATTACCTTGTATTCGTAGTGTAACTTGCTGCAGATAGAACTCGTTAAATCTATTCTTAAAAAGGATAATATTTACAACTTCCTAGTTGAATCCAATAACTTCTTTCCAGTCTTTATTGATTTGTTATTGGTGTTTAATTATAAAGGCTCACTGCTGACTCTATAGCACCATCGTCTTCTTCTGTTTCTGCTCCTAAAAGTCCGTCCACCCCTCTCTGTCCCTTTAACTGTCCTTTTCTTTGGCACAATCCCCTAAACAGAGATGTCCCCAAGATTCTGCTCTAGGTTTCTCAGTGATCTCAGGCACTAGCAAAGCTTTGATCATCATTTCTAACTTCAATCTCCATTCCAGATCTGGGCTGAGACAAGGAGAGAGACATGCCTCCTGGACATCATCACTTGGATGAGAAGCTAAAACTACTAAGTTCAAATGTGTCCACCAGTCTGCCACCTCCACATATTTCCTACTCTCTGAGGGTTTTTTTTAAAGGGAATGGTGCAGAGTCTACCCTGCCCCCTAAACCCAAATCCCATTTGTATTTCTTGGATGCCCCGCCCTTCCTAAGCCTCCACATCTGGTCAGTCATCTGTTGCTCTGATCTCTTCTAAGTCCATTTTTTTTTTTCTAAATTTCAAATCCACTGGGTTTCTGGTCTGCACCAGCCTCTTTGCCTCTATGGCCTTACAGAAGCCAAAGTGATCTTTCTGAAATTTGGACCTGATGTTCTGCTTCCCTGGTTGCCAGCATATCACAGGCTACCTGTTGCCCTAGAGTCCAACTATTAGCCCCCAACCAGGATATACTAGACGTCACTTGCAACTGCCACAGAGCTGATTTTTAACAATCCAGGAATTTGGATTGTTAAGTTATTGATGATTGAAATCAGTCAGGATAGGCACAGTCTATGGAAATTGATCAAAGACCCCAGAGCTGGTTTACCAACATATTTCACCTACCACCTCATCTCTTAAAACTTCCCAGCTGGAGCTCTGTTCTCCAGCTGTACTGAAAATGAACTATTGCCAAGTGCCTACTACTTCTCCACCCTTGTACCACACTGCCGCCAAAGGGCATCTCCTCCTCTTCTATAGGCTCTCTCCTACTCATTCTTACATTAGTACTCACCTCCTCAAGGAGGCTTTTCTTGATGTTCCACCCTCAGATTAACTTAGGTACTCCTTACCTGATGGCTCGGACAGTAAAGAATCTGCCTGCAATGCAAGAGGTCCAGGTTCGATCCCTGGATCAGGGAGATCCCCTGGAGAAGGGAATGTCAACCCACTCCAGAATTCTTGCCTGGGAAATTCCATGGACAGAAGAGCCTGGTGGGCTACAGTCCATGGGGTCACAAAGAGTCAGACTTGACTGAGTGATTAACACACACTCCTTCTGTGTTGTCACAGCACCCTGTCCTTCATAAGTTTGTGTTTGCATCCATGACTACATATAAAATGAAGGCTTTCTATTTGCCACACAGTGTAGAAAAAGTTGAAATGCATGATCTCATTTAATCCTCATGATAATTATATGAGATGTTTGCTTTAAGTTAGAGAAATTTAGTATCAGAGCAGTTCTGTATGCTCTATGAGGTTAGAGGCTACCTGCACACCCAATGTATATCACAGTGCTGGTACTCAGTAGTCGTTCAACACAAGTAGACATTGAATAAACTAATTCTAAACCACTAAAACAACTGTTTGCCAAATTCTACATTATAACATTCACCGTTTTTGGTCCCCACATTTATTAATATTCATATATCCTCTACAATTGTACAAATGATATTGACTAAGAAGTTTACCCACGACTCTCCATAAACAGCTGGTGCAAGACTCCTTTTGCAGGCAGCAGTGATCAAGAATGCACCATAAACCCTATCATTAATCAGACCCCAACTACACATTGCTTCTGGGTTTCCATCTACCTATCAAGTCTAGGGGGCTAGGGTTTCTGTCTTAAAAACATTGGCTTCCAGAGGTTCTTCAAGATGCTCAAGTACTTTTTCAGTGTTTTGTCTTTAAGTTTTGATTTCTCCATGACCACAGCTGAAATTCAATTGACCTTTTCCCATGGTTTCAAAACAGCAACTAAGAAGCTGAGTTTTAAAATTGAACCAGAGACAGGGGTTATGAACCTGAGTGCTCTCCCAGCCATTTGGTTGCACTGTAGACAATTAGGGCACAGTTTTCCCCCCAATGAAATGATATTCATTTGAGGATGAAACTGCTCCCAAATGACTTTACCTCTTGGGTTTCTTTGGCGTTCATGACAAGTGTCTGTTGTACCTCAGTGGGACCTTTCCTATCAATGGCATCCTTCACCTCTCTGTTGTCCCATTATCTATTGGTTCCTTAAATGGATTCAAAAATCCTAAATACAAGAGAGCATTTCCTCCTTGGGATGGAACCATGCATTTCCTGTAAGTAGAGCAATGGTTTATTTGAATCATTAAGAAAAATCAACCAAATCAAGGTAAAAGAATTTTTAAGTCAATTGATTAAAAATTGGTTCTTTTTTAAATGATGTGTAAAACTCAAACTTTTATTGATTACTCCTGAAGATTAACTACAAGAATCAGAGATGCACTAATGGGAGGCCATTGTATTTGAAGAAAACCGAAGTAAAACCATTCTATGAGAAGGATTCACTCTCCATTTTCTTTAGTCTCCTTTGGCAAAGTATTTGCAACACAGCGAAGCAGACTGAAATAAACTTTGTTATGAGAATTGCATAAAGGGAGCTATTTACCTGATTTAGGTTTCTATAGTTCACCATACTTCAGAGGGGATTCTTTAACCTCAAGGCAACAAGAAGTAATAAAAGGACTTCCCTGGCAGTCCAGTGGTTAAAACTCCATGTTTCCACTGTAGGAAGAAACTAAGATCCCACATGCTGCACAGCATAGCCAAAAAAAAAAAATTAAATACAAATGTTAAGATAAAAAAATAAAAGAAACAATTAAAAATATTTGCTGAAAATAAATAAACCCACATTCTGTACTGTGAACCACATGTACAATGAGCAGTAGATTATATCACTGTTGATATCCAATATGTATGGAAAGCTATTTTGATTAAAATTTTCTATTTTGTTTACTTTTCTAAAATTTGGTCCACAAACTATATTCATAGAGAAGTACTGGATACAGCCATCATTGTATCATCAGTGTATCACCAATGAAGTGCTGCTATCTTGAGTATGGGCTTAAATTTTGGATCTCCAAGTATAAACTTCTGAAAAGGCTCCATTTCCTTCTATATTTTTTAATTTAGCTGTAATATACATATAATAAGTGCTTAAATCTTACATACAGCTTAATTACTTTTTACATGTGTATACATCCATGAAAGTATCATAAGGCTTCCCAGTGCCCATTGCAGGTCAATATCCTCCAAGGATAACCACTGTTCTTCTATCTCCATGAGTTAGTTTTAACTGTCTTTGAACTTTATACCAATGGAAACAATTATTTTGTATCTGCCTTCTTTCATTCAAGGCTATGTCCGTGAGATTCATCCATGTTTTTGCATGTAACAACAACGTGCTCTTTTTCATTGTTTTGTAATATTCTACTGTGGATGGACATTTTGGTTTGTTTAAGTCTTTGGTTATTATAAATGAAGGAACTATGAACATTCTGGTATATCTTTGAGGTGGAAGTATTTCTATTTAGGTACATACCTAGAAGTAGAATTGCTGCAGTATAGAAGTGGCTATGTTTGGAAACTTTAGCTAATTGGAAAAAAGTGGTGATAGGGGAGACAAAAATCACCTTCTACTGGTATCTACTTGTGTTACTTGACATTCTTAGAGAGGATTTTATAATTGCAGTTGGCCAAATGAAACAGATGTGATTCTAGGTAAAATTGCAAGGAGCAAGTGGGAAGTCAGAAGGTACTTGAACTACATCACTAATATATTGCATATGGGCCGAATGAGAATTATTTGTGAGATTTATTTGAGCCTATCAGGAAATGCCAAAGTTCCAAATATTCTGGTCATTAAAAATTCTTAGAAAGATGAAAGTGCTCTAATTAAACTCAATTATAAGAGCTTTGATGCAATACAAAGCTCACCCTAGACCCCAAGTAATCTCTAAGGAATACTTTTCGACAGGGAACTAAACAGTGCTCTCATCAACTTTGTTTTTTCCATTCGTCACTGTGGGGTTTGGTACTTCCAGTTGGAAGTCATCAGTGAGAATAAAAATATTTTCAATTATTATTTTATCCACGGCACCCACCTTCAAATAAAATGCCTCCTCCTCCCTCTCAGGGTTTTTCCTAGCTTGAGTTAATTCTTTGTGTAGAGAATAAAGCTGGTGCCAAATACAAGTTAATAATTATATTGTGCTTATCCTCTGGGGAAGCTGAAGTCTGATCAACTTCCTCCACATTGCAGAACTGTTTCTTCTTCCCCTTGAATGTTTCTTTGCCCCTCCCCTCCCCTCCCCTCCCCTCAACCACCACACACAAATGATTTGTATTTACTTTTCTGTCCTAGTCTCCATTTGCATTTTATTCTTTATTACTCCACCTTATTCTCTGTAAAAACCCCTTTGAAAATGCAGATCTTTAACTCTCTTCTCACATCCCACTGGCATTAGATCAATTATACAAAGGTTATCTTGAGGTTTTGTCTAGACTTTAAAAAAAAAAAAGCATCCTGGGAATAGTTTCAGGCTTTCTAATTAACTGGGCAGTTCTGGAAATTGTCTGTTTTTGTCATTCCTCACTTGAATTACGGTATTCATCACTGGTCCTCCATATCAGGGTGTGCTGCTGAGACTTCTGCTAATACAGGATGTAGCAGTTTGGACTCTCATGAAAGTGTTCATTCTGTATTCATTCTCAGAAAGAGGTGAAGTGATCTAAATGGAAATATTTATTTAGATTTCTTAATAAAAGAAAGTCTATGTTAGACTTTTTCTAAAAAATTCTACAAAGTCCTCATCAAGATCAGTGCAGTCCTCAAATTTTTTCCTTCTAATGGTCTTAACTTCTTTTGGCTCAATTTAACTTTGTTTCACAGAAATTTGGATAAGAGGAGACTATGTTGTTGGCTCAGACGGTAAAGCGTCTGTCTACAATGCGGGAGACCTGGGTTTGATCCCTGGGTCGGGAAGTTCCCTGGAGAAGGGAAAGGCAACCCACTCCAGTAGTCTTGCCTAGAAAATCCCATGGACAAAGGAGCCTGGTGTCCATGGGGTCGCAAAGAGTCGGACACGACTGAGCAACTTCACATTCACATTCATGTTGTTGTACACTATATAAGCAACCATTCTTCATGATCATCAACTGTGTTCCTATGTGGGAATCTCCATGTACAATTCAGAAAACTATGGCGACTGTAACTTTATTCAAATTGATCAGTAGTGTGTGGCTACATGAGTGGCAACCAACAAATTGAGAATAGTCAATATGTTGATTATAAAACGAGATCAGCTCTGCCTTCATGAGATGGGCCAAGAGTTGCTTCTTGCTCAGTGCCTTTTGCATGCTTTACCACTGAAGAAAGGCAAGGTAGAAAGTAGAAACTAACATTCACTGAGTGTCACATGTCAAACAGTCTGCAAACATTTTACATGGATTCTGATCACCCCACTGGGTGTGAAACAACTCTTCATAACAATGAGAACAGGGAAGTCCTTAACCTAGGGGTGCTCATGGATTTTACAGATTCTTGTCCAGTCTGAGGGAAATTTCTTGAGGGATGACTGGAAGGGGTCAAGCATCTGAGTCTAAAAGACTTCCCTGTTTTATTCAGTTTCATGCTCTGTGATGACCTAGGGGATAGGATGGAGATGGAATGGGAGGGAGGCTCAAGAGGAAGGAGTTATATATATACATATAGCTGATTCGCTTTGTATACAGCAGAGACTAACACAAAATTGTAAAGCAATTATAAGCCAATTAAAAATGCTAAATTTTTTAAACATTCAAAAGATTTCCCTGTCTTAAATAATTATTGGTCCAGCTCATGAGAATATTTTCTCAATTGCTGCTTCCTGTACTCAGCTTTGCCCTATTTCTGTTATTAAGTATTTAAAGCAGCTTGTTAATAAGTTACTGCTCTGCTTCTCTACTGCTGTTTGGCTACCACCCCAGGGATGGAAATTCTCCTGAATCACAGCTCAGTTATTATGTTCACTCTTGTCCTGCTTGGGCTGCCTGCCCTACTCACTTTTTCAGAAACTCCTGGCAATATTCCTGGTTGACTCTTGATTTTATACCTGCCAAGTCTTGCCGACTCTTCGCAGAAATTTCAGCTCTAGGTCAGTTCTGGACTTGTTCCACCTTGTTTGCTTTCCCATTCTTACATAAACCAACTTTAGATCTGACACGCAGTACATGGTTGAAAAGGCACATATGGTTGTCTATATCTAGGGGCCTCTGTACAGTTACACTGAATAGATCACATTGACCAGGATGATTCTGGAAATTATTCTTTCCATTGGCCTATAGATCTAGGCTAAAAAATAAAATCAAAGAGTATTCAAATAGTTGATCCTGAAAACCAACAAACAGTTGCAGGAGAATCCAAATCTACTTACCTATTTTCTTGAGGAATAGCATCTAATCATTTAATAATGCATTAAGGAACGCTATGGGGCATCCTAGGTGGCGCTAGTGGTAAACCTTGCCTGCCAATGCAGGAGATCTAAGAGACTCGGGTTGGATTCCTGGGTGGGAAATATCTGGAGGAAGGCACAGCAACACACTCCAGTATTCTTGCCTGGAGAATCCCATGGATCAAAGGGCCTGGCAGGCTGCAGTCCATAGGGTTGCACAGAGTTGGACCGACTGAAGTGACCTTTTCTAATGTTGGGTAAGTCTTTTATGATACCAAACAACTGGAAATCTCTGATTTTCTGATTACAGAATGGACTTAATATAGTTCTAGGTGCCGGATATTTAGTTTGGTTTCTTTCGTGATTTCAAAGAAAAAAATTTAAAAACTATTATCTTAAAACAATAGCCTTTGGTAAAAGGTTTAGCAATCCCTGCATGAGAGGAAAATGATTACAAGCTGATTAAGTGTAGTTTATTTCCCAGATGGCTGTCACCAATTCTTTTCCTCCTTCTATGTGAATGCGACGCCTCCATGTAAAATGGAGTCTATTCCTTCACCACCCAGAATCTGGGCTCTCCCCCTGGGTGCTTCAACCAATAGAATATGATGGAAATGACATTGTGTCAGTTTTGGAATTGGCTTTTGTAAGGACTGAACGTTTCCATGTCCTACCTCTTGGGGCCCTAAACTGCCATATCAGAAGTGCAAGATCCTTTGCTAAACAAAAAGACCACTTGGAGGAGCTCAGAAATGCCACACGTGTGCTAAGAAGCCATCTTGGTTCGTGATAAGAAGCCATCTTGGTTCAACTCAGCCCAGTTGAACTTCCACATGACTCCAGTTCAGCAGCTGTACAACTACAGCTGCAGGAAGGACCCCAAGTGAAGTCTGCCCAGATGAGCTCAGTCAACTCACAAAACTAGGAGAGGTAATAATAAACTGTGGTCTTAAGCCATCAAGTGTTGATTACGTAACTGTAGACAACTAAGACAAATGAGTCCCAAGGTACAGGATAAGGCAAAAATCCAAACCAATTACTTCCCATTAAAAAATTTTATCTCTGAATTTCCCTCCCCACATTCAACTCAGTTGGCCTTTCTCCAGTTGATTTATCCATAATTTTAGTAATAAATATGAATTATTACTGTTACACTTAAGTCTTGTATATGTATATATGTCTATATAAATCTTAAAATTTGTTTGTAAATTTACTATATAAATACACAAAATTCACAAAAGCTGTTGGCACATTACAAAGTCATGATGGTAAAATTAATGGTGGGGAATCCCACTGGAGATCACCAAATTTTACATATCAGTGATTTATTGGACAATAAGGATACTTTATCTGATATATATTCTTATTCTTTTTCCATAAAAGGATACTAGTGGAAGCCATTGTATGGCCCACTAAAAATATCCAACATGATAATTTGCTATCTGGCTTCCAGGAGAAATGTGTCCTTTGCCATAATTAAGAGACCTCTCCAGCCCCCAGAAAGTGGAAATATAAAACTTCCTGGACCCACTGTTGGACTTCTGAACATCAAATCATTCTTCCTGCTGAAACCCTCTAACTCTGTATCCTGACTTCAATGACTAGACTTCTGGTTTGCCTTTTTTGTCCAAAAACAGAGAGGAAATGTTACATAGGGGGGAAATAGCCAATATATTCTACATTTACAATGTACTAGCATTTTTCTCAGAGAAGGCAATGGCATCCCGCTCCAGTTCTCTTGCCTGGAAAATCCCATGGATGGAGGAGCCTGGTAGGCTGCAGTCCATGGGGTCGCTAAGAGTCGGACACGACTGAAGCTACTTAGCAGTAGCAGCAGCAGCAGCATTTTTCTTTGTGCTCATAGATCATCTCCTAGTCCAAGGATAAAGGTACTTTTCTTTTTCTCATTTCACTGCATCTCAACAAAAGAGACCAGTGTCCATCAGCTTGCTTATTCCCTAACCCAAGTGAAATCCTTGATGCCTGTCTTTCCCTTCATACTTTGAATCAACTCCATTATCAAGTCCTGTTAAATCTATCTCTGAGACCACAGAATTTTCCACTTTAAATGGGTACAATTAAAAGAAATTTTATGGTATGTGAATTATACCTCATTAAAGCTATTATTTTAAAAATTAAAAATACATCTAAGAATCTTTCCACTGCTCCTTGTCACCACCACTGTCATCCTTATCCAAACCTCTATCTTCTCTTGCTGGATTACTGTAGCAGCTTACTAAATGGTCTCCCTGCTTCAGGTCCTGCCGTTTTATGGCTTATTTCCATGTAGCAGTCAAAGCAATCCTCTAAGACATGGTAGAGTCAGCTTTTAAGGGTTCATAAGTGCTTATTGCTAAATTTTCAGGAATTTTCTAAGCCAGTTGTTAAATACAGACATAATTAAAAATTAAATTTGGTAAATGTGTAATTAGGTAAATTTTAAGAAAACAAGGATAATACTCAAAAAAGAAAGAAAAAGCAATCTCTAAAAACATAATCCCTAACCTGTTGCTTTCTTGCTTTAAACCCATCCAACAATTTCCCATCACACTGAAAACAGAGCCTTCCAAACCCACTTAATCTGGCCTCTCTTTCGAACTTTGTATCTACCACTCTCCACCTGTTCTTTTGACTTCTATCACACAGACCTGGCTCTTTCTAAAATCATGCCAAGTTCATTCCCATCTCAGGAATGAATAGTCTTAGCATCAACTGTTCACTCTGCCTCAGTTCAGTTCATTTGCTCAGTCATGTCCGACTCTTTGTGACCCCATGAACCTCAGCACACCAGGCTTCCCTGTCTATCACCAACTCCCAGAGTCCACCCAAACCCATGTCCATTGTATTGGTGATGCCATCCAACCATTTCATCCACTGTCATCTCCATCTACTCCTGCCCTCAATCTGTCCCAGCATCAGGGTCTTTTCAATTGAGTCAGCTCTTCGCATCAGGTGGCCAAAGTATTGGAGTTTCAGCTTCAACATCAGTCCTTCCAATGAACACCCAGGACTGATTTCCTTTAGGATGGACTGGTTGGATCTCCTTGCTGTCCAAGGGACTCTCAAGAGTCTTCTCCAACACCACAGTTCAAAAGCATCAATTCTCCTGTGCTCAGCTTTCTTTATAGTCCAACTCTCACATCCATACATGACCACTGGAAAAACCATAGCCTTGACTAGATGGACCTTTGTTGACAAAGTAATGTCTCTGCTTTTTAATATGCTATCTAGGTTTGTCATAACTTTCCTTCCAAGGAGTAAGCGTCTTTTAATTTTATGGCTGCAATCACCATCTGCAGTGATTTTGGAGCCCCCCAAAAAATAAAGTCAGCCACTGTTTCCACTGTTTCCCCATCTATTTCCCATGAAGTGATGGGACCAGATGCCATGATCTTAGTTTTCTGAATGTTGAGCTTTAAGCCAACTTTTTCACTCTCCTCTTTCACTTTCATCAAGAGGCTCTTTAGTTCTTCTTCACTTTTTGCCATAAGGGTGGTGTCACCTGCATATCTGAGGTTATTGATATTTCTCCCGGCAATATTGATTCCAGCATGTGCTTCCTCACTCTGCCTAGGGCATGCTTTCTCCAGATCTTTCAGATCTTGGTTTAGTGTTTGCTCATCAGAGACCTCCCAAGGCACTTCTATATGAAACAGTGGCCCCACCCAACTCTCTCAGTCCCAATTTATCTCTTTAACTTGCTTCATTTTTCTTTATAATGCTCATCATTACATGATATTATGTAGCATTGTTATTTATCCACAGCAATGTAGTCTCCATCAGTGAAGAGGCTCTGTCTTCAGCACTTGGAATAGTACCTGACACATGCAGCAGGTGCCCAGAAAAAAATTTTAGAATGCCAAATGAGTATTAATGATGAAGAAATAAATATTATAAACATCCCTCTTTGCTAAGTTCACCAGTTCTTCCTCATATCACAGACCATGATCCAGAATATTACTAGGTTTTGCTCTGCTTGGGTCTTGTTTCTCCTCAAAGCTTGGTGGCTTGCAAGGTTCATAGTCACTTTGAAGAAGTGCCAGCAATCTCAAACTAGTAGGAAGAAAAGATCTCTAATGTGCTCTCAAAAAATGTTGAAAGTGCTCTTCTCCCATCAAAAGGACACTTGGACCAATGTATGCCTTGTGCAACAAACCCATTTTCCTAAAATTATCCATGCTATAGCTCAGTAATATATTCCCCAAATTATTTATTGCACATGAGTATATGGCAGGCCCTTGCTGGACTTTGACTGTATGAAAGTAACTCAGTCATGTCCAATGCTTTGTGACCCCATGAACTATACAGTCCGTGGAATTCTCTAGGCCAGAATACTGGAGTGGGTAGTCTTTGCCTTTTCCAGGATATCTTCCCAACCCAGGAATCGAACCCAGATCTCCTGCATTGTAGGAGGATTCTTTACCAACTGAGCCACAAGGGAAGCCCAAGAATACTGGAATGGGTAGCCTATCCCTTCTCCGGGATATCTTTCTGACATAGGAATCGAACCAGGGTCTCCTGCATTGCAGGCAGATTCTTTACCAACTGAGCTATCACTGACTCTATAATAATAAATTCAATGTAGTAACTTGAACGATCCCTTCTACTTCCCATGACTAATTTTACATACATGGTTTTAAAAATCTAATTTTTCAATAATATAATTATTTTTAATTTCAAAGAATGAACATATTTAATACTCCCTACTTTGGTAAGAGCTACCTTAAAATCACTGTTTCCCATTGACAGTTTCCTCTCTTAGTACATGTTCTCCTCTGTCCTCCCTTTGCAGAATATGTCCATCTTCTTTTCAGAAAGGAGCCCACTCACTCTATTCTTGATTCCACCCTTTTGCACTGCCCCTCCACCATTCAATGTCTAGAGTTTTCATTATCTCAAAAGAACATGCCCAATCTGCCCTGAAGTTGTTTTCTTTATCCATCACCACTAACCTCCTCCTTCGACCCCAGTGAAGTGAGTGAAGTCGCTCAGTCGTGTCCAACTCTTTGTGACCCCATGGATGGTAGCCTTCCAGGCTCCATGGACAGTAGCCTACCAGGCTCCGCAATCCATGGGATTTTCCAGGCAAAAATACTGGAGTGGGCTGCCATTTCCTTCTCCAGGGATCTTCCCAACCCAGGGATCAAATCTGGGTCTCCTGTGTTGCAGACAGACGCTTTACCGTCTGAGCCACTAACCCCAGTACCACTTCCCTTTTTTCTTTCTCCTGGTGCTCTCTGAAGTACTTGCTACTACTGATCTCTCCCTCCTATTCAGATCCTCTTCAGTTCAGTGCTCCCACACTGTCCTGTCCTCAGATCAGGACAGTGCTCCCAGTCAGTTTTCCTCAGGCTCCCTCCCAGGTGTAGCTTCATCTTTGCTCACCCTGCATGTGGGGAGCCCCCAAGACTCTGCCTTTCAGCCACATTCCCCTCTGATAATCTCTCGTGCTTCCACACTTTCAATTGTCACCTCTTTATGGGGTCCCACAGGTCTACATCTTCAATCATAGCCACAGTCCTAAACCCTATTCCCATAGACCCGTATGCCTGCTAACCATTTCTATCTGAAACTCTTCAAATTCATCATAGCTAAAATAAAACTTATTATTTCCCTATTCCACAAGTCGGTGCTTTCTTATTTTTCCATCAATGACACCACTACTCTTCAGTCATTTTCACCTCCTCTCTCTCTCTTTTCGGTCTCTCTCTCTGCTCTCTCTCTCCTCTCTCCCCAAACACATCAGTTTTCAAGTATTGTTGATTTCCTTTGCAGGTTGTATATATATGTTCTGTCTTTTTCATTATATTTGTCAATGTCTTGGTTCTCCCTTTATTATCTCTTGCCTGGACTCTTCAAGTAGTCTTACAAATGTCTTCAGCTTCTCTCCAACCCCTTCAATTAGCTTCCAAAATCTCCAGTTTGCCTACTGAATAGATTCTAAATTCTTTAGTCTGAAGTTTAATTCACTATTATTTCTCTATGTAGCATCTTAGTAGTAGTGGCGCTGTTAGTTGCTCAGTCATGTCTGACTCTTTGCAACCCCACAGACTGTAGCCCGCCAGGCTCCTCTGTCCATGGAATTCTCCAGGCAAGAATACTGCAGTAGGTTGCCATGCCGTCCTCCAGGGGATCTTTCTGACCCAGGGACTGAACTGCATTGTAGGCAGATTTTCTGCCATCTGAGCTGAAGGGCTTCCCTGGTGGCTCAGATGTGGCATCATACCTCCCCCACCACCAAAAGTGTACTATCCACTTTTTTCCTGAGTACACTTTTTGTTTGAACACCTTCATAAATCTCCTAATACTCTTCTTCACTTAGACTGACTTTCCTCATTTCCTTCTCACAAAATCTTAGTGTCCAATCTGAAGGATGGATCTATTAAACCTTCTATGCCTAACCCCAGTCAACAGGAACCCCTCTTTCCTCTTGCATCTATAAATTGTTGCTTACACTTCATTTAAAAAATTTTGGTTGTGTCTAGCTTACTTCCTCAATTGTATTTTAAACTCCTTAAAAGTAAGGATGATTTCTCTGGTAGAATATATTATTATCCTCAAAATATTCACTGTCTTCTCTGTGGAAGAATCATACTTGTCTGCCCTTCATGGGAAGTTTTGCTACATGACTGGCTTTAACCAATTAAATCTGAGCAAAACTAACATATACCACTTCTGGTCCCTAGAGTGTTTCTGACATGTCCCCCTGTCACCAGATAGCTTGTCTCAATTAGTAGCTGCTCTTCCTGTCCAGATGCCAGAATAAAAATAAGAGAAGTAGAGGTGCACTTAACTCACAGTGGACATTAACACAGATGAGGAAAACAACCACTGTTTTGTGAACTATTGAAATCTGGGGGTTGTTTGTTAAGGCAGCATGAATTAGCCTACATTGAATCCACTTCCTATCCAACTCAACCAGTATTCAGTCATTCATTTCACAATCTTGAGAATATATACCCTGTGCCAAGACTTCTTTAAATATCATGAAATTGCAAAAATTTGTGAAGTGTCATGTCTGTCTTCAGTTGTCTTAGTTCTGAATAGTCAGATGAGACATGCTTTTATGTTGCTACAATACAATGGAAAACATCATAAATTTCTTTGGAGACTTGCGAACAAAGACTCACTTGTCTTGTGCTCATGTTCAGTTGTGTCCAACTCTAAGACTCTGGACTGTAGCCCACCAGGCTCCCTGTCCATAGAATTTTTTGGGCATACTGGAGCTGGTTGCCATTTCTGCCCCTAGGGGATCTTCCCAAACCAGGGATCAAACCCGTGTCTCCTGTGTCTACTACATTGGCAGAGGAATTCTTTACCCACTGAGGCGGTCAGGGAAACCCGAAGAGCCAATCAGTTTCAGGAAAGGGAGAAATAGCATTACACTGGAGGAATCAGAAAAAGTTGCATAAAGTATTATTTGTATCTTGCACTACACTTAGCACATAATAGGTTTTTAAAGATGTGCTGAGTAGAAAAACAAATGAGTTAATAATAAAGCAAAAAAACATGAAAGTTAGTTGTAGTCAATAAAGGCTGTTAATTAAATCACTTAGTTTGCCACATCAGGGCAAGTGAAATGTTTCAGGGTAAAAGATAATGGCACTTAAGAACTTATGAGTGGGTGAATTTGCTTTAACAAGATCCTTTGATGAAAGAAATCTTACTCATCGACATTGGCGTCTTTAAAACTCCAATTATTTCTGGTTTGTCATGTGATTTTCATATGATCCACCGCTTTCAGCAGGCTGCTTAAGCAAGTTTATGTCCCACTCAGCAACCAAAGGGTTCCTATTTTCAGTTTTATCCTTGCTGGGAACCGTCAAGCAGAACCTTTGTGGCTAGTACTTCCAAGTTCATTAGGGCTAAGAGAACTCGCTCTGGGGATCAGCGAGGCATGCACAACTTCCCACAGTGGGCAAGATTGTCACCTTAAATAACCAAGATCAGAGTTTTTAGAAGAAAGCTTTTCCTCCCCAACTCTGACACATGCTTCTGGGATGATTCAAATGATAAATGCCCTATTTCTGGGTTAATACATTACAAAGTCGGGAATGGTTTCAATAGCTTAATCATGCACCCAGCACCACAGACAGGAAAATGTTGAGTCCAGGACAGGATGGGAGGGCCATAAATGAACTCTTGCCCTAGCTTTCCCCTAACCTAGACAGGGACTTCTCTGGTGGCTCAGACAGTAAAGAATCTGCCTGCAATGAGGGAGACCCGGGTTCAATCCCTGGGTTTGGAAGATCCCCTAGAGGAGGGCATGGCAACACACTCCAGTATTCCTGCCTGGAGAATCCCCATGGACAGAGGACCCTGATGGGCTACAGTCCATGAGGTTCCAAAAGAGTCGGACACAACTGAGCAACTGAGCACACAATCTGGACAGAAATGCAGAACAAAAATTCCATCTCTCAGATCTCTTCAGCTCTGAAATTCTCTGAGCCTGTGAAACTATGCATATTCAAAAAGATTTGCCTCTGGGAAGTGGATAGCCTACTCTCACTGGACATTTTTTCAAATGGCAGCGGGCTTCGCCATGGTCTTCCTAGCTAAGCAGGCTGAGCAGGTTTGAGAAATGCCAGTGCCAGAGGTTACCACAGGGTCACAATAGACCTCTCACATGCTTACCCCTGAGTCCAAGCATCCCCACTGGAATAATATCTTTGGATAACGTTAACACTGCAGCAGAGATGTGACGGGTCACCTCTTTCCAAGAGAGATCATTCTCTAATGATAAAGTAACACTGGCAAGGGTGCCGAGTTTATGACAGTTTCTGAGAATGTCACACTCTCCACTGCTCAGAGCCGAGCGCAACAAAGTCATTCCTGACTTTAGACAAGTTGCTGACTCTCTCTATGCTTCGGTTTTCAGATCTGTCGGACAGCCTACCTTGTCTTGTGTGGCTATGACAAGGTTATTTTGTGGATGTGAAAGTTCCTAGGGCCCTGTAGGCACTCACATGAGCTTAATGCATGTTAAGTTTCTTCCTCTTATGAGGCTCCCTTAGCCCACTTTAGTTCCTATCTTGAATATTATTTTATGAACTCTCTTTTTCTTTATTTTTTAGTTATATGTTGCTTTCATTTATGTTTAATAGGTTTCACAATAAACTAAGAAATCACACACGCAAAATTTTGTAATCCAGGATAAAAAGAAGTACCAATGGGTCACCCATTGTAAATCCGTCATCTTCTTTTAGGCTTACTGACAAAGTCTGAGCTCTCTCATCATCCCACAAATTTCTTCTGGCCCATAACAGCTTTAGTTTTTAAATTCCCTGAATACTAAGCAGTGCTATCTTACAGGTTATTTCCGATCATGTACTCGGAAGCTCCCATTCTGGAAGCTGGCAGGCTTATCTCAGCCCAACTCCCTCCTCAACTACCCAACTCACTCAAATTCCTGTACCAACCCAAAGCCCATGTTGGCTTCCACAAACAGATGATTCTCTCCACTGTCCACTCTCATGACTCCCAAGAGTAACAATCACCACCCTCTCACAGCTGAATGAATGGGATGGGGTTTCATACCCTTCCTTTTTACACTTTGTCTCTATATCACAGTATTTTCAGGCATAATATTGGCAGTGTGCTTCAGTTTACACAGGAGGAAACTAAAGGACAGGAAGATGAATGATTTACTCAATGCCAAGAAGTTACCAGGCTTCCCTGGTGGCTCAATGGTAAAGAAACTGCCTGCAATACAGGAGACTTGAATTTGATCCTTGGGTTGGGAAGATCCCCTGGAGAAGGAAATGGCAACCCACTCCAGTGTTCTTGCCTGGGAAATTCCATGGACAAAGGAGCCTGGCGGGCTACAGTCTCGGGTTCAGGCACAGCTTAGAGACTAAACAACAAGAAGTTACCAGCAAAGGTCAGTGTTAAAACTGAGCTCTCTGCCTTTTCTTAGAAGCAGGACTCTGGTACAGAGAAGGCTCTTCATAAATACTTATTGAGTAGGTGTCACATAAATGAATTTGCTTGTGTCCTCCACTGTAAACTGACAGTGACTGACTCTTTTCTGAAATTGGTACAATGTATTGTTGCAATCTTTAGGATTAAGTGTTAGAATATTACTCAGCAGTCTGGATGTCTCTTTATCTCTTCTTCTTCTTCAGCTTAGTAAGAGGCAGTAACACACACACGATACACACACACAAAGATATAACTTTCAGATACTTCATAAGCTAAGGCAGAAAACAAAAAAAGAGAAAGTTTGAGTCTCATTCTATGAAGTGACAGAAGAAGGAAAATGATCACGCTGCAGATCAATGCACTTATGTTATAATTTATTATGTGCTTTCATAAACCTTAGCTCATTTGAAACTCATATCAACTTTATGGGAATGGAAGGGCAGACCTTATCTCCATTTAGCCTTTGAAAACGTGAAAACTCAAAGAAGTTGAGTGAATTTTCCAAGGTTACAGAGTTAATAAGTGGTGGAACCAAAACTAGAGCCCATGTCTTCTCTTTCTAGATTTCTTGTGTGATCAATCATCAGTTATAAAGCATTTAACCCTTGATGCTGAGCGTGACTTTTTGAAAATGAGTGTATTTCATTTTCCCACTTCCTAGAGAAGGAAATGACAATCCACTCCAGTATTCTTAACCTGGAAAATTCCATGGACAGAAGAACCTGGTAGGCTACAGTCTATAGGGTCACAAAGAATCGACCACGGCTGAGCACATCAGCACATTTCCCACTTAAGGACACTGAGGGCAGGGTTATGGATTCCCTATATCTAAGCTGAGTTTCTTTCACAAAGTAGATGCTTAATGACATTTAATAAAGATAACATTATTTTGGTGGATAAAAATAACATTTTTAATAAACAGTAGCTTTATTTAGCAAGTTGGCCTTCCAGGATATGACTAGGTAGTTCCCTGGTCACATGACCTGAGCAAGATTGAAAACTTCATTTCTTAATGTTTCTTAAGAAACTTCATTTCTTAAAACTTCATTTCTTAACTTTGAGCAAAATTGTTTATGAGGGAAATTCATTCATTTTAAGAGAAGCTGTTTTAACTCTTTCTGAATGTGCCTTCTTCTGATGTCTCTAAAAAAATCTCTAATTTGCCAAATGATGAAAAAGTGCATCTCTCCTGAATTCTAAGATTATAAACAGTATCTTCTCCACTCTTTTTTTTCCTTACGCCCCTGTGGGAAGAGGTTTCCCTGTTACCATTTAGGGGTTGGTTTCAACCAGAAAGCTTCTCCTTATTTTTAGAATGCAAGGCATGTTTATACTAGAATCTTCATCATTAACATAGATATTTAAGGAGTTCCCAATGTGTGCATTATTTTATGCAGTATTTCATTAAACTCTTAAATCATATAACTCATTTAACATCTCACTATTTTATAGGAACCCCTTGGCATACGGAATATTATTATCCTAGTAAGAATAATAATATAGTTAAGGAGACTGAGTCTTAGAGATCACATAACTAGTAAGTAGCAGGAGTGAGATTTGATCCTAGATCTCTCTGAGTTTGAAATTCAACAACTACATATACATATTTGTATAAGGAGACCTAAGAGATGCAGTTTCAATTCTTGGGTCGGGAAGATTCTCTGAAGGAGGGTGTGGTAACCCACTCCAGTATTCTTGCCTGGAGAATCCCATGGACGGAGGAGCCTGGTGGGCTACAGTCTATAGCATCTCAAACAGTCAGACAGGACTGAAGCGACTTAGCATGCACGCACACATGCATATACATATACAGTTTCTGTCAATATTGATTGGCAGAGGGACCTCACAACGATGGAAGATGGCCTCAATTTCCTTTTGAATACATAATTCATCAATTTACAGACTGAGATATCAAAAGCTTAACTCATCCTCACACTTATTCTTCAATTATGTAAAGATATTTTTTACTTTAATATTCCCTGTAATAATATACAAAACTACAATAAAATAACACATCACATCCATTAGGATGGCTAGTATAAAAACAACAACAACAAAAAAAACATGGGTTGGTGAGGATATGGAGTAACTGGAACCCTTGTGTACTGTTGGTGGGAATGTTAATGGTACAGACACTACGGGAAAAGTTTCCCCCCAAAATTAAATATTGGATTACTGTATAATCCAACAATTTCACTTTTGGGTATATCCTCAGAGTGTTGAAAGCATCATCTCAAAGTGGCACCCATGTTCATATCAGCATTAGTCACAGTAGCAAAAACGTGGGAGCAACCCAAATGTCTATTGACAGATGAATGGTCTAAACGTATGATGGAATATTATTCAGCCTCAAAAAAGGGGGAAATTCTGGAATACACTACAACATGGATGACTCTTGAAGACATTATGTTAAATGAAATAAGCCCATCACAAAAAGAAAAATACTGTATAATTTCATTCATATGAGACATTTAGAATAGTCAAAATCATGGGGACAGAAAGTAGGACAGAGATTGCCAGGGGCTAGGTAGAAAGGGAAAATGTAGAGTTATTGTTCACTGGGTATTGAGTTTCAGTTTCACAAAATGGAAGAATTCTGGAGATGGGTGGTAGTAATCGTTGCACAATATTACAAACATTTAATATCACTGAACTGTACACTTAAAAATGGTAAAGATGGTCAATTTTATGTTATGCATTTTGTCTCTAAGTCATGTCCAACTTTTTACAACTCCAAGGACTGCAGCGCTCCAGGCTTCCCTGTCCCTCACCACCTCCTGGAGTCTGCTCAAATTCATGTCCGTTGAGTCAGTGATACTATCTAACCATCTCGTCCTCTGCCTCCCCCTTCTCCTTTTGCCTTCTTTTTACTTCACCACAATTTGAAAATTGGAAAAAAATTAAAGGTGAGTAGTTGCCAATTTATGGTTATTGTGAACAAGCAATCCAGGTGTGTTTGATTAAAAAGTAGAGTCATTTTCATACAATAAAAAATGAACAAGGAACAAGAGAGTCGTATTCAGAAAGGGGCAGCTTGTTTTTATTTACCAGCAACGGATAACATGGCCTGTGATTAAAAGGCAATGCATATGCCTCCTTCCTCTGGCTGATTTGATGTTTGGCAGAAACCAACACAATTCTTAAAGCAAGTATCCTTCATATAAAAAAATTAATAAATTTAAAATTTAAAAAAAGGCAGTCCAGATGCACAGGACCTCTGAGGAAACAACTCCTGCAGAGTGAGGCAGTGGAGGGCTGGCAGTCCGGATGGCTCATTCATCACAGCACGGAAAGCAACCTCTCAAGAACTTGTAAACGAGATGAAGAGCTCTCTCAGAAGATTACAGCAAACACGCACCAGCCCTCTGTGTTCTCCATCGAGGGTCATTTCACTTACAATGATTCATCTTAATCTTAAAAATTCCGGGAAGTATAGGATACATCAGGCAGGAGGTATCACATTTCTAAGCTTCTAGACTGTAATACGAAGAAGAAATCTTTTCTGGATGAGCACGCTTTAGAAAACAGCATAACAGAGTGGAGTTATGCATGGATTGTTTATTCAAAAAATCCCTAAGAACTAACAGAGTAAAAATCGGATTTAGGAAGCCAAATTTAAACTTATTTTAGTGACCTTCAGAAGAGACACTTCAGAACCAAAACCTGTCATAAATTTACCTTATTTTGCTTTTTGAAATGAAATTCTTCCACCAAAGATTAAATGCTACTGGTTATTTCACCTTCATCTCTATTGCTGTATTTTTAGGATATATTCCATGTTATTTCCATAGATTTTGGTCTTATTTGCAGTGGAAAAGGAATCCGGTCTTGTATCCCTAGAATTCTTTCTGTAGTTTGCTCTAAGCTATTCAGATCCTCTCTCCTACTCTGTCACATACCTCTTGACTACTTGCCAATTGTAATGAATGAAAATGGCTGGTCCAGAGGAAACTCAATTTAAGGCAGAAAGCTCCTGGTGATGAGCCAGCCGGTCTGGACACAGATTAAGCCTGTGACTTCTGATCAGTAGCATCTTTTCCTTCTTCCCATGAAGTGAAGTGAAGTGAAGTGAAGTCGCTCAGTCGTGTCTGACTCTTTGCAACCCTGTGGACTGTAGCCTATGGTGGACTGTAGCCTACCAGGCTCCTCTGTCCATGGGATTCTCCAGGCAAGAATACTGGAGTGGGTTGCCATTTCCTTCTCCAAGGTATCTTCCCGACCGAGGGATTGAACCCAGGTCTCCTGCATTGGAGGCAGATGCTTTAACCTCTGAGCCACCAGGGAGCACTAAATCCTATAGGTAACTGAGGTATTTAAGAAACTGCATCACTGCAACAAATTTCTGCCAGCATAAGCCCAGAAATGGAGATCTATAAAATATCTAGGAAGCTATTGCCCCAAGTAAATGAACAGTAGATGAAAACTGTACTCTAATGTTGGCTCTACCATTCAATTGTTGATTTATTCATGCATTCAGCAAGTAGCTGTTGAATGGCTCCCAGGTGCTGGCCACTAGAAATATTGTGATGAACAAGATAGATGTGGTCCCCTCAATCACAGAATGTACTATCCAGCAGGAGAAAGGGTACAGAGAAGCTGAGAGAAAATTCACAATAGCTTGTATTTATGTTGTCAAAAGGGAAGAATTATTGTCACTATTGAGACCACAAAGGAGGAATAACTACTGCGTGTAGGGGGTGAATGTATGTACAGAGGCTGGTCAGCAAGGGCTCATAGGATTAAATTGCCACTGATACTTTAAATATGAATTTTAGTTAGTATATAGAGGGGTGGGGGTGGGAAAAGGAGGAACTATCCTGCGCAAAGGCCCAGAGGCTAGAAAGAACATACCATTAATTCCATAATGTTTTGACAACTTTTCCTACAATTTCTTTTTTTTTTCTGCGACAGAAGGCAATGTCATGGCCAAATGATTGGGCAAGACTGTCTGGAGTTGCTGAAAGCTGCTGCTCGTAAAAGTTGTTTCCTATGTTTAAAATGGTTAAGCAGTTTGAATATGCACTCCCACTTTAAAATGAGACCAACTTGCAGATGAGGAGCATGGCTCACTATATTTCCCAGAACCCAGGGCAGCATTCTGTACACATTGGAAAGTTAAGAAATGCTTGTGCTACACAAATAGATAAACAGCGAAAAAAAGGTCAGCACCCAAGCTGAAACTCCCAGAATTTTCAAGGGAGTGGCAATGTTTATCCAACAAAGTTTTTTAACCATAGTTACTTGCTTAACTTTCAACTTTGGGAGCTTAGTCATAAAGATTGTCATTGAATGGTTATCTTGGCAATCCAATTAGTTGCTGCCCCTCTGACTTGAGTTTAGTTGACTTGGTTGATTAAGGAAGCCAAAATCAGGAGCTTCAAGTCCCAGGAAAGTTTCCTTAGCTTCAGGGAGAGAAGAAAGATGCATTCCCTAGTCTCACACATCAGCGATGCCCTGAGCTCTGGCCAGGCTGAGGGAAACAGTGTTGCATGTAGCACGTGGCCCATATTATGGGCTAAGTACTGCACTAGGTGCTGTTGCCAACGTGACTCTTTGGACTATAGCCTGCCAGGTTCCTCTGTCCATGGGATTTGCCAGGCAAGAATACTGGAGTGGGTTGCCATTGCCTTCTCCTGGGGGTCTTCCCGACCCAGGGACCAAAGCCAGGTCGCCTATGTTTCCTGCATTGCAGGCAGATTCTTTACCAACTGACCCATTGAGGAAGCCTGTTTATTGCCCTCGATAACACTTGTCAGAAGCTCTGGATTTTGAGTTCCGTGAGCCGTGAACAAGCCATTTTGCTTCCAGGGCACTTTCCTTGGGTCTCTTTGAAATGAATTGCAGTCATGTCTTACCTATTTCCTGGGTGAAGAAACCTACTTCATTTCTCATATTTTGGTATCAATGTGGATAACTGGGTGTGTGAGAGAAATGAAAAGGGCCCTGCAACCACTCAGTGAGTATTAATCCCTCCTAGTGATGGGGCAATCAGGGCAGGAAGACAAGGTTAACTTAATGGCAGTACCCTGAAAGCTCAATTGGTAAAGAATCTGCCTGCAATGCAAGAGACACGGGTTCAATTCCTGGGTCGGGAAGATCCACTGGAGTAGGGAAAGGCTACCCACGCCAGTATGCTTGGGCTTCCCTTGTGGCTCAGCTGGTAAAGAATCTGCCTGCAGTGTGGGAGACCTGGGTTCAATCCCTGGGTTGGAAAGATCCTCTGGAGAATGGAAAGGCTACCCACTCCAGTGTTCTGGCCTAGAGAATTCGATGGACTGTATAGTCCATGGGGTTGCAAAAAGTCGGACATGACTGAGCAACTTTCACTTCACCTCACTTCAATGGCAATACAGTAACGGGCTCAACATACAATGTTTATTACATCTGTACAACACATACAGACTTGAGAAGGAAAGAAAATAATGAGCTGCAATACCCCACAACTAAGTGTTATTCACAAAAATGTTCTTTATCAAAACTTATCTCTTTCATTCACTTTCCCCTACTTCTCACCTCCTCGAGCTTACTGGAAATATTTTCTGCCCTGGTTTCTTCCACTGGGTCATTTGATCATCCATCACTCACTGAGCAAGTACATATTGAGCTGTTGTCACATACCAGGAGCTGAGAGCAGGTTCCAGAGTTTCTATCTAGTAATTAAACATACAAAGTATAGGATGATACATACAATAAGAAGATATCTAGAAAGGGCTTCCCAGGTGGCGCTAGTGGTAAAGAATCTACCTGCCAATGCAGGAGACCACAAGAGACACAGATTTGATCCCTGGATTCGGAAGATCCCCTGGAGTAGGAAATGGCAACCCACCCCAATATTCTTGCCTGGAGAATCCCATGGACAGAGGAGCCTGCTGGGCTATAGCCCATGGGGTCACAGAAGAGTTGGGCACAACTGAGTGAGCAGGGAAAGCATAAAGACAGGGAGGGAAAGACATATGTAAAGAACTTTGTTAGAGCTGTTCCTGATAACGTCCATAAAAGTCAGACACTGGAAAGGAGTCTTGCAAAACATATGGGATTTTCTGGTCAAATAAATATTGAGACGGCATCAGGCGGCCAAGACAACTCTAGAGAAAGGAAAACTACTAGCAGCAGCCAACACTTACTGCTGCGTTTAAAACGTGCCAAGCACTGTACTACGTTCTTTACCTGCATTAGTCTTCTTAATCCTCATAAGAACCAGATGAGAGTCTCTATTTCTATTCCTATTCTGGCAGCTGATGAATAGAGTCCAAATAGTTGGCCAAATCACACAGCTGGCCAAATCAAAGCCACAGTGAGAACCAGAGCCTGAGCTCTTAACAATTATAGGATAGCATACAGAAAGATATATGCAAAGATCCAGAGATGAGAGGACAGGGTCTTCTGGGGGAAATGGCAGTCGCCATGAATGGGGCAGAACTGTCATGAGGGAGCATTGGGAGCAAATGAAAGTAGAGAGATAATAGGATGATAAAGAGTCTGTGTATCTTGCTAAAGTTCTTACTTGATCCTGAGAGCAGTTGGAGCCATGACAGTCTTTATACCCAAGCTCAGATCTACATTTCAGGAAGATGACCAATAGCAGAGAAGCGAATGGATTGCAGAGGGGGCAGTGAGCAGGAGATTAGGGAAGACAGTTAGATAACTGTACAGGCGATAAGTGGTGAGGGGCCTAAGGGAATAGGAACAGGGAGGGGAGAAAGGAAAACCACAGTAGCTATTAATATTTAAATGATAAAATTTATAGAACTAGGAGAGAAGCTGGCTGGATGTAGAAGTTGATCCAGAAGAAAAGGAAAGGATGCTTTCTAGGTTCAGGTTAGTGTAGAAGCTGAGACATTAACCAGAACAGGGAATGTAAAAGGAGCTCCCAGTTGAAGAAAAGGACAGTTTGTTCAGCTTGGGAATATTACATCTGAAAAGCCTATTCCTGCTATCTATTGCTACATAACAAACCATCCTAAAACTCAGTAGCTTAAAATAATAATTTGTGATTTTTGCTCATGGGTCTATGTGTCAACTGGGTTCAGCTGGGTAATTCTTGCTTGAGGGCTTTCAGATAATTACTGTCAGATGTTGGCTGAGCTGCAATCTTCCAAAGGTTCAGTTCAGCTGGTTGTACAAGGAGGCTCACTCATGTGGGTGGCAGTTGGTGCTGGCTTTTGGATAGGAGTTCAGATGGGCTTTTCTACCTACATGTGGCTTCTCCATGTGGATTGAGCTTCTTACAGCAGAACAGCTGTGTAACAAGAGATAGAGTCCAACGAGCAAGTGTTTTAACAACCCTGCGCAAAAGCTGCAGGGTTTCTAATGACGTAGCCTTGGGAATCATATCATGGTTAGGATCGACTCACAGGTCATCCCAGATTCAAGGAGTGGGACTTCTTGGGGCTTGAAGAAGCAGCATATTTCATCAGGCCCATCTTTGGAGATTAACTCAGTTCCTCCGGGACATGCTACTGGAGAAGTTTAGCTGATATTCAAGCTACAGTTCTCTAGTTCAGGGACAGATCTGAGCTGGGGATGTAGCTGTGAAGACAACCAATATGTAGGTGGTGATTGAAGCCATCAATGTCATTGAGATCTCCCAGAGAGGATATGCAGAGTGCAACAAGAACAAGACCCAAGGAAGTCCTGTGAAACACCAATATTTGAAGGGTAATCAGTGGAGTAGCAATTCTTGGTCTCCTAAAAGAGACCAAAAAATGTGGGGCCACAGAAGCAGAGAAAACCATGAAAAGATATGCATATGTAAGCCAAATGCAACATAGCAAGGAAAAGATGGAGTCAATAGTACAAAATGCTACAGAGAGGCAAAGTCATGTGGGGCCTGAAATCTATTTTCACCAGATTTGACATTTAGGTGGTCTTGATCAGAATAGTTAAAGGGAATAGGAAATCAAAGGAAAAATAAAAGACTGACAACTTCCTTGGAAATCCAGTGGTTGGGACTTCACCTTCCAATGTAAGGGGTGCAGGTTCAATCCCCAGCTGGGGAGCTGAGATCCCACATGTCTTGTGGCCAAAATATAAAACAGAAACAATATTATAGCAAGTTAAAGACTTTAAAGTGAAAGTGAAATGAAGTCGCTCAGTCATGTCCGACTCTAGTGACCCCATGGACTGCAGCCTACCAGTCTCCTCCATCCATGGGATTTTCCAGGCAAGAGTACTGGAGTGAGGTGCCATTGCCTTCTCCTAAAGACTTTAAAAATGGTCCAAATTTTAAAAAATCTTAAAAAAATAAAAGACTGAAGTGGAATAAACTGTGAACGATTGCTGAGAGAGAGACAGCAAGAAGCTATCACAAGACATACAGTTGAAGGGGGGTTTGTGTTTTAAGATGCTTAGGGCAAGAGTCTTGGGGCCAATTGTCTGTTTGCATGGATTGGCATTTTGACTCTCCCTGCTGTGTAACTTAACATTTCTAAAGCTCAATTTTCTCTGAAAAGGTAACTTTTAAGCTGATGCCAGAAGGATGAGCAGAAATCAGTCAGGTACTGGGTTGGGAGAATAAAGTTCTTGACTGGAGTAACAGGGAGCGTGTGAGTGAGCTGGGAGCATGCTTGGCTTGTGTGACGAACTCACTGGAGTGGGACACGCTGGCCAGGGAGGTGGTCAGAGGAGGTGTCAGGGGAGTAGCAGGAGACTGAGCTAAGGAGAAAGGAGTCTGTGTTTCTGGGCTTTACCCTTGGGGGAATTTTATTCTAAGAGCAATGGAAGTCATTGGAATATTGTAAACAGAGGAGTGACAGTATTTGACACATTTTAAAAAGATCACTCTGCTTTGGAAGTAAACATACACCTACCCAGCAATTCTACTCCCAGGTATTCACCCAAAACAAATGAAAATGTGCGTTTAAAAAAAGGCTCATATCCAGAATATTCATAGCAGTTTTATTCATAATAGCCCCAGACTGGAAACAGTCCATATATTCATCAATTTTAAAAAATTATAAACACACTGCAATATATTCTTAAATGGATTATTACTCAACAATAAAAATAAATGAATTACTGATACTGCAACAACATATTGTATGATTCCATTTATATGATATTCTGGAATAGGCAAAGCTAATCTACAGTAGAAAAAACTCAGAACCATGGTTTCCTCAGAGATGGAAGCGGGAGCAAGGATTGCCTGGGCAGGGTATAAGGGAACTTTCTGAAGGAGTCGTCACTATTATACTTGATAAGGTTTAGGGTTACAGTCAAAATTCAGCAGGTGTGAATTTAGGAATTAAATTTTTAAAGAAATACACAAACATTGAATTCCAATTAACTATTATATATGTATGCTGAAGTGTTTAGAGGCAAGACTACTGATGTCTGCAATTTCTTTGAAGTGCACCAAACTTAAGATGGACTAATGGATAAATGGAGGGATGGATGGAGAAACAGAAATGTCCTGAAGCAAGCATATGTGTTATGGGCTGAATTGTAAAGGTGAGCCAGTACATGTTATGGGCTTAAAATTCATGTGTTGATGTTGTAAGCCCTAGCACCTCAGATTGTGAGCGTATTTGGAGATAGGACCTTTAAAGTGGCAATTCAGATATAAGATGGTATCAACATTGAAGTCCAATTCTTTGGACCCCATGGACTACAGTACGCCATGCCTCCCTGTCCCTCACCATCTCTCAGAGTTTGCCCAAGTTCACCTTCATTGCATCGGTGATGCCATCCAGCCGTCTCATCCTCTGACCCCCTCTTCTGCTCTCAATTTTTACCAGCATCAAGGACTTTTCCAATGAGTCGTCTGTTCACGTCAGATGACCAAAATCCCGGAGCTTCAGCTTCAGCATCAGTCCTTCCAGTGAATATTCAAGGTTGATCTCCCTTAAGATTGACTGGTTTGAAATGGGATCTAATTAAAATTAAAAGCTTCTGCACAACAAAAGAAACTATAAGCAAGGTGAAAAGAGAGCCTTCAGAATGGGAGATAATAATAGCAAATGACGCAACTGACAAAGAACTAACCTCAAAAATATATAAGATACTCCTGCAGCTCAATTCCAGAAAAATAAACGACCCAATCAAAAAATGGGCCAAAGAACTAAATAGACATTTCTCCAAAGAAGACATACAGATGGCTAACAAACACATGAAAAGATGCTCAACATCACTTATTATCAGAGAAATGCAAATCAAAACCACAATGAGGTACCATTTCACGCCAGTCAGAATGGCTGCAATCCAAAAGTCTACAAGCAATAAATGCTGGAGAGGGTGTAGAGAAAAGGGAACCCTCTTACACTGTTGGTGGGAATGCAAACTAGTACAGCCACTATGGAGAACAGTGTGGAGATTCCTTAAAAAACTGGAAACAGAACTGCCATACAACCCAGCAATCCCACTGCTGGGCATACACACCAAGGAAACCAGAATTGAAAGAGACATGTGTACCCCAATGTTCATCGCAGCACTGTTTATAATAGCCAGGACATGGAAGCAACCTAGATGTCCATCAGCAGACGAATGGATAAGAAAGCTGTGGTACAATATACACAATGGAGTATTACTCAGCCATTAAAAAGAATACATTTGAATCAGTTCTAATGAGGTGGATGAAACTGGAGCAGATTATACAGAGTGAAGTAAGCCAGAAAGAAAAACACCAATACAGTATACTAACGCATATATATGGAATTTAGAAAGATGGTAACGATAGCCCTGTATGCGAGACAGCAAAAGAGACACAGATGTATAGAACAGTCTTTTGGACTCTGTGGGAGAGGGTGAGGGTGGGATGATTTGGGAGAAGGGCATTGAAACATGTATAATATCATATAAGAAATGAATCGCCAGTCCAGGTTTGATGCAGGATACAGGATGCTTGGGGCTGGTGCACTGGGATGACCCAGAGGGATGGTATGGGGAGGGAGGTGGGTGGGGGGTTCAGGATTGGGAACACGTGTACACCCGTGGCAGATTCATGTTGACGTATGGCAAAACCGATACAATATTGTAAAGTAATTAGCCTCTAATTAAAATAAATCAATTAAAAAATAAATAAATAAAATAAAAGCCCCCCCCAAAAAAAGATTGACTGGTTTGATCTCCTTGCTGTCCAAGGGACTTTTAGGAGTCTTCTCCAGCGCCACAGTTCAAAGGCATCAGTTTTTTGGCATATGGAGGAGGGCCTAATCCAATATGAGAGGTAGCCTTACAAAAAAAGGAGATTGGGGAACAGACAACACAGACCGAGGGCCAACCCTGTGAGGACAGAGCAAAGACAACCACGTGCAAGCCAAGCGGGAGGCCTCAGAACAAACCAACTCTGCCCACACTTTCAGATTTTAGACCTCTGGCCTCTGAAACTATGAGAAAATGCATTTTTGTTGTCTAAGCCACTCAGCCTGTGGTATTTTGTTATAGTTGCCCTAGCAAACTAAATTCACATAACTAAAATATTAAATGTTAAATCTAGGTGGTAGATATGAATGTTTACTATAAAATTATTTCAACCTTGCTGAATTTTTCATAGTGAAACGTTGGGGTAAAGTCACTTTGATCTCTGGGCATACTGGATTTAGGGAACAACTGTGCAAACTGGAAGGAAGCTATTACAGTGGCCAAACTGAAGAGTGACGGCAGCTTGGACTGTGGTGGTGAGAGTGGAAATAGAAATAGGCAGATTCTGTTCATGTTGGATAGAAACAACAGAACTGCCTGAGAGATTGGATATAAAATATGAATGAAAGACAAAACCAAGGATGACTGCTATGTATATCTACAACTGAGTGGCTGATGGTATTTACTAAGATGGAAAATATCTAAATTATAGGAGTAAAGGAATAAATTGTAGGTTTTATTTTGGTTCTGTTAAGTTTGAAATGCCTATGAGATATCCAAGTGGTATTGTCAAGTAGTAAGTTAAATATTCTCCTTTGGAGAAGGAAATGGTAACCCACTCCAGTATTCTTGCCTAGGAAATCTCATGGACAGAGGAGCCTGGCAAGCTACAGCCCATGGGGTCGCAAAAAGAGTTGGGGTCAATTTAGTGACTAAACAACAAAGGTAAATTATGCAATTTAGAGCTCAGAGGTTACAAAATACATAAACTGCTGATCATTAGACCTGATGCCTATAAGCATAATAAATGCTTAGTATTATTTCCAATTATTATAAGAGCTGTGGACAGAGGTAGATCTAGTAACACTGTATATTGGCATACTGGTATATTTCTGCCTTAAAAATAAGATAAGATTTAAAATGTATAGTTGAATCTGAGCTGCTATGTAAAATGGTTAATGTAAGCTTATGATGAGCAAGGGACTTCCCTGGCAGTCCAGTGGTTAAGACTCCATGCTTCCACAGCAGGGGGCGCAGGTTCTATCCTTGCTTGGGGAACTAAGATCCCACATGCAGTGCAGCCAAAAGATAAAAGCAAAATTTCTTGAACTAAATAGCAATGAAAATATAACATATCAATTTTTTAAATTATATGGGAAAACTAACGGAGAAGGCGATGGCACCCTACTCCAAGTACTCTTGCCTGGAAAATCCCATGGATAGAGGAGCTTGGTAGGCTGCAGTCCATGGGGTCACTACGAGTCGGACATGACTAAGTGATTTCACTTTCACTTTTTCCTTTCATGCATTGGAGAAGGAAATGGCAACCCACTCCAGTGTTCTTGCCTGGAGAATCCCAGGGACGGCGGAGCCTGGTGGGCTGCCGTCTATGGGGTCGCACAGAGTCGGACACGATTGAAGCAACTTAGCTTAGCAACAAGTTAAGAAGATAAAACACATCAACAAGAACCTGCACTGAAGAAGACAGGGCTGATAAAAAGCTTGGTACATCCTGTTAATGTCATCCACCCTTTAGGCAGGGTCACTTATTCAGATCACCTCGGAGAAAGGATTTATTCTCCATTAAATACCTCATTCTAATGTTTAATAACTGCAGTCACTTATATTTCTTTTCAATTTGAATTTGTCTAAATATAATGAGAGCTCAAATTATTGGCCCCAGAATGCAACTCCTTAAAAATCTTAATATATGTTACAACTGTGTTCACCTGATATGCCTGAGTGTCTGGTGGCTCAGATAGTAAAGAAACCTCTACCTGCCAAGCAGGAGACTTTGGCTTGATCCCTGGGTCGAGAAGATCCTCTGAAGAAGGGAATGGCTACCCACTCCAGCATTTTTGTCTGGAGAATTCCATGAACAGAGGAGCCCGGAGGGCTACAGTCCATGGGGTTGCAAAGAGTTGGACACGACTGAAGTGACAACACACACACACACACACACATACATTCTTGGATACAAAAATTTTATTTTAGACATCTTTATTAGAATTGCATATTCTTCTTCAGATACAGCATCCTTAGATTAACCATGTAGGCAGGAAAACTGAGGGAAAAATGAAAACCTGTCATCTATGTCATTATCTGAGCACTAAGTCTTCAGGGAGTAGGAGAAGTGTCACTCAGAACATCCCTGCAACTGCCTGAGCTGCATCGGCACCACCAGCTGCCTGGCACCATCATCTGCAGCTTACAGAAACTGGCTGGCTTTCTTCCCCATCTAGGAAACAAGACCAGTGTTTGTTCAAACACAATAGAAAAGGAGATCAGTCCTGGGTGATCATTGGAAGGACTGATGCTGAAGCTGAAACTCCAATACTTTGGCCACCTGATGTGAAGAGCTGACTCATTTGAAAAGACCCTGATGCTGGGAAAGATTGAGGGCAGGAGAAGGGGACGACAGAGGATGAGATGGTTGGATGGCATCACCGACTCAATGGACATGGGTTTGGGTGGACTCCAGGAATTGGTGATGGACAGGGAGGCCTGGCGTGCTGCAGTTCATGGGTTCGCAAAGAGTCGGACACAACTGAGTGACTGAACTAAACTGAACCCCACCCCTACTCGGGCTATCCCCTTTGGCAATCATAAATTTGTTTTTTATGTCTATTTGTCTTTGTAAATAAGTTTATTTTATGATACTTATTATTAACTAAAGTCCATACTTTATTCCAGTTTCTTTAGTTCTCACTAATAATGTCTTTTTTTCTGTTCCAGGATCCTATCCCGGCTATCACTTTACTATTAATTGTATCTCCTGAGGCTCCTCTAGGTTATGACAATTTCATAAACTTTCCTAGTTTTTGATGGCCTTGACAGTTTTGAGGACCACTGGTCAAGTATTTTGTGCAATGCCCATCTACTAGAATTTGTCTTTTGCTTTCTTCATGGGTACACTGGAGTTATGAGTTTTGAGGAGGAAGACCACCAAGTACCACTCTCATTACCTGACATCAAGGATAAAAGGTATCAGCGTATCTGTTAATATCAAATAGCTTTTAATGTTCACCTTGACCACCTGGCTGGGACAGTGTTTTCCAGGTCTCTCTTTGTAAAGCTACTCTGCACCTTCTCCATACTGTAATTTTTGGAAGGGAATCACTACACACGGCTCATACTCAAGGGACTGGGGAATTATGTTCCACCTCCTTGAGTAGGAAGCATCTGCATAAATTATCAATTTAGATTTTTAAGAACATTTTGTTCTCTTGGATACCTATTTTTACTCCCAGGTTTCTAATAACCAGTTTGGCTTATTCTCGTGGATTGTTTTGACTTTGGATAGTCACAGAATTAAGATAAAAAGTACATATATGGCTCAGTTTTCTAATTTCCTTTCTAAGACCTAGCTTTTAAACTAGAATTACTTGTTACATTTTAAATATATGATTTATATCTTTAATCTTTACAAATAATAAAGAATACTATCTATTCTTTAGAAGGAAAAGAAACAAAAGACTTGAAATATTCATGATTCAGGTTAGCAGGAAGAGAAAATTATTGATAAACTGGACAACTATTGTTTTACATATATCTGCCTAGGGAAAGTTGGTAGAAGAATTCTGGTGAATTAAGAAAAAATCATTTATTCTTAAAGTTGCACAAATGCTTTCTGACCACCCATGGGCAATTGGGCTTCCCTTGTGGCTCAGATGGTGAAGAATTTGCCTGCAATGCAGGAAACCTGAGTTTGATCCCTAGATTGGGAAGATTCCCCTGGAGAAGGGAATGGCTACCCAATCCACTATTCTTGCCTGAAAAATCCCATGGACAGAGGAGCCTAGTGGGCTACAGTTCATGGGGTCACAAAGAGTCAGACATGACTGACCAACTAACACAAGGACAATTCAGGGTACTTTCAAGAATGTGTTCTTATGTTCCCGAAGGATTGTTACTTGTGTATCATGACTTACAGCAGGAAAGGGTGATTTTCATTTGAGTGCCTGCCCTGTATATTCTTCAGTTAATATACTTTACCAAAATAAAGAATTGCCACTGTCTATTTTCACATTCAGACAGAGTATTCTTGAACTGGCATCTTTAGAGTAAACATCACTTGGCAAAACATTTTTGTTTGTGAAACTTTGTGTCTGAAAAACAGAAAAACCTACCACCAAAAAAGAATCTGGTTTTAGCCTCCCATAAAAATCAGCTTGAGAAAAAAATGCAACAAAATGAACTAAGTAGTAGCTAGCTTATCTCTAGTTTCCCTGAATTCAACGATTTTTTTTTCCAAGCTAACTTTTGTGTAGAGAAGGCCTAAATCTAGATCTTTTTAGATTTACAGTAAAGTTTCTTTCCCTAAGTACTTCCAATAACTAAACAGTTAAGATATGTTTCTAATGGCCTGAATTTGATCCCTGGAATCTCCCTAAAAGTGATTTCCCTGGGGCAGAATTTCCCTGAGAAAATAAAAGAACAAAAGAAATGAAGTCAAGCTTCGTTTTGGAATTTTTGTACTGGTAAAGAAAGGGAGATAATTTATCACAGAAAATATGTCTGAAACCTGAACTCTCTAAAACAGAACTTCATGGTACTTATAAATTTAAAATACAAGAAAGGAAGGAAGGAAGGAAGCCATTGGCAGTAGAATGGGTGACGTGGAAGCTTCATTTTATTTGATTTTTAAGTGACCAACTATAAGAGACACATTATATCTACCCAATTATTTCCTTATATTCTGTACAGGTGGCTGTGAGTGCGTCTCAAGCATAGGCGACATAGGAATCAATACCACCAGAAATATGTGTGTGCCTGCAGAGAAGTCTTTCCAGCAAAAAGAGTCACCCTGGAAAGCTGTACACATCCATATGGGTTGATATTAAAGGAGAACCACAGTTACTATATTTACAAAACAATGTACAAAGTAAGATGTAATTTTTGGTAAATTATAGAGCTAAGTATAACTGTCCTGATATGCCAAAATATTCTGGAAAGATATATACACTATAGTGCTAACACTACTGAATAGTAAGAATGTAAATGATTTTTATTTTCCTCATGTGATTGATTACAGTTTCTGAATTTTTCTGATAGTACTTTTTTAAACTCTTTTAAAAGTATAAACATACTTTTTCTCTTCCTGCTGGAATTTCATTTCTTTTCTACATTTACATTTCTCTTCAGTTCAGTTCACTTCAGTCGCTCAGTCATGTCCGACTCTTTGCGACCCCATGAATCGCAGCACGTCAGGCCTCCCTGTCCATCACCAACTCCTGGAGTTCACTCAAACTCATGTGCATCGAGTCGGTGATGCCATCCAGCCATCTCATCCTCTGTCGTCCCCTTCTCCTCCTGCCCCCAATCCCTCCCAGCATCAGAGTCTTTTCCAATGAGTCAACTCTTCGCATGAGGTGGCCAAAGTACTGGAGTTTCAGCTTTAGCATCATTCCTTCCAAAGAATACCCAGGGCTGATCTCCTTCAGAATGGACTGGTTGGATCTCCTTGCAGTCCAAGGGACTCTCAAGAACCTTCTCCAACACCACAGTTCAAAAGCATACACTCTATAAATGTAGCACTTACTATCCTCAGTTCAATTCAGTTGCTCAGTCATGTCTGACTCTTTGAGACCCCATGGACTACAGCATGCCAGGCCTCTGTGTCCATCACCAACTCTCAGAGTTTACTCAAACTCATGTCCATTGAGTCGGTGATGCCATCCAACCATCTCATCCTCTGTCGTCCCCTTCTCCCGCCGTCAATCTTTCCCAGCATCAGGGTCTTTTCAATTGAGTCAGTTCTTCACATCAGGTGGCCAAAGTATTGGAGTTTCAGCTTCAGTATCAGTCCTTCCAATGAATATTCAGGACTGATTTCCTTTAGGATGGACTGGTTGGATCTCCTTGCTGTCCAAGGGACTCTCAAGAGTCTTCTCCAACACCACAGTTCAAAAGCATCAATTCTTCAGTGCTCAGCTTTCTTTATAGCCCAGCTCTCACATCCATAAGTGACTACTGGAAAAACCATAGCTTTGACTAGACAGACCTTTGTTGGCAAAGGAATGCCTCTGGTTTTTAATATGCTGTCTAGGTTGGTTATAACTTTTCTTCCGAGGAGCAAGTGTCTTTTAATTTCATGGCTGCCATCACCATCTGCAGTGATTTTGGAGCCCCCAAAAATAAAGTCTGTCACCCTTTCCACTGTTTCTCCTTCTATTTGCCATGAAGTGATGGGACCAGATGCCATGATCTTCGTTTTCTGAATGTTGAGCTTTAAGCCAACTTTTTTACTCTCCTCTTTCACTTTCTTCAAGAGGCTCTTTAGTTCTTCTTCACTTTCTGCCATAAGGGTGGTGTCATCTGTATATCTGAGATTATTGATATTTCTCCCAGCAATCTTGATTCCAGCTTGTGCTTCCTTCAGCCCAGCATGTCTCATGATGTACTCTGCATATAAGTTAAATAAGCAGGGTGACAATATACAGCCTTGACATACTCCTTTCCCTATTTGGAACCAGTCTGTTGTTCCAGGTCCAGTTCTAACTGTTGCTTCCTGACCTGCATACAGATTTCTCAGGAGGCAGGTCAGGTGGTCTGGTATTCCCAGCTCTTTAAGAATTTTCCAGAGTTTGTTGTGGAAACTATCCTACCCTTCACTATTTGCAACTAAGTGGAAGGAATTCACACTCTTTGGGAAAAAAAAGTTTTGATAATCTAATGGTAATAAGGATCGATTGAGAGCCACAAAGAAAAAATTTAAATTCCATTTTTTTTTCCCAAAAGAATTTTTAAAGGTCCTTTAAAGTTTATGTAACATCTGGCTATACATTAAACTGTTGTATTTACAGTATCTGTTATCATTGGAGGTCATAAACATAACTTGATTTTTTCCAACAGAAAGAAAACTATGCCATGTTTTCCAGTTAATTCACATAACTAAATGCCTTGAAATCTCTTGGAACTGATAAAATTTATCAGAAGTCGTCTTATAGAAATGAGGGGAAATTTATGCATTTCACAGGCATAAGTTCTCATATTAGAGTATATTTTTAAATTGTAAAATTTAATTTACAGTTAAAATTCTGGCAACTAAACATTAATGTGCATTGATTTTGATGGCACATGAATCACGGGAAGGATACTGGCAGTCATGAGTGAAAAATACATTCTTCATAAGCCCTTGACCCCTTCTTCTCTGGGCACACACCATTCCCGGAGTCAGACACACAGCTACTGGAGGGATTGTTGTTGTTCAGTCTCTCAGTTGTATCCAACTCTTTGAGACCCCATGGGCTGTAGCATGCCAGGCTTCCCTGCCTTTCACCTTCCAGAGCTTGCTCAAACTCATGTCCATTGAGTCGGTGATGCCATCCAACCATTTGGAACCAGTCCCTTGTTCATGTCCAGTTCTAACTGTACCTTCTTAACCTGCATACAGGTTTCTCAGGAGGCAGGTAAGGTGGTCTGGTATTCTCATGTCTTAAAGAATTTTCCACAGTTTGTTGTGACCTATATGGTCAAATGCTTTAGGGTAAGCAATAAAGCAGATGTAGATTCTTTTCTAGAATTCTCTTGCTTTTTCTATGATCCAGTGAATGTTGGCAATTTGATCTCTGGTTCCTCTGGCTTTTCTAAATCCAGCTTGAACATAAGTTCTCAGTTCATGTAGTGTTGAAGCCTAACTTGGAGAATTTTGAGCATTACTTTGCTAGTATGTGAAATGAGTGCAATTGTGTGGTAGTTTGAACATTCTTTGACACTGCCCTTCTTTGGAATTGGAATGAAAACTGACCTTTTCCAGTCCTATGGCCACTGCTGAGTTTTCCAAATTTGCTGGAATAATGAGTACAGTGCTTTAACAGAATCATCTTTCAGGATTTGAAATAGGTCAACTGGAATTCTATCACCTCCACTAGCTTTGTTTGTAATGATGCTTCCTAAGGCCCATTTCACTTCAGACTCCAAGATGTCTGGCTCTAGGTGACTTATTACACCACTATGGTTATCTAGGTCATGAAGATCTTTTTTGTATAATTCTGTGTATTCTTGCCACCTCTTCTTAATATCTTCTGCTTCTGTTAGGTCCATATCGTTTCTGTCCTTTATTGAGCCCATCTTTGCATGAAATGTTCCCTTGGTATCTCTAATTTTCTTGAAGAGTCTATCCTATCTCTAGTCTTTCCCATTCTATTGTTTTCCTCTGTTTCTTTTCATTGTTCACTTAAGAAGGCTTTCTTATCTCTCTTTGCTATTCTTTGGAACTCTGCATTCAGATGGGTATATCTTTCCTTTTCTTCTTTGCCTTTAGCTTCTCTTTTCTCAGCTCTTTGTAAGGCTTCCTCCGATAACCATTTTGCCTGTTTTGCATTTCTTTTTCTGGGGGATGATTTTGCACAGGAGGGATGGGCTTGCACAAAGTGTGGGGTAGGGACAAGGGAGTGGGGAGACAACAACATAACCAACCAGAATCAATTGGTCAATGCTCCAGACAATCTGAGAAATTCACTGAATGCAGAAAACCTCTATACAGGGATTGAGACCATAGGTTCTAGTACCACTGTACTAGAATATTCAACATGTCATATTCATAGAAATCACACAAAAAAGCTAGAGAATGCCCAATAATTTACATTTTTTTTGTCATCAATCTGAGACTTTATTATGTTAAAGTTCTGTTTTTAACTTCAAATTTTTCTATGTTGAAAATTCTAATTTTATGCCCAATAATTTACATTTTTAATAAATTCACAGATATTGTTGATGATGCTGGTCTGTGGGTCCCACTTTCAGAATAAACCATCAGAGTGCCTCAAGTGTGGTGCCCACCACCTACTGACTACACAACTACAAATAAGAGAAAGTACTAATCCCACCTGTCCCATCTCAGTCAACTCTTTGAAACAGGGTCATAATAGTCCCTGCCTCCCAGTGCTGCTTTTAGAATTAACTGAGAGACACCATCAAGGCTCTTGAAAAACCACTCAGTAACTGTCAGTTATTATTATTAATATTAATATTGTTTTGATAGTTAATATAATCCCTGATGGCTCAGTCAGTAAAGACTCTGCTTGCAATGCGGAAGACCTGGGTTTGATCTCTGGGTTGGGAAGATCCCCTGGAGAAGGGGATGGCAAGCCATTCCAGTATTCCTGCCTGGAAAATCCCATGGACAGAGGAGCCTGGTGTGCTACCGTCCATGGGGTCACAAAGAGTTAGACATGACTGAGTGACTAAACCACCACCACCACCTAGGTTTGTCATAGTTTTGTCATGTCATAACCCCATAAAGTAGTTGAGCAAACCGAGGCCCCAAGATACTGACTTACTGTCATACGTCCCAGAGCCCATGACCAGTGAAGCTGGGACAACATGGACCCAGGGCTTCAGGTCTCTCTCTTGACACCAGACAGAGTGTGCCCCGGGACACTGCAGAGGCTGAACATTTTCAGCCCATCTCAAACCCAGAATCTCCATGTTAGAAATAAATACAGAAACAATCCTCCAAAGGACACAAGCATCTAATAAAGCTAATTGACAACAATCTTGGCATCGCTTCTGCCAAATTGGAAGAGAATGTACTGTACTGGGTTGTCAAAACAGGAAACCAAGGTCATGCTGAAGGTGAGGGAACAGTTAATGGCCCTAATAAGGTTGGTGCTGGCTTTACCCCTATTTCTGCAGAAGATGAGCAGTTTGGCTGACATTAAACACATCCCTTAACCCTCAGGAACATGCAAAGGGGGCAATTCACAGACACAATCTAAGCTTCCAACAGGACTCTTGGGATAGCAGGAAGTTGTCAGAGCATTTCCTGCCTTTGGTCTGCTGAGAAAGAAAGAATTCCTTAACTTTGGCTTTAATAAATTGCACAATTCTGCATTTTTTTAAAAATAAAAACAGAACAAACCTCCTTTTCCCAGCCAATAGAATGTGATGCATTTTTCAATAAAGCTGCTGAGAAGGACAATAAATCCCTACCTGTAATCTTGTAATCTTATGGCTAACCTGAAAAACTAGGAATAAGATGCTCTTCTCAAGTCTCCAAACAGCTTTCTGTTTGGGGAAATTGGGACATTGAGGAGAAGCAGAAATCCTTAGAACATTTTCTTCAAGGCAGATCTGAAAGGAAGACTTCAGATTAAGAATAATTCCAGAACATTCAGAAGACTCCAGTAATCTTTGCATAATATAAGAAAATTGCTTTGAATTTTACTGAGTTGACAATTTACTTCCTGGAATTGTTATGAGGATTCATTTGATTAATACATAAAAGAGCTTAATACAGACCCTAAGTTCAGTTCAGTCGCTCAGTCATGTCTGACTCTTTGCAACCCCGTGAACCACAGCACACCAGGCCTTCCCGACCATTACCAACTCCCAGAGTTTACCCAAACTCATGTCCATTGAGACGGTGATGCCATCCAACCATCTCATCCTCTGTCATCCCCTTCTCCTCCTGCCTTCAGTCTTTCCTAACATCAGGGTCTTTTCAAATGAGTCAGCTCTTCACATCAGGAAGCCAAAGTATTGGAGTTTCAGCTTCAACATCAGTCCTTCCAATGAACACCCAGGACTGATCTCCTTTAGGATGGGCTGCTAAGATCTCCTTTAGGATGGGCTGCTAAGATCTCCTTGCTGTCCAAGGGACTCTCAAGAGTCTTCTCCAACACCACAGTTCAAAAGCATCAATTCTTCTGCACTCAGCTTTCTTTATAGTCCAGCTCTCACATCCATAAGTGACTACTGGAAAAACCATAGCTTTGACTAGACAGACCTTTGTTGACAAAGGAATGCCTCTGGTTTTTAATATGCTGTCCAGGTTGGTCATAACTTTCCTTCCAAGGAATAAGCGTCTTTTAATTTCATGGCTGCCATCACCATCTGCAGTGATTTTGGAGCCCAAAAAAATAAAGTCTGACACTGTTTCCACCGTTTCCCCATCAATTTGCCATGAAGCGACAGGACCAGATGCCATGATCTTAGTTTTCTGAATGTTGAGCTTTAAGCTAGTTTTTTCACTCTCCTCTTTCACTTTCTTCAAGAGGCTCTTTAGTCCTTCTTCACTTTCTGCCATAAGAGTGGTATCATCTGTATATTTAGGGTAATTGATATTTCTCCCAGCAATCTTGATTCTAGCTTGTGCTTCATCCAGCCCAGCATTTCTCATGATATACTCTGCATATAAGTTAAATAAGCAGGGTGACAATATACAGCCTTGACATACTCCTTTCCCAATCTGGAACCAGTCTGTTGTTCCAGGTCCAGTTCTAACTGTTGCTTCCTGACCTGCATACAGGTTTCTCAAGAGGAGGTCAGGTGGTCTGGTATTCGCATCTCTTTCAGAATTTTCCACAGTTTATTGTGATCCACACAGTCAAAGGCTTTGGCACAGTCAAAGGCAGAAATAGATGTTTTTCTGGTTCCTCTGCTGCTGTTAAGTCACTTCAGTTGTGTCCGACTCTGTGCGACCCCATAGATGGCAGCCCACCAGGCTCCTCCATCCCTGGGATTCTCCAGGCAAGAACACTGGAATGGGTTGCCATTTCCTTCTCCAATGCCTGAAAGTGAAAGTGAAGTCACTCAGTCATGTCTGACTCTTCACGACCCCATGGACTGCAGCCTACCAGGCTCCTCCATCCATGGGATTTTCCAGGCAAGAATACTGGAGTGGGGTGCCATTGACTTCTCCGCTGGTTCCTCTGCCTTTTCTAAAACCAGCTTGAACATCTGGAAGTTCATGTTTCACATATTGCTGAAGCCTGGCTTGGTGAATTTTGAGCATTACTTTACTAGAGTGTGAGATGAGTACAATTGTGCAATAGTTTGAGTGTTCTTTGGCATTGCCTTTCTTTGGGATTGGAATGAAAACTGACCTTTTCCAGTCCTGTGGCCACTGCTGTTTTCCAAATTTGCTGGCATATTGAGTGTAGCACTTTCACAGCATCATCTTTTAGGATTTGAAAGAGCTCAACTGGAATTCCATCACCTCTACTAGCTTTGTTCATAGTGATGCTTCCTAAGGCCCACTTGACTTCACATTCCAGGATGTCTGGCTCTAGGTGAGTGATCACACCATCATGATTATCTGGGTCATGAAGATCTTTTTTGTACAGTTCTTCTGTGTGTTCTCACCACCTCTTCTTATCTTCTGCTTCTGTTAGGTCCATACCGTTTCTGTCCCTTATTGAGCCCATCTTTGCATGAAATGTTCCCTTGGTATCTCTAATTTTCTTGAAGAGATCTCTAGTCTTTCCCATTCTATTGTTTTCCACTATTTCTTTGCATTGATCACTGAGGAAAGCTTTCTTATCTCTCCTTGCTATTCTCTGGAACTCTGCATTCAGATGGGTATATCTTTCCTTTTCTCCTTTGCTTTTCATTTCTCTTCTGTTCACAGCTATTTGTAAGGTTTCCTCAGACAGCCATTTTGCTTTTTTGCATTTCTTTTTCTTGAGGATGGTCTTGATCCCTGTCTTCTGTACAATGTCACAAACCTCCATACATAGTTCATCAGGCACTCTATCAGATCTAGTTCCTTAAATCTATTTCTCACTTCCACTGTATAATCATAAGGAATTTGATTTAGGTCTAAACCTGAATGGTCTAGTGGTTTTCCCCACTTTCTTCAATTTAAGTCTGAATTTAGCAAAAGGAGTTTATGATCTGAGCCACAATCAGCTCCCAGTCTTGTTTTTGCTGACTCTATACAGCTTCTCCATCTTTGGTTGCAAAGAATGTAATCAGTCTGATTTTGATGTTGGCCATCTGGTGATGTCCATGTGTAGAGTCTTCTCTTGTGTTGTTGGAAGAGGGTGTTTGCTATGACCAGTGCGTTCTCTTGGCAAAACTCTATTAGCCTTTGCCCTGCTTCATTCTGTACTCCAAGGCCATAGCACATAGTTAAGTGCTCTGTATGTGTTTGCTGTTTTAATTTGGAATTATTGCTATGATTTTATATTATTATAAAGCCACAGGGTTTGCAGGCTTGTTCAAATCTCTGTGACTCTCATGACTATGTGAAGTAAAGAAATTTTCTCCCTTGTGGGCTAAAATAGAGAAAGAAAATGATTGAAGGGAAAAGAAATATTTTGACAATAAAAGTCTTATTAAACATGGAAACAATCCTTTTTACAAAGAACCGAATTTAGTGTTTGTTTGGGTGGAAGGGGTCGTTTTGTTTAGCTTTATTTACATTGCTTAAACATATTCTGCGGAGAAACATTGGGGACTTTTTGAAACCACGGTCGATGGATTTTAACCCGGGATAATTGAAATATGCACACAAACGCACAGTAGAAAGCATTCTGTCTCTTTTTTTCACCTTTCTTGTTCATCAAAATCAGGTTAGTTAAAAACATGATTATCTCACAGAATATTTCTCTACCATATTTATTTCACTAACTGCATTTTTTTTTTAATGTGTCCTGACATCTTACTGAGTTTTTAATAACTATTCATACTATTACTTTTGAACTGGACACTTGAACCTATTCATAGTACTAGGGGCCAAATGCATGTATTTTAATAGTGTTAGAAATGTAAAAAAAAAAAAATGCAGCTATTCATGAGGGTAGTATATATATATGATGCAGGGCAAGTCAGAAAGTATGCTGATTTGAGTTTATACTCCACCTCCGCTGGCTTCTACTGACCCAAAACACACTATCATCCGTGGTCTATACTGCCCCCTAACTTCCTACAAAGGGTGACTCTGAAACTGAAGTATTAGGTGAAAGTGAAAGTGTTAGCTACTCAGTCTGACTCAGTTAAAAGTCCTTGACCCCATGGACTGTAGCCTGCCAGGTTCCTCTGTTCATGGACTTTCCCAGGCAAGAATACTGGAGTGGGATGCCATTCCCTTCTCCAGGGGATCTTACAGACCCAGGGTTAGAACTTGGGACTCCCCTGGGGGTTCACAAGCCTTGGGTGTTAGCTGGAGGAGTGAACAATAAATGCTGTTCTTAGTCCCCCCCAAAAAAAAAAAAAAAAAGAACTTGGGACTCCTGCATTGCAGGCGGATTCTTTACCATTTGAGCCACCAGGGAATCCTGAAACATTAGGTAGGATTGTAGTTAAATGTTTCATGTAATTTTAATTCAGGCAACATACAGATAACGATAGTTCACTTCAGTAAGTCCGATCCTTTGCGACCCAATGGACTGTAACCCACCAGGATCCTCTATCCTTGGGATTCTCCAGGCAAGAATACCAGAATGGGTTTCCATGCCCTCCTTCAGGGGATCTTCCCGATCCAGGGATCAAACCTGTGATTCCTGCAACTCTCCTGCATTGCAGGCAATAATAATTGCATACAATATTAAGTAGAAGTCAAGAGTAAGATGGGGTATGAATGCCATGGAAGTCCAGTGGTTAGGACTTGGCTCTTTCACTGCAGTGACCTTGGTTTGATCCCTAGTCTGAGAACTAAGATCCTGCAAGGCAAATGCACGAGGCCAAAAAGAAAAAGAGAAGAAAAGAGAAAGAGAGAAAGATAGTGGAGGAAGGCCAAGATTTAATATAAACTACAAAGCCCCTGGAAAAGAAGTCTACCTTAGATAAACTTGTTCTGTGCTCTCCGCCATACTTCTTCCACAGCAAATTTATGTCTTAGACCAACATGTTCTATTAATGGAGGATGTCTAGACACATTTTCTGTTTCACTGTGCTGTAGAGGTAAGCACCTTATATTTTGAAGCCTGCTGACTGGCTACATCAGGTACAAAGTGTTATTAAATTAATCTAGCTCTCAATGCTACTTTTCCCAGGAAGAAAAACTTTGAAGAAATCAAAGCAGCAGCAGGTTATCCAGGCAAATACTTATTTAGCTGTCATTAACTCTTGGTGGGAGTTCTAATTCTACTACTAAAGGGCAAAAGTAGGCAGCTTTACTTCTCAACTTCATCTTTTGAATTCTTATTAACAAAAAGGGCTTTTTCTTCTCTATTAAAGCTTAGAAGAAGATAGTGATATGTCTTTGATCCCTATAATGCTTTACTTACAGAACACAATAATTTCTCAAATAGAAAAATATAATGTGATCTTCATCTACAAATAGAATTATGTCATTCACAGCAGAATTTAGGCAGATCAGCTAGCTAATTCTGGTCTAAATCACAGGGGTTCATTACATAAACATTCATGAAAGGAACACATTTTCTTTCTCTAGAAGGCTTCCAGACCATCTGTCTCAAAGCTCCACTAATAGTTTTGTATTCATTAAAACCTTTAAAACCAAGGATGCCCTAGGCTTTGAAAGATCAGTGGCTGGGCAGTGACATAGTGCCACCTAGCTTCCCTCCTGAGGGATATTTGTCCATTACTAGATGTTCTTAAATACCTGAAGAAACCAGACTGGGTACAGAAATATGCAAAGGCTTTACTTGGCAAAAGTAGAGAAAGGGAGAAATTTCTCCTTTCAGACTCATGCAAAAGCAACTGACCATCAGAGGTGGACCCTGGACTTGGGCAAGATCTTCTATAATTTAGAAGTCCCACCACCCTATCTAGCCTTTTCCCAGTGCATCACCCTTACATTCTGCAGGAGGAGACTAGGTATTGTAGCATATACAGTGTTTATGATGATGACAGCCCACACCGTGTATTTCTCCTAACAACCTCAACATATGTCAACAATATTCCCACCTTGATGGAAATGCTTTTCCCAGACTAAAGTCTCCTCCACATTAATTCTGTCTTTGAAATCCTTCCATTCTTCTAATCTCATTCTTTTGTGCAGTCTTCCCTAACTACACAAAACTCCAATGATAATTCCGTATCTGAGTTACACTGTGCTTTTAGTTCTTCATTGTGTCTTTTGTTGCTCTGCATGCATTTCTTTGCCCATTGCAGTTGTGTGCCTGGAGCCTCCCGCTCACCCCTCAAGGGTCAGCATTACTGCCTGCACTGTTCTTGACCACACACACTCCCTCCTTCAGACAAACTGGGATGCTGCCTCCTTGATGGTGTTTGCTGTTTTTGTTTGGGTCCCTAAGTCATACCTGACTTTCTTGCGACCCAGTGGACTGTAGCCCACCAGGCTCCTCTGTCCATGGAATTTCACAGGCAAGAATACTGAAATGGATTGCCATTTCCTTCTTCAGGGGATCTTCCTGATCCAGGTATCAAACTGCATCTCCTGAATTGCAGGCGGATTCTTTACCACCGAGCCACCTGGGAATCGTCGCCTTGGTGTACATACCTCTATTAGGGAATTCATCTTTTTTCCTTGCCCTATTAGAATCTAAGCTGGGACTGTGTCTTAGTCTTCTGCTTTAAAATAATCATTAATTCATTGTCATCAAGTTAACAAATGGGTGAAAGAATGAAATAAGGCCTTTTAACTATTTCCTATGATACTACTCACTGTTTCTCCAACTAGTCTACATTTATGGGAAGACTATGTCTTTTAGACTTTCCATTGCTACAATCCTGAACACAATGACTGATCCTCACCCAATCCCTTTTGACCTTATCAAAAACAAAAACCCTGAATTTCCTAGTAAACTGACTCTCCCACTCTCTAAGCAAGCGGTCTCCTCTTTCCTCTCATCAGTACTCCCATTCTCATTCCCAATTAAAGACTTTACTTCTTTTTAAATTTTATTGAAGTATAGCTGATTTGGGCTTCCCTAGTAGCTCAGCTGGTAAAGAATCCACCTGCAAGGCAGGAGTCCCTGGTTTGATCCCTGGGTCAGGATGATCCCCTGGAGGAGGGCATGGCAACACACTCCAGTATTCTTGCCTGGCAAATCCCCATGGACAGAGGACCTGGCGTGCTACAGCTCATGGGGTCACAAAGAGTCAGACACGACTGAGCAACTAAGCACCACACAGCACGTAGCTGATTTACACCGTTGTGCTAATTTCTGTTATACAGTAAAGTGATTCAGTTATTCATATTCTTTTTCAAGGTTTTTCAATATTGAATATGGTTCCCTGTGCTATGCAGGAGGACCTTGCTATTTATCCATTCTATATATGATAGTTTTGCATCTGCTATTCTCAAATTCACAACCCTTCCCTCTCCCACCTCCTCTTCCCTTTGGCAACCACAAAACTGTTCTAAGACTTTGCTTCTTACTTCACTGACAAGTAGAAGCAGTCAGGGTTTCTGGCAGGGTAGTTGACCAGAAACTGCAAAACCTGCCTCCTAAATAATATCTAAAAACTCTCGATAAAGTACTTTTTAAAGCCCTTTACAAATAATCGGTGAAATTGGCAGGAAAATTAGGGAAGTGAGGTAAGGAAAGAAATAAGAAGGGACAGAAATGAAGCAACATTGCACACGGACCTTTGGCTTCACCGCTCGGAAGGGACTGCAGGTAAAGCCTATGGCGGCCCCCACATGGGAGCAGGTGGGAGTCTTGTCTGCAGAAATCCAAGACATGGGCTATTCTCAACCCAGCAGCCAGAGTGATCATTTTAAGTTCAGTTCAGTTCAGTCTCCCAGTCGTGTCCGACTCTTTGTGACCCCGTGAATCGCAGCACGCCAGGCCTCCCTGTCCATCACCAACTCCTGGAGTTCACTCAGACTCACGGCCATCGAATCAGTGATGCCATCCAGCCATCTCATCCTCTGTCATCCCCTTCTCCTCCTGCCTCCAAATCCCTCCCAGCATCAGTCTTTTCCAATGAGTCAATTCTTCGCATGAGGTGCCCAAAGTACTGGAGTTTCCGCTTTAGCATCATTCCTTCCAAAGAAATCCCAGGGCTGATCTCCTTCAGAATGGACTGGTTGGATCTCCTTGCAGTCCAAGGGACTCTCAAGAGTCTTCTCCAACACCACAGTTCAAAAGCATCAATTCTTCGGCACTCAGCCTTCTTCACAGTCCAACTCTCACATCCATACATGACCACAGGAAAAACCATAGCCTTGACTAGACGGACCTTTGTTGGCAAAGGATCATTTTAAAGCGCCATTCAACTGCTCACAATCCTCCCGTGACTTCTTATTTCCTTGAGAGCAGAATCCCAGGCTCTTCAAGGCTCTGCATGACCCAAGGCTCTTCCTCCCTCCTGAATTCCCTCTTGCTTCTCTTCCTCTCTCTCTCTTCCTCCACTCCAGCCACACTGGCTGTCTTCCTCTTCCTTATGCTATTGATATTCCAGGTATAAATAGCCACACTATTTTCTACATCAGATACTTAACACTTTCTGTTTCCCTAGACTTCATGTGACCTCTCTGTCACTTCATTCAACCCAGTGCTTAAAATAACATCCCCAGAAAGGCCTTCCCTGATCGCATGACAAAGAAAGGACCCCACATCCTTAATTCTCCATCCCCTTACCCAGATTTATCTTGCATAACAGCACTATCATTGCCTGAAATTACACTACAATTTTTTGTACTATTTACTACCTATCTTCCCCATTCAGGGACTTCACACAGTAAAAGTTTACTCTCTGCTCAGATGTAAGTCCTCATTGGTGTTCCTAGTCAGATGGCCCAACCAGCAAGCAGGGGTTCTTCAATCTAGGGGTTCTGCTGTTCCCTAGGACCTCAGAGTCCTCCACTGGATCCCTTGCATCTGATCAGAAAAGGAGAAACTAAGGAGAGCAGAGAGTATTATTCAGAAGGCTTTCAGGGTCAGGTCTGGAACTCACTTTTACCCACATTTCTTTCATCAGAACTCACATGGCCATATCTAACTTTGAGGAAACCTGGGAAAGCAGTCTACCTGATTCCAGAGGGACAAGGAGGTGGGGTTTGGTGAATACATAGCATAGTGGGCATGTAACCAGCAGGCAAGGCATAGCTTATGTACAAAGGATGAGAAACTTAACCCTTGAATAGTGTTCTAGGGGAAGGGAATAGCAGATACAAAGGCAAAGAGGTGTGAAAAGATAACAGCACATCTTAGGAATGTCAGGTTATAGATACGGCTGTATCCATTGTGATTGTACAATGTGAAATAAAAAGGTATAAGGCTGAGAAAATAGGCAGAATCTAGACCATGGAGGACCCTGTATGCCATGACAAAGAGTTCAGACTCACCCTAAAGGTGACAGGGAGCCATTGAAGGATATTAGAGGCAAGGGTTGGAGAATAATATGATCAAATGTGTGTTATTGAAAAATCATTCCAATGGTTGTATGGAAGATGAATTTGGGATAGAGAGAAAGGAGACAAAATAATTTTATGGGAAGCTGTTGCAGAAGTATAAGAAGAAATATTGAGGAAAGATGGCAGTTGTATAGTGCTTATTAAATTATATATTTTTCTGGGAAGTCTCATGAGCAGGTTTATTGTCTTTGATGAGCTAAAAGCTCCTGGAGTTTAGAAAACCAACTAATAGAGGTTAGAAAAGTCACATTTTCATTAAATTTCTAATTGTATTTTTAATGTTTATTGTTAAAAATTAGATAAAGTTATTTTCAATCAATTCTAAGAGATTACTTGGGGGTAGGGGGTAGGAAGTAAAAGGTATGAGTGAACTTTTGCTTACCTTGAGATGGTGTGTAAGAGGGCAAAAAAACTGATAAACATCTCTTCCCAACACCCATTGTGGCAATATGATTCTAAACAAAGAACAGATGGAAAGGATAACTTGTCCATTATAAAATGTATTCAACTCTGCCAGATAAATTAATTTCACACTTCAATTAACTTAAGTTTTAGGTGTTTCTGTAACCACAACTACTACCATTTTTACATTTTATCTTTATAATTACAAACTTTTCCCTGAACCATTACTGATCCACAATATTAATTCTCATTTTGGGGCAGGGGGGAGAGGAGCCATGTTTTATAATTTTAAAAAAAAATTTTCTGGCTTTATTGAGGTATAATTGACAAAAATTATATATATTTAAGGTATACAATGTGATAGTTTGGCATATGTATTCATAATTACCAAAATTAAATTAATTAACATATTTACCACTTCACAAAGTACCATTTTTATTTATTTGTTTATTTGCTATGGTGAGAATACTTAAGATCTATTCCATTAGCAAATTCCAAGTACAAAATAGGGTATTATTAACTGGTCACTATGCTGTACATTTGGAGAAGGCAATGGCACGCCACTCCAGTACTCTTGCCTGGAAAATCCCATCGAAGGAGGAGCCTGGTAGGCTGCAGTCCATGGGGTCGCTAAAAGTTGGACACGACTGAGCGACTTCACTTTCACTTTTCACTTTCATGCCCTGGAGAAGGAAATGGCAACCCACTCTGGTGTTCTTGCCTAGAGAATCCCAGGGATGGGGGAGCCTGGTGGGCTGCCGTCTATGGGGTCACACAGAGTCGGACACAACTGAAGTGACTTCGCAGTAGCAGTATGCTGTACATTATGTCCTCAGGATTTATTCCTTTTATAAGTGAAAGTCTGTACCCTTTGATCAACATTTCCTCATTTTTCCCACCCTCCAGTCCCTGGTAACCACTATTCTACTATGGTTCTATGAGTTTGACTTTTTTAGATTCTGTATATAAGTAAAATCATACAGTATTTGTCTTTCTCTGTCTGACTTACTTAACATGATGTCTTCTGGGGATTCTTAGATGGCTTGGTGGTAAAGAATCTGCCTGCCAATGCAGGCAACACAAGAGATGCAGTTTCGATCCCTGGGTGAGGAAGATCCCCTGGAAGAGGAAATGAAAACCCACTTCAGTATTCTTGCCAGAAATGACTAAGTGACTGAGCAGGAGTACAAAGTCTTCTAGGTTTATCCGTGTTGTCACAAATGGTAGGATTTCTTTCCTTTTTATGGCTGAATAACATTCCAGTATGTATATATACCATATTATCTTATTCGTTTGTGAACAGACACTTAGGTTGCAGGTTGTTTCAAATTGTGGCTATTGTGAATAATGTTATAATGAGCAAGGGAGTCCAATATCTCTGATCCTGGTTTGAATTCCTTTGGATATATACCCAATAGTGGGATTGCTAGGCCATATGTTTATTCTATTTTTCATTTATTCTTAAAAATCTCCATGCTGTTTCCTATAGTGGCTGAACCAATTTACATTCTCATCAACAGTCTAGAAGACTTCTTTTTTTCCATACTGTCAGCTACACATCTCTCTTGTCTTTTTGAGAATAGCCATCCTAACAAGTGTCAGGTAATATCTCCTTGTGGATTTGATTTGCATTTATCTAATCATTAGTGATGTTGAGCACCTTTCCATATATCTGTTTGGAAAATCTTTGGGAAAATGTCTATTCATATCATTTGCCCACTTTTAAATCAGTTCATTTGGGTTTTGCTATTGTAAAAGACCTGTACACTGAAAATTATAAGACATTGATGAAACAAATTGAAGAGGACACAAAGAAATGGAAAGACATTCCATATTCATGGATTGGAAGGATAAATATTGTTAAAATGTCTGTACTACCCAAAGAGATCCAGAGATTCAGGTGATCTCTATCAAAACTCCAACAGCATTTTTCTCTAAAAAAGGGGGGGAAATCCTAAAATTCAGACGAAACAACAAAAGACCCCAAATTGCCAAAGCAAACTTGAGAAAAAAGAGGCATCACACCTCTTGATTTCAAACTATATTACACAACTACAATAACCAAAAAAAACATGGTGGTGGAATAAAAATAGACTCACAGATCAGTGGAACAGGAAAGGAAAAAAAAAAAAAGTACAGCATCAATCTAAAGGATTTCCCAGGTGCTGCTAGTGATAAAGAATCCACTTGCCAATGCAGGAGACACAAGAGATGCGGCTTCCATTCCTAGGTCAGATAGATCCCCTGGAGGAGAGCATGGCAACATACTCCAGTATTCTTGCCTGGAAAATTCCATTGGCAGAAGAGCCTGGTGGGCTACCGTTCTATGGGGCTGCAAAGAGTCAGACAACTGAGTGAGCAACTGAGCACACCAATCCGAAAGGCTTCTGCATGCAAAGAAAACAATCAGCCAAGTGAAAAGGCAACTTATGAAATAGGAGAAATATTTGCAAACCAATGTCTAAAAGAGGGTTAATATCCAAAGTAGTTCCTACTTAGAATTATTAGATGTGCAATGTAGACACTTTAATGCCATTGAAAGAAAAAGAGGAAAACCAGTGTTTTTTTTTTTCCTACTCCTAAAAAAAAAAAAAAAAAAATATATATATATATATATAAAGGTTCTAGGAAGAAGAAGACAAATTAAAGCATCAGTAATACTTTTTAAAAGAAGCCTTCATAAATCTAAAATCATTTTGTATGATAATACCTATTATATTGAAATGGTAGAATTATGGGTGAGTGACTTATTTTTCTCTATCAAACTCTGTGTAAGTACATTACTTGTATACTTTTTTAAAAAATGAATAAAGATAGATTCACTTTGACAAGTTAATTTGCTCATAAAATTATCAGGAATTCCTGAGTTCATATCTCGACCACTTATGTGACATTGAGCAAGTTAATATCATTATTATTAGTATTATTAATTATCATTACCATTAGTATTATTAGATAGTTTTCAATATGTATTATGTGCCAGTCATTCTGTTAAGCACTTCATATACATTACCTCATGTTAGTGAGTCTTCCAAAATATACTTCTTTACCTTTTAAAAAACTGATGGTAACTCCTACTTTGTAGGACAATTATGAAGACTAGATGAGATTATATATGAAAAGCATGTGCTAAACTGTATAACATAAGGCACGTGTTGGTTTGCACCTCTGTACATTCTGATTATAAAGAACATTCAGATAATAAACACAAATTTACCAGTGCTTTGCTTTTAAAAAGAACAAAGGTAGGATTGTCCTATCCCTGAACTTTAAAGAATCGACCTCTTTTAACCTTAACTAGTTTCTGAGAAGCAGGCACTATGTAAAGAACTGAAATGAACATTATTATTTTGGTCTTCGGGCTTCATATTTTCCATAGTTTAAAAGATGCTGGCAGCACTTACTGCCTGAAAAGTGCTAGACGGGAGAGCAGGAGAAGGGGGGAATTCCCAGTGCCTGATAAAAGAACATTGGAATCAAGTTCTGAGCTCTCCCTTCATCAGTCACTGCTGTTTCTGGTGCTTTGCTTTCATGCTCTTTGCAAACTGACAAAAATAACTGTGTCGTCACAGTAAGACAAGTTTCTCTCCCTTTTCTTTGCTAGTATAACTTATAAAATATCCAAGTTATTTTTCAGATTGCAGTAAATGATGGTAAGAAGGAAGGTTTCCTGTGTCCAAAAGATGTCTTACCGCGTGGTACTAGAAAGACTGGCTTAGCAGAACACTGGACTGTATCTCTAGTTCAAATCTGGGGCTATGTTCTGTGTTGTATACCCTCAAAACAAAGAACTTTTGCTCACAAAATGCTCAAGACAGAAACTAAGAACTACACCTCTGCCATCCTCTTCTGTCAACAAACTTCATGTCTCACTTAAACTTCTACAGCAGCTTCTAACTCTTCCTGTCTTCTTTCATCCCTGATTGAATATCTCTCCCTCTTGGTGCTTAATTTTTCTCTCCCATTTTTACTCTGTTCTGGGATAATTCCCTCAATTCCACCTCCTAGATCTATGCTAATATGGTAACCACCAGCTGCAGGTGCTGGAAACATGATTGGTCCTGAATGAGATGTGCTGTAAATATAACACACACACCAGGCACTCAAACATTTCGAAAAGAAACAAGAATGCAAATATTATGTAAATAATTTTTGATATCAATTACATTTGAAATGATAATATTTGGAGTTAAATAAAACATATCATTAAAGTTAATTGCACCTATTTTTCACTTTCATAAGATGGCTACTGGAAAAATTTAAATTGTATATGTGGCTTGTGTTGTATTTCTACTGGCTAGACCTGTTCTTCACTGCAAATTCAGTTGTCAGCTATTGTATTCAACTTTTTTAAGGAGAGGTATGGGATATTTTCCAAATCAAGTTTTTAATTTCCTAAAACTCCTTTGTGATCTCTAATTGTCTCTTTTTTCATAGAAATTACTCTTATTTTGTAAGTCTAAGAGCTTCTCAAGTCTTTCTGAAGATAAACAGAATTTTATTAAATTCTCTATTTTTTCCCCATTTTGAAGCTTCTCTTTCATGATGCTAGTTTCTCCTCCCATGGTTTTGATTCTTGGCTACCCATATCTAAAGTGAGTATCTGTACTAATCAGTTACTGATGATTGCATCCTGTTTCCTGAGCCCAAATGAAATGGCATTTCCCTTAGCAATGAACAAGGATATTGTAATGCCAGATGTGGGCAGAGACATGTGACCTGGCTGATTTCTCTTTAGGGCACATGAAGAACTTACCTTTTTGGTATAGAGACTCCTTTTGGTAATGGAGTACTGCCCTAAGCATCTCTCTGGCCCCCACGTTTACTTTGAAGCTCGTCAAAGTATATCATCCATTCTATTTACAGTTTTCAGCTTATCACAAAAAATAATTTTAACCTAAGAAATGGAAACTAAAACTTGTTACAGAACCATGTGGTAGCAGAGTCAATAGAAGGAAAAAGAGAGAGAAGAAAATACAAGATGTCAGCATGGAAAAGCTTTCAGACTTAACCAGGCAGTTAGAGCTACATCTTCATAGCAGCACAAGCCTGGCCAGAACATAAGATAACGTTCAGATGAAGGACATCAGCTGTCCAGATATCTGTTGACGAATGTCTAAGCACTAAATCTATCCCAAAATGAGTTTGAGTTGTCTTGGAGTTCTCCTCATTAGATAACTTTGCATTGGGTAAATCAGAGAAGAAATTAAAGTATTTGAAATGTTGAAAACTGATGATTTATAAGGTCTAGTCTAAGGAAGTATTAAGAAATGTATCAGAAATGACACTGAACTGAAAATCTTGGCATAAAGTCCCAGCACTGCCAGTAACTGACCATACAACTTGGAAAAGTCTCTTTAACCTCTCTGGGCCTTAATTGTGACCAATTCAGAAATAGTTTGTCTTCCCCAGAGACAGACTGGCTGTGTACAATGCACTTCCTTTTGACTCAGGATCCTTATCTCTAACAGGACTCGGTAAAAGTTCTCGATAAAGGGCCAGATGGTAAATGCTTTAGGTTTTGCAAAGCCAAATACAGTTTCTGTAGCATTTTATTCTTCCATCTCACTTTTATTTACAGTGTTCTAAAAAATGTATGTATAGTGTTCTAAAAAATGTACAAAAAAGATCTTCACGACCAAAATAATCACGATGGTGTGATCACTCACCTAGAGCTAGACATCCTGGAATGGGAAGTTAAGTGGGCCTTAGAAAGCATCACTATGAACAAAGCTAGTGGAGGTGATGGAATTCCAGTTGAGCAATTTCAAATCCTGAAAGAAGATGCTGTGAAAGTGCTGCACTCAATATGCCAGCACATTTGGAAAACTCAGCAGTGGCCACAGGACTGGAAAAGGTCAGTTTTCATTCCAATCCCAAAGAAAGGCAATGCCAAAGAATGCTCAAACTACCGCACAATTGCACTCATCTCACACGCTAGTAAAGTAATGCTCAAAATTCTCCAAGCCAGGCTTCAGCAATACGTGAACTGTGAACTTCCAGATGTTCAAGCTGGTTTTAGAAAAGGCAGAGGAACCAGAGGTCAAATTGCCAACATCCGCTGGATCATGGGAAAAGTAAGAGAGTTCCAGAAAAACATCTATTTCTGTTTTATTGACTATGCCAAAGCCTTTGACTGTGTGGATCACAATAAACTGTGGAAAATTCTGAAAGAGATGGGAATACCAGACCACCTGACCTGCCTCTTGAGAAACCCATATGCAGGTGAGGAAGCAACAGTTAGAACTGGACATGGAACAACAGACTGGTTCCAAATAGGGAAAGGAGTATGTCAAGGCTGTATATTGTCACCCTGCTTATTTAACTTATATGCAGAGTACATTATGAGAAACGCTGGGCTGGATGAAGCACAAGCTGGAATCAAGATTGCCAGGAGAAATATCAATAACCTCAGATATGCAGGTGACACCACCCTTATGGCAGAAAGTGAAAAGGAACTTAAGAGCCTCACGATGAAGGTGAAAGAGGAGAGTGAAAAAGTTGGCTTAAAGCTCAACATTCAGAAAACGAAGATCATGGTATCTGGTCCCACCGCTTCATGGGAAATAGATGGGGAAACAGTGGAAACAGTGTCAGACTTTATTTTTGGGGCTCCAAAATCACTGCAGATGGTGACTGCAGCCATGAAATTAAAAGACACTTACTCCTTGGAAGGAAAGTTATGACCAACCTAGATAGCATATTCAAAAGTAGGGACATTCCTTTGCCAACAAAGGTCCATCTAGTCAAGGCTATGGTTTTTCCAGTGGTCATGTATGGATGTGAGAGTTGGACTGTGAAGAAAGCTGAGCGCTTTTGAACTGTGGTGTTGGAGAAGACTCTTGAGAGTCCTTTGGACTGCAAGGAGATCCAACCAGTCCATTCTAAAGGAGATCAGTCCTGGGTGTTCTTTGGAAGGACTAATACTAAAGCTGAAACTCCAATACTTTGGCCACCTCATGCGAAGAGTTGACTCATTGGAAAAGACTCTGATGCTGGGAGGGATTATGGGCAGGAGGAAAAGGGAATGACAGAGGATGAGATGGCTGCATGGCATCACCAACTCAGTGGACATGGGTTTGGGTGAACTCTGGGAGTTGGTGATGGACAGGAGGACTGGTGTGCTGCAATTCGTGGGGTCGCAGAGTCAGACATGACTGAGCGACTGAACTGAACTGAAAAAATGTAAAAACCATTCTTAACTCATGGACCCTACAAAAATAGGCCATAGGACATAGTTTGCCTACCCCTGACTTTCAGAGATAGAGTACTACTGCATCGGCTTCTTGTGGTTATTGAAAAAGTAAAAGATGTAAAACTTCGGAATATGTGCAGTACACAGGAAGTATAAATATTAAATGGCATGGTTACTACTATAATTGTTATATCCCCAACATCTATCTTAGCATTGGGAACATATCATGATCTCAATAAATAATTATTAAATAAATAAATATGTAAAGGAAGGGCCTTGGACTCGATAATAATCTGTGTTCTCTTCAAGCTCTGCAATTCTATAACCTCACATCTCAGGATGTATGTTGCTGCCAGGTATGCCATGTCTTGTCCCAGTGCTTAAAGGAAAGTCTGTTGAGAGTTGGAGGTGGTACTGAGTACAGCCAGCAAAAATAATTGACTTGTTTAAAAAGTGACGCAATCTGTAAGACTGAAATAAAAACCTGAAAGGCCAAAAGTTCGAGAAGCTGCTGCTGCTGTCGCTTCAGTCATGTCCGACTCTGTGCGACCCCATAGATGGCAGCCCACCAGGCTCCCCCGTCCCTGGGATTCTCCAGGCAAAAACACTGGAGTGGGTTGTCATTTCCTTCTCTAATGCATGAAAGTGAAAAATGAAAGTGAAGTCACTCAGTCGTGTCCTACTCTTAGCGACCCCATGGACTGCAGCCTACCAGGCTTCTCCGCCCATGGGATTTTCCAGGCAAGAGTACTAAGAGTACTTAACAAATCATAATATGATTTTGTTATGTATGTTTTTGCAAAGTATATGTTGCCAACTTATTTTAAAATGCCCATGTTTTCCAGTTACATGAGCTATCCCTGGAGACTTTTGATATAATCTTATGAAAACTTTCATGAATTTACAATGACCTAGTTTTCATTCCCAAGTGACAGAAATTAAACATTGAAGATGATGAGGGGAGAAGAAATTAGATAAAAGTGGTAAAAGATACAAATTTCCAGTTATAAATATTTCTAGGGACATAATGTACAGGATGATTATAGCTATCAATGTATGATATATGTGAAAATTGTTAAGTAACTCCTAAGAGTTCTCATCACAAGAAAAAAAAATTTTGTGTCTACATAAGATGATGAATGTTTACTAAACTTTTTGTAGTAATTATTCACAATATATGTAATTTATGCTGTACAACCTAAATACAGTCACTGCTGTGTGTCAATTATATCTCAGTAAAACTGGTGGCGGGGGGGACTGAAGGTGCCTTGAGCTTTCAGAAATACTTTCCTTTTCTTCATCAAAGGTTATACCAACAATATAAGATGACATAGATCAATTACCAAACTATTAAATGTCAGTTAACTTCTTTGGAAACTGAATATAAAATGAACCAACTAACATTGCCCTGTTATAACCCCACTGTGTATAAAAATTAGGTTTAATGACTTATGAAAAGATAATTTTCTAGTTATTGCTCTTTTACAGGTGATTAATAATCATATTATTGACTTTTTAAAAAGGAAAAGAAAAGAAAGACTGTCTTATTTCTAAGCCAGTGAGTCTCAAAATGCAGACTTCAAAGGAGCAACAACAATAGCACTAGAAATTTGTTAGAAATACAGATTGTCCTCCCTGCTCCAGACCAACCAAGTCAGAAATTCTGGGAATGGGGCCAGCAATTTGTGTGTTATTAATAACAAGCCCTCCAAGAAGGATCACATTTGAGAATCACCACTTTAAGCCATCCCCTTCCTCAATCCTCCTCTTATTCTTATCACTTTAGTCCATTCAACTGCTCTAACAAAAATACCATAGACTGGGTGGTTTCAACAGCAGACATTTATTCCTCACAATTCTGGAAGCTGGGAAGTCCACAGTCAATGTTCTAGCAGATCTGGTGTCTGGGAACCCGCCTTCTGGTTCAGAGATGGCTGCCTTCTCACTGTGTCCACACATGGCGGAAAGAGGGCACGGGAGCTCTGGAGTCTCTTCTACAAGGGCACTAATCCATTCTTGAAGACTTTACTCTCCTGACCTAATCACCTTCCAAAGTCCCACTTCCAAATACCATCACACTGGGGATTACTTCTCAGCATATGAATTTGAGGAAGGGGGCCAAATGTTCAGTCTTTGATTGTTGCTGTTCAGATGCTCAGTCGTGTCTAACTCTTTGCAGCCCTAAGAACTGCAGCACGCTAGACTTCCCTGTCCTTCACTATCTCCTGGAGTTTGCTCAAACTCATGTCCACTGAATCGATGATGCCATCCAACCATCTCATCCTCTGTCTCCAAATTCCAGATTTGGTGTCTCTGCTTAAATTAACATAATCTTTGTAGAACCAGAACAAGTCTCATTTTCATGTTCCCCTAACCCTTAGATCTTTTCTCCCGTCTCTGCTCCTGTTATCCGGTTCCTTTGCTTTCCTTGTATTATTATGTTCTGGGCCAGACGGTCCCAGACCATGTTCAGCACATCATTTGCTGAAATCTTTAGCATTAACTCTACCACAATTTAAACTCCTAATCATGCTGTCTTGCACTATTAACTGAAATCATTTACTAAGATCTGCCTGGAGCTAGGTTCTGGGCTAGGCTCTGTGAGAGTTCACACAGAGGATCTATCCCCAAGAAAATAATCTAATGATGGATGAGAGAAAATTTACAACTAATAATAAAATATAGAAAGCATGCTTAAAGGGGCCACAGATAAAAGCATCAATTTCTGATAGTGTCTTGATCTTTAAACATCACTTATACACAAATGGGAGAATGCAATGGCAACCCCACTCCAGTACTCTTGCCTGGAAAATCCCATGGATGGAGGAGCCTGGTAGGCTGCAGTCCATGGGGTCGCTAGGAGTTGGACACTACTGAGCGACTTCACTTTCAGTTTTCACTTTCATGCATTGGAGAAGGAAATGGCAACCCACTCCAGTGTTCTTGCCTGGAGAATCCCAGAGACAGGGGAGCCTGGTGGGCTGCCGTCTATGGGGTCGCACAGAGTCGGACACGACTGAAGTGACTTAGCAGTAGCAGTAGCAGTATACACAAATGACTTATTTACATCTTCGGCCTGGACTTCTCCAATTGCTCCAGTCTCATAAATACAACTCCCTACTCCAAATCTAGACCTAAATACCACCGAGAAACCTCTGTAGTAACATGTCCACAACTAAACTTCTAATCTTCCCCAAACCTACTCCCTTCCCTATCTTTCCTGCTACTGCTGCTGCTGCTGCTAAGTCGCTTCAGTCGTGTCCGACTCTGTGCGACCCCATAGACGGCAGCCAACCAGGCTCCCCTGTCTCTGGGATTCTCCAAGCAAGAACACTGGAGTGGGTTGCCATCTTTCCTATCTTTCTCTAATACTCCACATCTGAGTGTATTTTCCTACCTATCTACTTTCAAAACATTTGCAGAATTTAACTGGATCTCATCACTTCCACCATTACCACTAATGTCTTATCCTTTTGACAGTACTCTTACTTTCATCCCAGCCTATTTGAAGCCTTGCAGCCAAAACAATCCTTTCAAAATTTAAGTCAGATAACATCACTTCTCTCCTCAAACCCTGTTAATGGCTTCTGATCACTCTCTGAGTAAAAGCCAAATCCTTAAATAGCTATAGGATATGCAGCCCATCCCCCCACCATCACACATCTGCTCTCTTCACCTGTTAGACTCTGTCATTCACACCTCTCCTGGCACGACCTTCCACTTGTCATTTCCTCCTCTGGAGCACCCTCCTGGCTTACTCCCCTACTTCCAGCAGGTCTCTGGTTGAAGATCATCTCCCCATTAGCCATTCTACTCAAAATTGACACCATTCTCACCCCAACACTGGACCTCTCTATACCCTTATCGTATCTCCTTTTTCCCATGACATTTATCTCCATCTGATCCCAAAGAAAGGCAATGCCAAAGAATGCTCAAACTACCGCACAATTGCACTCATCTCACACGCTAGTAAAGCAATGCTCAAAATTCTCCAAGCCAGGCTTCAGCAATATGTGAACCATGAACTTCCTGATGTTCAAGCTGGTTTTAGAAAAGGCAGAGGAACCAGAGATCAAATTGCCAACATCCGCTGGATCATGGAAAAAGCAAGAGAGTTCCAGAAAAACATCTATTTCTGCTTTATTGACTATGCCAAAGCCTTTGACTGTATGGATCACAATAAACTGTGGAAAATTCTGAAAGAGATGGGAATACCAGACCACCTGATCTGCCTCTTGAGAAATCTGTATGCAGGTCAGGAAGCAACAGTTAGAACTGGACAGGGAACAACAGACTGGTTCCAAATAGGAAACCTGCTTATTTAACTTCTATGCAGAGTACATAATGAGAAACGCTGGACTGGAAGAAACACAAGCTGGAATCAAGATTGCCGGGAGAAATATCAATAACCTCAGATATGCAGATGACACCACCCTTATGGCAGAAACTGAAGAGGAACTAAAAAGCCTCTTGATCAAAGTGAAAGTGGAGAGTGAAAAAGTTGGCTTAAAGCTCAACATTCAGAAAATGAAGATCATGGCATCCGGTCCCATCATTTCATGGCAAATAGATGGGGAAACAGTGGAAACAGTGTCAGACTTTATTTTGGGGGGCTCCAAAATCACTGCAGATGGTGATTGCAGCCATGAAATTAAAAGACGCTTACTCCTTGGAAGGAAAGTTATGACCAACCTAGATAGCATATTCAAAAGCAGAGACATTACTTTACCAACAAAGGTTCGTCTAGTCCAGGCTATGGTTTTTCCTATGGTCATGTATGGATGTGAGAGTTGGACTGTGAAGAAGGCTGAGTGCCAAAGAATTGATGCTTTTGAACTGTGGTGTTGGAGAAGACTCTTGAGAGTCCCTTGGACTGCAAGGAGATCCAACCAGTCCATCCTGGGATTTCTTTGGAAGGAATGATGCTAAAGCTGAAACTCCAGTACTTTGGCCACCTCATGCGAAGAGTTGACTCATGGGAAAAGACTCTGATGCTGGGAGGGATTGGGGGCGGGAGGAGAAGGGGACAACAGAGGATGAGATGGCTGGATGGTATCACTGACTCGATGGATGTGAGTCTGGGTGAACTTCGGAAGTTGGTAATGGACAGGGAGGCCTGGCGTGCTGCGATTCATGGGGTCGCAAAGAGTCGGACATGAATGAGCGACTGGACTGAACTGAACTGACCTGGCAGGCTACAGTCCATGGGGTGGCAAAGAGTCAGACACAACTGAGCATAACATAATATATATGTATTCATTTTTGTATCCCCCACTAGATTATAACCATCATGAGAGCAGAGATTATTGTCTACACATAGTATATATTTGTTGACTAGATGAATAAATGAATGAATGAAATGTTACAGGAGCCCAAAGAAAGGGCAGAGTGCTTCCTAACAAAGGGATGAAGAAAAGTTAGGGTGGAGGCAGCAAGTGAATGGGTCCTTCAAAAACTGGTAGAATTTAAGCAATAAAAGATGATACAGAGAGGCTTATCTGTTTTTAATGAGTAAGTTCTGAGGATCTAATGTACAGCATGGAGACTATATTTAAACAATGCAATATTGTATACTTAAAATATTGTATAGAGGAAATTTTTAAGTAGATCTACTTAACTCCTTACGGATCCTGACTTATGGAAGCTTCCCTTTGTACAAAACCTGGAAGATCCCATTATCCCTAAAAGTAGATAAAACATTGTACTATTATACTGTAAAAATATATTAAAATTATATTCTTTCAATATTAATCTTAATAATATTGTATTAATATTAATTATTCATTCAGTCAAAAATAGTTCTTGTGAAAATAGTTGTGGAAAAGTGACTGAGTGCATGGGGAAGAAGCAGTGACTGGAGACATTTGTGGAGGCCCTGGGCAAGACCTAGGGTGCCCACAAAGGCTTTCAAGTGAGCTGGTTGAAAACATGGAGACTCTGCCTTCCCTTTCTGGGTGGAGGTAGAGCTGGTGGTCTCTATCTGATGGAATTAGGGATGTTTCTTCTTCATAAGATGATGGAAGAGAGATTTTGCTAAATGGCAAAAATGAAAAAAGCTTAGCAATAAAGAAGATGGGTGTGTACATGAGTCAGTGTGTGTATATGTGTGTGTGTGTGTGCTTGTGGGTGTGGGTGGGAGGGTGGGTGTGTGAGCTATGGAAACAAAGAAAATGGAGAGGAGCTGCTTCCAGACAGGGTACAATGAGCACGACTCAGGGGATACACAGTAATGAATAAATAACTATCAAGTGGATGAAGTTGCACCAACTTATTATAAGATACTCCCAAAGAGAAACTTTCCAAGCACTCACTCATGATTCTTTGATTCTCTAAATCTCAGCGTGTGATTTATCTCCCCCTTGAATGCTAAATGCTGCACCAGTTTTCTGTTCTCTGCAGAAAACGTGACATCCAAAACAGAATATGTATGCTAGAAGGAATCTTAAGAGTTGTTCATTCCAATCACTCTCATTCTCCAATAAGAGGCTGGGTTTCTGAGATGTATAGAGCATGTATAGAGCCGGTTCAAGGTCACAGAGCCAGTTAATATCAGATCCTGGACTGAGCCCAGAGCTCTGGCTCCATATCTGGGACTCCTTCTTCACTAGCTGACAAAGTTCCACTGCAGTGTTTGCTTTATTGAACAACAAAGCAAGTTGGGAGGCCAGTACTTAGAGGTATATCATCTGATATATCCTGCAGAACCTGGGTTCTGGCTTACACCTGACTTCCTACTGAAGGTCAGTGTTGGCTTAGCAGTTGTTCATTTCATTCATTCAGTAACTATTGAGCACTTACTATGTGCCAGGCACTACTGATCCAACAATGAACTTGAAAGTATGGTTCTGCCTTCACAGAGCTGCTTACGTTGGTGAGGTGGGAGAAAACAAAAACAAATAAAATTACCAAATACAGTAATAAGTGTTTGGTATAAGGTGGATAAGGAATCCACCTTAAATAGCATGGCGAGAGGAAGCTGCTGAGAAGATGTGTCACCGAGATTGGGCCTGAAGTAGGGGAAGCAGTCAGGCGCTTGAAGTTTCTAGGCAGAGGGAAATGAAAATTCCCTTGAGGCCAAAAAAGCATGGCATGCCTGAGATCCCAGAGAAGACTGTGCGTCTGGGTCACAGTGAGGGAGGGAGAGAGTGCACTGAGAGGAGGTCAGAGTGGAGCCAGGGCCAGGGTGCACTGGAGCTTGAATTTTGTATCAAGTACATAGGAAGCCGCTGAAGGATCTTAAGAATGGGTGGGGGTGTGGGGGACATATTTTATTGACATATTAATGAGTTCTCAATACACATGAATCTGAGCAAACTGTGGGAGAAAGTGAAGGACAGCACAGCCTGGCATGCTGCAGTCCATCGGGTCACAGAGTCGGACATGACTTAGTGACTGAACAACAATAAGAATTCTACTCACTTCAAAAGGGGAAAAGATTCAATCATCATAACTCTGTACAGTAGGTGCTATTAGGATCATCCTTTTATAACTGAAGCAACTGCAGCACAAAAAAAAATAATAAATTGTCTGAGTTCCTGTAGTTTGTAAGCTGCAGAGCCAGGATTCAAACCCAAATCATACCATTCCTGAGTATCCACTCTTTTTTAACTTTTTATTTTATATTGGAGTATATCTAAAAAGAGATGATACAAATGAACTTCTTAATAAAACAGAAATAAACTTACACACTTAGAGAATGAACTTATGGTTACCATGGGGAAGGGATAGTTAGGGACCTTGGAATTAACATGTACTCATTGCCATATTTAAAATGGATAACCAACAAGAACCTACTGTATAACACAGGGGACTCTACTCAATATTATGTAATAACATAAATGGGAAAAGAATTTGAAAAAGAATAGATATATGTAATATATAACTGAATCACTTTGCCGTACACTGGAAACAATCGATCTGAGTATTCACTGTTAACAACTACGTTTTCATGTTTCGTTGAATAATAATTTGGTGAGATGGGGAAGAGGGCAAGAAAAGAGGCAGAGATATTGGTTAGGGAGCTATTCCAGGATTCTAGGGGAGAGACTGTTGTTGTTGCTTAGTTGCTAAGTCATACCTGATTCTTTGGGACCCCATGGACTCTAGCCCACAAGGTTCCTCTGTCCATGGGATTTCCCAGGCAAGAATACTGAAGTGGGTTGCCATTTCCTTCTCCAGGGGATCTTCCTGACCCAGGGATCGAACCCTTGTCTCCTGCATTGGCAGGCAGGTTCTTTACTGCTGAACCATCAGGGAGGTCCATGGGGAGATATAACGATGCATGAGTCAGGATGGTGTCCCTGGAGGTGAATAGAAGCTGATGGGTTTCAGATATACCTTGGTAAAAAAATTGACAGGATTTGATGATGCAGTGGACACAAGGAGTGAGGAAAAGAGAGGAATCAAAGATGGTTCTAAAAATTTCTAGCATAAGTCATAGCTTTGGGGCTGTATCACTTATTTAGACAAGGAACACTGGGAAAGCAGTGAAACAAGTTTCAGAGGTTAAAAGGCCAGGTTTTTTATTTAGCTATCTTAAGTTGGTAAATGAATGAGTCTAAAGTTCAGGGGGCTGGATATAAAAATGTAATCAGTCATCTACACAAAGATGATTTTTAAAGCCATGAGTATGGACAAGCCAACCTAGAGGAGAGCAGAGAGAAAGAACAAAAAGGGTCTGAGACTGACTCTGAGGAGAGTTTGATTAGAGATGGACCCATCAAAGGAATCTGAGATGCTTCAGACAATGAAACGGGGAAGCCATAACGTATGATAGTAGGGACTTCCCTGAGAGTCAAGTGGCTAAGACTCTGTTTCCAAGGCAGTGGGTGAAGGTTTGCTTCCTAGTTGGGGAACTAAGATCCCACATGCCATGAGGTGCAGCAAAAAAAAAAAAAAACTGTTTTGATTATGGTAACAGAAAACCCAAGACAGGAGAGAGTTTTATAAAAGAGGGAGTTGTTAATATGTCAAATGTTGCTGAGAAGTCAAATAACAGAGGTTAGATTACCAAACCTACTTCATGCAAGGGACTCCAGGAAGCTCTCATCAGTTAAAGAACTTCCCATCCAGTACCCACATATAGGAAAGTCTGCATTTTAAGCCTTCATTTTTTTGTTTTATTGCATTCAAAGTCGCATCAGGGAAATATCAAATTGAATCATTTCTATCCCCAAAAGGTAGTAAGTTTTGGATAATTTCTGGATACAGGAGATTTGATATGGAAGAGGAAAGAGAGATGTGCCAGGGGGGAAGACAGGGGACTGTCAAAGTTGGGGAGAGGAAAAGGCAAAAATGATGGGAGACATCAAATAGCACAAAATCTAGCCTGGGGCCTGCTCACTGCACTGAGTCACTTCTGTTTCAAAATGGCATTCTGGCTGACATTTGGTTTGATAAATGAGTATAAAAATCTCCATAGTATATCCTCAGGGTATAAGCAGATGTTCTTTTTACATATGATACACCATTAATAATGAGGTTCTTTACCGTCTTTATATTGCCATCCTCCCTGACGATGCATTGAAAGTGTGAAAGTGTTAGTCGCTCAGTTGTGTCTGACTCTGTGACCCCATGGACTGTAGCCTACCAGGTTCCTCTGTCCATGGGATTATCCAGGCAAGAGTACTGGAGTGGGTAGCCATTCCCCTCTCCAGGGGACCTTCCTGATCTAGGGATTGAACCTAGGCCTCCTGCACTGCAGGGAGATTCTTTACCATTTGAGACGCATGACAATGCATATCGGACACAGTTAAGAACAAAACTCTTGTTAACATGTAAACCCCACAAGGTGCTACCATTTTACTAATGGAGATGTGGGGAATGAGAAAGACACACCCAGTGGCTTGTATCTTCAGACCAAACCACAACCCTCGGGAGTGTGCCTTTGCCAGAGCGGAAGGCTCCATTCCTAGTTGGGTGCTGGACGGACTTGGATTCTAGCCAGCATACAAGAGCCTAAACCCACTGGTTGTCTTTTGCCGTATACTCTTTTTTTTAATTTTAATTTTCTTTTTAGTTGGAGGATAATTACTTTACAATATTGTGTTGGTTTCTGCCATATATCAACATGAATCAGCCATCAGTCCCTTCTCTCTTGAACCTCCCTCCCACCTCCCCCTCCATCCCACCCCTCTAGGTTGTCACAGAGCACAGGCTTTGGGTTCTCTGTGTCTTTGAATGTTCACAGATCCTTAAGGAAGTCTAAGCTGGAAAACTGGTTCACTTTCAATGAAAGAAGTCTCCGACAACCGGATGAAGAATAGAAGTGCCATTTATCAAGCTACGTAATTCTTTAGAAACCCTGCTTTAGAGGGTCTTCAGAGGAACAAAACAAAGGAAGTCAGCATTCTCTCCACCACTTGTAGTTAGAAAAACAGGATATCCTGTAACAAGTGTTGCTTAACAATAGAAAATTCTGCTCAGATGAATAAATAAATAATGAATGAACTAATAAATGACTGAAAGAAAAAGGCACATTATAAACTGATTCCCTATAGATCATTCCAGATGTTGTTCCAGGGGCTGTGATTCCTTCCAGACTCCAAACCGGGTATAAGATGGGTACAGATAGAAGAGGAAAGCAGGAAAAGTTACTAGGAGGAATAAACAAGGAGACCTTGGCCCTGGGTAGTGGGGGCAACTGTCTTCTGGACGTTTGTCCTTGGGGAGTTTTTCAGGCAATCACAGCCAACTCTTCTCAAATCCCTTATCTGAGGATGAAACTTCCCTGACTGTGCAAAAATGAAGCAGCTGACAGCCTCCCTAAGGAGTCATTTTTAAAGAGCAAGCATTTCTCCTTGTTCAGGGCAACCCCCTTGAGAGAAGGTTAGTGTTCCTGGAGATACTCCAAATTGTCCAGAGAGACTCTCTGTCTAAACAAGGAGAAAAGCCAACCCGATTTCTTAAAAAAACAACACATACAAACAATAACCTAAATGCCCCTTTCACTAGAAGCCTAAAGGATTATAAAGAGTGGGTGGCCAAGATACATGGGGACAATCACATGAGGCTTCTCTGAGCAGCAGGACATGGATGGCAGAGCCAGAAGTGTGACTGGGCTCTCAGGTGACCGTGCCAGGCGGAAGTGTCCTCATGTTGCTTTTCTGTTTTTAATTCATCGGTGGCATTTCCTATTTAAGCTCTAGATTGCTCCACTAAGAGGCATTATAGATCCAGTTATTTGGTGGGTCTCCGTCGTGGCAGTGGTGCCTTGAGAAGATTCCATGACCAGGAGTGAGACTATCTTGTCCTGTCCATGATTTTCTCCTGTTCTTTTCTCACCTATGAAGGCAAGACCCCTCTAGCATCCCTATCATATCCACTATGAAGAAAGGATACATTACCTGGAATGATCATCTGTCCCAGTATCTTGAAGCAGTATGGATTAGAGAAAACAGCAAACAGATAAAATAAAACTGGCTTAGCGTCCCAACTCTACCATTCACTCACTGGGTAATTTCAGGTAAGTTCCTTATCATCTCAGAGCCTCAGTTTTCTGACCCATAAAATGGATCTGTGAGTCCATGCTTCACAGGATTACCATGTGGATTACATATGACAACATGTACAAGGTCGTCTCACCCTGTTGGCACTTGGTTAGCACTCAGTCAACTCTGGCTCCATTCTGTCCCCAAACGATGCTCACTCCAACCAGAAACAACCCTACTTTTCCCACACAGGCTCCCAGAGTGTACATTATTTGCTTATTTACAGAATGCCTATCATGTCCTGCTCTCCACTCTCCATCGCACTAGAAGCTTCTTCAGGATGTGGGATGTGCAGTGTAGACTTTCGTCGTTCCCCTACCAGCCGGCATCCACCTTCACATGAAAAGCACTCTGTGAACATTGAAGGAATAAATCTTTCTCTCTTATGAGAACAGATTGGTAGGAAACATTCCTCAAGTCATCCTTATTTACAAGTCTTTACGAAGAGAAAGGATTCAAGAAGCTCACTAAAACATTTGAGATAGGGGAAGGAAGTCACTAACATTTATTGACTGCCTCCTTCATTCTAAGGTTTTCACTTTAAGAGCTTATTTATTTCTCACCTCAAATTTCCTTTAGCCCCAATTTACTAGAAGGAAATGGACTTAGAAATGCAAATAATTTGCTCAGGATTTCACAGATTATAATAGCATTTCAATTACCTTAATTGAAATGTTTCTATGCATAATTAAAAGTGATTGAGAAAGAAAAAACAGTTTGAGCCCAGAGCCCACAGCAATCACTAATTTTAATCAATCAATTATGCCAGACACTACCCACGAGTGAGAATAGTAACTGAGAACCTGGTAAAAACTTGATCAATTTATAAAAAACTATCCATTGTTTTCTTTCAAAAATATTTTAAGAAAACTAAACAAGCAACTTCCTGGAACCCACAAGCTCTCTTTTGAAATAAAGTTCAAAATCCCATAGTTACCTTTTGTCTCATTCCAATATGCAAGGCCCTTCACCCTGTCGAGAGACACTTGTCCAGAGAGATGTTATTTTAAAGTGAGAACTTTGCTTCCTCGACAGTCTTGTTCTAGAATCCAGTACAGTCTGTCCAGCAGATATCCCTGGATCTTTAATGTCCAAACAAACAGGGGGCTCAGGATCATCTCCCCCATCTCTGGAGAAAGGGCCCAGAGAATCACAGAACCAAAGCAATCCTACTATCTTTCTTCAGCGCAGTATTTTCGTGCCCATGTGTCTGCATTTCAAATCTCTGATTTATGAAAGAGGGGAAACTATTTATATTCTATTTGTCTTTAGCATTTTTTCTTCTTCTTAAACAGAGGCAAACACATATTCGCTATGACATGAGACAACAGTGGGTAGCTGGGGTTCAGGAAAGGGTGAGGGCTAGCATGCAGGGGTGAAGAAAAGGAGGAGCACAGCATCGAGGAGGCAACACCCGAGATTAGTCTGAAACACAAATCTAGAATCCATAAACCTAAGGACTGAGGTTTCCTCAGATTATGTAGTCATGATGTCTAGATACTTCACACAAAGTCTGGTGGTTAATATAGAAGCTACCCAGCTTTTACAGCACTTCTTTTTCATAGTCTCTCTCTCCTGGGACCTGACTGGTAGCCTGGTCTCCAGATCGTCATGGCCCTGCAATCTTGGCCTGCTTTATTGGGACCACCAGACCTCTCTCTCCTTCTCTTTTCCTTCTGATGACTATTCTACATCATCTTTCCTCATGTTTCTCTCTCATGCCTGGGGGTTTGGGTTGTTCCTGCTTCACTTAATTGTTCAATTCTATCTGCAGCCACGTAAAAGTCACCCTACATCTTCATACTTTCATGGTTCTGTAGGCATATTTGAATTTCAAACAAATATGTGAGTTTATAAACACAGTATTGTACATACTGGTTCCTAGTCTGTGGGAAATATGTCCATAATATCAATTGTGTTTTTAGGAGCATTGTTCATATTGCTATAGATCACCTCTAAATTTACCCCTGGCAGGTTTTTAGGGATCAGAAATTCTCCCATGAGAAAGTCCAAAATAGAAAGATAGTCCTAGCTTGGTACATTCATAGAGGTAAACCAAGCTTATCAAAGCCAGATCATGACACTTGCATTTGTATTGCTGAATGAGTTTATAACTGCACAGTGGGAGCCATTGATTCAAAAAGAGTGTAAGTTAATTGAAGGCTAATAAATCCATAACAGGATCTTAAAGAATCTCAGAAGCAAAAAATAATAGAGAGAAAGGGAGACTCAGAAGCATCTAGAAAGGTAAAATGAGAAAGTTCAATGGCCAAGGGCAATTTCTGTGAATTCACATGAACTATCCCTCAATGCTACTAGAAAAATAGCATCCTCTTTGTACTGGAGGCACAAACCCAAACTTTGGAGGAAGGGTGATGGGAGGAAAAGATGGCAATAACAAGAATTTCCTGGAGTGTGGTTGAATTTCAGAAAAGACAGGGGCTCTTGGGAACACCCTTGGCTAGAGTTATCTTAACATTCTGCCCCAGTTCTAGGGAAATTTGTACTGGGTTTAAAAAGAGGGGATTAGGACAGAGGCCAGCTTCAAAGGAGCCCAACAGCATTGTGGTACCTGCAGGGGAAGGAGTCTCCCGGACTAGAGAAACGTCATTAGTCACTAGGGTGAGGTGCATTAATTGTGGTGGCTGTGGGTGGCAGCCAGGTCAACTTCCTGGGCACAAGTACTAGCCATCTCAATCACCTGAGATTATGAGGAAAGAGGAGCTAGTGTCAGCTGAATGCATCACTTCTACAAATACTCTATCTTCCTTCAGAAAGCATCTTCTAGTCATACTTTCTCCAGGTGTCCAAAGTTTCCATCTGCAATGAGATTTTGAAAAGCATATTCAAATCCCATGTGTTTTGGTTTCCAAGAAAGTTCCAGAGCTAATTAACCTCTAGATAATGCAAACAATAAAGAATCCACCTGCAATGTGGAAGACTTGTGTTTGATCCCTAAGTTGGGAAGATCTCCTGGAGGAGGGCCTGGCAACCCACCCCAGTATTCTTGCCTGGAGAATCCCATGGACAGAGGAGCCTGGCAGGCTACATCAGTCCATGGGGTTGCAAAGAGCCGGACACAACTGAGCAACTACGCACAGCACAGCAGCGCAAACTTTGTTCACCTCCCAATCACCTGGTCTTGTCCTCTGCCAACTCTCAATTCAAAATTTTTTAATCAATGCACTTTATTGTTTAGAGGTTTCAGGTTTGCATAAAAATTGATCAAAATGTACACTGAGTTCTCAGATGGCCTCTATGCCTGCACACACACACACACACACAAAAACACACACACAATTTCCCCTATTATTATTCTCTTATATAGCTCTAGTAAATGTATTACAATTGATGAGCCAATATTATTAACTATAGTCCAGAGTTTATATCAAAGTTTGTTTTGGTACTGTACAGTTCAATGGATTTTGACAAAAGTATCGTGACTTGTACCTACCATTACAATACCTTACAGAATAATTTAACTTTCCTAAAAATGCCCTGCACTCTACCTGATCATTCCTTCTCTTTTCCTGGGAACCACTGGCAAACATTGAGCATTTTACCGTGCCCATCATTTTGCCTTTTCAAAAATGTCATGTAGTTGGACTACACCTACTGGGATTGGCTTCTTTCACTTAGCCATATGCACTTAAGTTTCCTCCCATCTTTTTGTGGTTTGATAGTTCATTTCTATTTAATGCTGAGGAAATGGCAACCCACTCCAGTGTTCTTGCCTGGAGAATCCCAGGGACGGGGGAGCCTGGTGGGCTGCCATCTATGGCGTCGCACAGAGTTGGACACGACTGAAGCAACTTAGCAAGTATTCCATTGTATGGATATACCACAGTTTATTTATCAACCCCCCTACTGAGGGACATCTTACTGGCTTCCAGTTTATGGAAATCATGAAGAAAGCTGCTTAAACATTCACATGCAGGTTTCTGAGGGGAAATAATTTTCCAACTCATTTAGGTAAATACCAAGGAGTATGATTGCTGGATCATATGGTAAGCATTTGCTTAGTGTTATGAGAAATCACCAAACTGTCTTCTAAAGTGACTGTGCTATTTTGTAGTCACACCAGCAATGAATCAGAGTTCCCATTGCTCTACATACTTGTCAGCATTTGGTATTGTCTGTGATTGGATTTGGGCCATTTTAATAAGTGTGTAGTGGTAGCTCACTGTTTTAATTTGTAATTTCCTAATGACATGCTGCTGAATCTCTTTTCATATGTTTGTTTATACCTGTTGTCCAACTTTGTTCTTCTGCTTCAATGTTGTGTTGGCTATTCTGAGTCTTTTGCATTTTCATGTAAACCTGACAATTAGTTGTCAGTATTCACAAAACCACTTGCTGGGATTTCAACTGGGATTGCATTGAATCTATAGACCAAGCTGGGAAGAACTGACATCTTGAGTTTTCACATCCATGAGAGTGGACTATCTTTCCATTTACTTAGATCTTTTTAAATTTTTTTTATCAGAGTTTTGTAATTTTCCTCATATAGATCTTGAATCTATCATGTTACATTTACATCCAAGAATTACTCTTTTTATTGGTACTCATACAAATGTGTGCATGCGTGCATGCTGAGTCACTTCATTCATATCTGACTGTTTGTGACCCTATAGACTGAAGCCTGCCAGGCTCCTCTGTCCATGGGATTTCCCAAGCGAGAATACTGGAGTGGGTTGCCATTTCCTCCTCCAGAAGATCTTCCCAACCCGGGGATCAAGCCCACATCTCTTATGTCTCCTGCACTGACAAGTGGATTCTTTCCCACTAGCACCTCCTGAGAAGTCCCATATATACACTACCATGTGTGAAATAGATAGCTAGTGGGAAGCTGCTGTTTAGCACAGAGAGACTCCTCCTCTACACAGAGGATCTGCCTAACCTTCTGCATCCTGCAAAGTTGCAAGCTAATGCTTATGTTTATACACCAGTAAAATGCACAAATTTTCTTTTCCTAAAGTGTGAAGATTAATAGAGGCACTTTACTGCTAAGGTTGTATATAAGATAGGACCTGTGACAAACAACACAGTTGGAAAAAAATGCATGTAATTGTTAAGGAGAGTACAGCTACCCTTGAAGTCAGTAAAAAGGAAGTCAACTGGGTTTCTTCCTCAAAGGGACAGGTCTAAGGAGTCCCACTAATATCTCAAATAATCTACTTGCAAATTCCAAAACAAAAGACACAAGGAAATTACAGGCTGTCACTTTTATTTACAACTTCCCTCCAACCAGAGCCCATACTTACATTGCTACATCTGAAACTAATCTGTGTGGGAAGCTTTCAGAGGGATGGCCGGCCAACTGGCATTACCGCCAGGTCAGCTGATGCCACAGCCTGGTATGTGATCCTGGTCGAGTAACCCCTAGCGTGTACCTGAAGGAGTTATTGTGCCGAAGGTGGGGAGCAGTGGGGAGAGAAGGGGAGAGGAGGACAAAATTATGGAAATACATTTTGAAAATCCAAAGCACAATTGAAATTCCAGTCTTAATCAAAAACAGTAACGGGCTCCACTAAATACCCACAAAGGCTTGCTAAAAATATGTGAAGTTCATCCAGAGTTCAAATCTCAGAATTATTTTCTTTTCCAGGCTTAGACCTATCCAAAATGCTATGAAGCCTTTAGTTGTTTTAGTGAGAAAACAATCTGTCCATACAAATTAACCAATGTGTTCTTACATCACACAATGAAGCCAGAAGTGAAAAAAACTTGACAGATCTTTCCTTGATATTTCACTGAAGTTTCAGAGCACTGAGTTTACAGTCAGCGAACGCGAATTTGAAATTACTAACTTCTTGACAACCTCACTGAGCTTTGATTTCTTAACTTCTTAACCTTTAAAATGAATGATACATAGGCCACTTTACAGTGTGAAATGGGAAAACTTCAAAATCACTTTCTCTCCACTGTTATACATTATTGATACAATGTCGTGTCAGTTTCTACAACAATGTGCATCAGTCACAACTATATATATATATCCCCCCTCCCTCTTGAGCCTCCCTCTTACCCCTCATTCCACTCCTCTAGGTCATCACAGAGCACTGAGCTGAGCTCCCTGCTCCCTGTGCTATATAGCAGCTTCCCACTAGCTATCTCTTTTCCACATGATGGTGTGTATATGTCAATGCTACTTTCTGAGAGCTCCACTATAAATCATTGACTGTAATGTTTGTTCATGGTTGGCTTGGTTAGTGTTTTGGCATTTGTTTTCCTACTTCCCGGTCATTATTTTGCAGAGATGATCTGCACATGGTGCATCCAGTCATCTGGTCTCTGAGGATCGTGGACTACAGGGCCCAATCCTGACCATAGAAACTTTGACAAGTTTCTGAAGAACAGTGGAGGCCAGACTGGAAAGACTGAGGAGTAGGAGAGGACTGTGGAAGTAGATTCATAGAAGATAAACTATTTAATGAATCAGTTAGGCTGTGAAGGACCTGAGCATATTGAAAGCCTGCAGAACAGAAGCCAGGAAAGAGACAGCAAGCAAAGGTAAAGGAGTGGAGAAAAATAGCTGTGGCATTTCCTGGGGTCCAAAGAGGTGAGAGGGACTGTTGCTCTTAGAACTCTGGTGAAAATACACTGCAGCTGGAGAAGGTTGTAGGAAAACTCTACTCCAGGGAGAAGGGAAGGAATACATGATGTAGCTAGAACTGCCACTGTGGGAGGGGTAGGAGCCCTGGAAAGGAAGTGTCCCAAGACCAGGGGCATGGTGCCTGCTGAGACTGAAACTGAATCAGAGGAACAAAAACCTCCCTTCACCTCCCCTCCAAGGTTGGAAAACACTGAATAATAAGGAACAGTAAGATACCATTGGGAACGTTCCAGGAGCATAGAAACAGGCCCTCTTTGATACAGTGCAAAGGGAAAACCTAAAGCAGAGGTTGGGGCAGACATTGTGAAAACCCGCCGACATACTAGTCCCACCAGAAACACAAGGGATCCCTAGAGGCATTTGAAGCTTAATGCAAGGGTAACTATAGCAAAAGTGAACCTGAATCCTTAATTCCTAACTAGATTAATTCAAATCCCCACACAAAAGTCCCAGCAGAAGGAAAGACGTGCCCATTTCCAGGCATAAAACTCTCTGCCTCAGCATCTCTGTCTTAAAATTTTAAACAAAAAATTATAGAAAAGGCAAGAAAAAGCAACACACTGCCAAGAGACAAAGCAATACTGGAACTGAAATTTAATGATTAAGATGTTAAAGCCTCTGCCAGAAAAGATGGTCAACATGCAAGATCAGATGGATACTTCCTCGGGGCTGGAAACCATAATAAAATAAAAAAGAGAGAATTCTGGAGGGTGGGGGCAGGGGATAAATCCTGAGGATTGCTTGTAGTGACAAAAGTAAAAGGTGAAGAATAATGAGGAGTCAGTTAACTGTGATACTATTTACCAAGGTAGAAAGCATAGGAAGGCTAGTTTGGGAAGTTCAGTTCAGTTCAGTTGCTCAGTCATGTCTGACTCTTTGCAACCCCATGGACTGAAGCATGCCAGACTTCCCTGTCCATCACCATCTCCTGGAGTTTACCCAAACTCATGTCCATTGAGTCAGTGATGCCATCCAACCATCTCATCGTCTGTCATCCCCTTCTCCTGCCTTCAATCTTTCCCAGCATCAGGGTCTTCAAATGAATCAGTTCTTCACATCATGTGGCCAAAGTATTGGAGTTTCAGCTTCAGTATCAGTCCTTCCAATGAATATTCAGGATTGATTTCCTTTGGGACTGACTGGTTGGATCCCCTTACTGTCCAAGGGACTCTTAAGAGTCTTCAACACCACAGTTCAAAAGCATCAATTCTTCAGCACTCAGCTTTCTTTATAGTCCCAACTCTCACATCCATACATGACTATGACTGGAAAAACCATAGCTTTGACTAGACGGACCTTTGTTGGCAAAGTAATGTCTCTGTCTCTTAATTTCATGGCTGCAGTCACCATCTGCAGTAATTCTGGAACCTAAGAAAATAAAGTCTGTCACTGTTTCCATTGTTTCCCTATCTATTTGCCATGAAGTGATGGGACCAGATGCCATGATCTTTGTTTTTTGAATGTTGAGTTTTAGACCAACTTTTTCACTCTCCTGTTTCACCTTCATCAAGAGACTTTTTAGTTCCTCTTCACTTTCTGCCGTAAGGGTGGTATCAACTGCATTTCTGAGGTTATTGATCTTTCTCCTGGCAATCTTGACTCCAGCTTGTGCTTCATCCAGCCCAGCATTTTGAATGATGTACTCTGCATATAAGTTAAATAAGCAGGCTGACAATATGCAGACTTGACATACTCCTTCCCCAATTTGGAATGTTCATTAGTAATTTGAGTTTAAGGAATTGGTGAACATCCATGTGTGTATATTCAATCAAGAGTTAATAGAGATGTAAGTTCAGGAGAGACATCTGGGCTGGATCAGCAGAATACAGCTGGTTGTTTGAATCACTGGAACAGATAATATCCCTTAGAGAGATTATGTGCATTGAGAATAGAAGAGAGCCAGGACTGAAAATACTAGGAAAACTGGCCTTTGAGGAGTAGAGGGCAGAGAAAGAGGAGTCCACCATGGAGACCAAGATAGGGCAGCAAGAATGGCAACAAAGGATGATGTGTTGTAAAGTCAGTTAGATAAGAGATCATTGTCACTGATAAGCTGGAGAGTATGGTAAAATGAGGGGCAGAGGACTGGGTGAACAAAGGAAAGTAGAGACAGCAAGAGAAAATACTTCTTTCAAGAAGCTGGGCTATAAAGATAAGAAGAGAAATAAGGCAGTGTCTGGATGAGATAGCTAATCAAGGGAGGATTTCTTTACAGAGGAGTGAGCTTGAACATATTGAAGAGCTAAGTTGAAGGATACATGTTGAAGAAACACGTGAGAAAGGGAAAGAGGGAACTTAACTGATAAATGGCTTCACCGAAGAGATCAGCGTCCCAATGTCAACTGACTCTCTTTCATTCTCTCAGCATTTATCTGGTGTGTATTATGTAGTAGAAAATATGTCACTGAATAAGACACAGTCTTGCCTTCAAGAAGCTTATGGCCTACAGGGACATATAGACCAATAAATAAATAAAACAATTGCTAAATATATGCAAGATATGAGCTACAGGTCAATCACAGAGTGCTATGAGAGCATGTAATGAAGTGAAAATGTTATTCGCTTGGTTATGTGTGACTCTTTACAACCTCATGGACTCTAGCCCACAAGGCTCCTCTGTCCATGGGATTTCCCAGGCAAGAATAGTGGAGTGGGTAGCCATTCCCTTCTCCAGGGGATCTTCCCCACCCAGGGATCAAAGTCAGGTCTCCTGCGTTGCAGGCAGATGCTTTACCATTTGAGCCATTAGAGAAGTACCCTAAGAGCATGTAGGGAGGTTCAGTTTTAGGAAGTAAAGACAATTTCCAAAAGCCAGAAAAATGAAGGTAGTAGGAACGCTGGACTGAAAGAAACAAAAGCTGGAATCAAGATTGCCGGGAGAAATATCAATCACCTCAGATATGCAGATGACACCACCCTTATGGCAGAAAGTGAAGAGGAACTAACAAGCCTCTTGATCAAAGTCAAAGTGGAGAGTGAAAAAGTTGGCTTAAAGCTCAACATTCAGAAAACGAAGATCATGGCATCCGGTCCCATCACTTCATGGGAAATAGATGGGGAAACAGTGGAAACAGTGTCAGACTTTATTTTTGGGGGCTCCAAAATCACTGCAGATGGTGACTGCAGCCATGAAATTAAAAGATGCTTACTCCTTGGAAGGAAAGTTATGACCAACCTAGATAGCATATTCAAAAGCAGAGACGTTACTTTGCCAACAAAGGTCCATCTAGTCAAGGCTATGGTTTTTCCTGTGGTCATGTATGGATGTGAGGGTTGGACTGTGAAGAAGGCTGAGTGCCAAAGAATTGATGCTTTTGAACTGTGGTGTTGGAGAAGACTCTTGAGAGTCTCATGGACTGCAAGGAGATCCAACCAGTCCATTCTGAAGGAGATCAGCCCTGGGATTTCTTTGGAAGGAATGATGCTAAAGCTGAAACTCCAGTACTTTGGCCACCTCATGCGAAGAGTTGACTCATTGGAAAAGACTCTGATGCTGGGAGGGATTGGGGGCGGGAGGAGAAGGGGACGACAGAGGATGAGATGGCTGGATGGCATCACTGACTCGATGGACGTTGAGTCTGAGTGAACTCCGGGAGTTGGTGATGGACAGGGAGGCCTGGTGTGCTGCGATTCATGGGGTCGCAAAGAGTCGGACACGACTGAGCGACTGATCTGATCTGATCTGAGGAAAGGAATCACCTGATTTCTAAACAAAGGATACAGTTGATGAAGTTCAGGAGGCTACAGAGAGCACTGATCATTTTAGAAAACTAATTTAGTGCTTTCCTTTATAAATGTACATAGCACTGACCATTTTTGCTTGTTGTCACTTATCCCAACTGTAATGAATGAGTAATGTGTGTAATTACTTGCTTTGTGTTTCCTTCCCCTACTGGACCTAAGACCCCTAAAGGCAAGGACCACAACTGTATTGTTTGCAGAGTAGCCATGTGATAAATGATTGGAACCAGAAAGGTAATAATTATGCCTCTGATAATCTGTGTGAGGAGAGTCAGAAGAAGAAATCACTGGAATGTGTCCCACTTAGAAGCAAAGCACATTAAAATCAACTGTATCTGATTTTTGACTGCAGGCTCTGATGTTGTCTCTTTACAGATGAAGGCTGGCCACACTGCCAACAACCCACATGGTGCAAATGCATCAAGGTAGGGGTCTATTTTTAGCTACAGCAAATTACCATTCTTTTATGCTTTTAGATGTTCATCTCTGCAACTGAGGTGTCTTGTTCTTACATTTTTCAGCATTAAGACTGACTTCTTTCATGAAGAAAGAAGATAGTCTTTAAGACAAAGAGCACTTCTCCTTTCATCTCCACCTCAATTTAGAAGTTCAAAGAGCCTTTTGGGGGCTTCTTGTTGCTATTCTTGAGAACAAGGATGGTCCTCCGTACTTTTAGTAATGACACTGCAGACTCAAACTGGGGTGTGGGAAACTCAGTCCAAAAAAAACAAAATGAAAATTGGACTGTGAGTCTAGTCAGAGACATAGTGTTCCATGAAATCCTATCCAATTAGTTAATAAGAAATTGACATTGTATAAGTATAGTTGTGTGTTTTTTTTACTATATTTTTAAAAAGGTCAAGTCATATAAAAATGAGCTACAGGCTCCCGCCAACAAATACAGCTTACATAATGTCTTGGAGATGGTGATGTGCTTCAAGGTCAGACAGCTTCCTGGGTCAACAAATGTTATAGAAATGTTGTCAACACAGAGGAGGGATCTCAGAGAGAGAATCCTGTTTTGTGACTGGGAGAGGAGGAGTAGAAGACAACAGTGGCCCTGAATAGCAGATAGGCTGAGGTGGGGAAAGGAGGTGTAGCTTTTTAAGTATATTTGTGGTATTATTTTACATTTTAAAAAGTATTGTTTTGTGATTGTTGTTGTCTAGTCACTAAGTCGTGTCCGACTCTTTTGTGACCCTATGGACTGTAGCCCATCAGGCTACTCTGGACATGGGATTTTTCCCAGCCAAGAATACTGGCATGGGTTGCCATTCCCTTCTCCAGGGGATCTTCCTGACGCAGGAATCGAACTCGGGTCTGCTGCATTGGCAGGTGGATTCTTTACCGCTGAGCCACCAATACAATCACTAAAAATAAAAATTTGGTATACATTTCTTGATTAATAAAGATATGGATAAAAGTTTCAGAATCACTAGGAGTGAGCTTTATGTTTAGGTTTAAGCCTAAAAACTCCAATCATAAAATATGTTTGGATCAATATCATCTTCCCTTCCTACTTAATCTTACCTCCTTCTTTTCTTTATGTTAACTTTTTCTTTGCAGTCAAACAGCCCTGCTGCCCTGTCTGTGGTAGGGCGAATAATGCCTCCCTCCAATACATCATGTCCTAATTCCCAGAACCTAGGATGATGTTACCTACTGTAACTAAAGGGACTTTGTGCTAAGGTTAAAGTTAATGACCTTGAGATGAAATAATCCTGGATTATCTGGATTAGATTAGATTGAATTGATCCAATCTAATCTCGTAAATCCTTAAAAAGTGCAAGAAGGCTGAAAGACAGAAGACATGAGTGGATTCACCCCACTCCCCACTGATGGCTTTGAAGCTGAAGGGAGGAGACCATGAGTCAGGGAGGGCAACAAGCTGGGTCTCATCCTCAGTTTACAAGGGGTCAGTCACTCAGTTGTGTCCTATTCTTTCCGACCCCATGGACTGTAGTCCACCAGGCTCTTGCCTCCATGGGATTTCCCAGGCAAGAATACTGGAGTGGGTTGTCATTTCCTTCTCCAGGGGATCTTCCCAACCCAGGGATTGAACCCCGGTCTCCACCATTGTAGGCAGATTCTTTACTGTCTGAGCCACCAGGGAAGCTCCAAGAAATGTGGACCTCCATTCTACACCCTCACAGAGATGAATTCTGCCACAATCTAAGTGAGCAGGAAATAGATTATCCGTTACAACCTCCAGAAGGGAACACAGCCTGCCAACATTTTGCTTTTAGTTTGGTGAGATCGTATGAACTTCTAACCTACAGAACTGGAAAATAAAAAATATGTGTTGCTTTAAGACACAGAATTTTGTAATGAAAACAGTGAAAACTTAATACATTGTCTTTGCTCCTACCTCTCTCTGTGTTTACAATGCCCTTAAATGGCAATCCACTCCAGCACTCTTGCCTGGAAAATCCCATGGACAGAGGAGCCTGATAGGCTACAGTCCATGGGGTTGCAAAGAGTCGGACACGACTGAGAAGCTTCACTTCACTTCCTCTCCTCAGTTCAGTTCAGTCACTCAGTCATGTCCGACTCTTTGTGACCCCATGGACTGCAGCACGCCAGGCTTCCCTGTCCATCACCAACTCCTGGAGCTTACTCAGACTCATGTCCTGAATATTCAAGACTGATTTCCTTTAGGACGGACTGGTTGGATCTCCTTGCAGTCCAAGGGACTCTCAAGAGTCTTCTTCAACACCACAGTTCAAAAGCATCAATTCTTCGGTGCTCAGTTTTCTTTATAGTCCAACTCTCACATCCATACATGACTAATGGAAAAACCATAGCTTTGACTAGACAGGCCTTTGTTGGCAAAGGAATGTCTTTGCTTCTTAATATGCTGTCTAGGTTGGTCATAACTTTACTGCCAAGGAGCAGCGTCTTTTAATTTCGTGGCTGCAATCACCATCTGCAGTGATTTTAGAGCCCAAAAAAATAAAGTCTGTCACTGTTTCCATTGTTTCCCTATCTATTTGCCATGAAGTGATGGGACCAGATGCCATAATCTTAGTTTTCTGAATGTTGAGCTTTAAGCCAACTTTTTCACTCTCCTCTTTCACTTTCATCAAGAGGCTCTTTGGTTCTTATTTGCTTTCTGCCATAAGTGTGGTGTCATCTGCATATCTGAGGTTATTGATATTTCTCCCGACAATCTTGATTCCAGCTTACACTCCATCCAGCCTGGCATTTCACATGATGCACTCTGCCTATAAGTTAAATAAGCAAGGTGACAATATACAGCCTTGATGGACTCCTTTCCCAATTTGGAACCAGTCTGTTGTTCCAGGTCCAGTTCTAACTGTTGCTTCTTGACTTGCATACAGCTTTCTCAGGAGGCAGGTCAGGTGGTCTGGTATTTCCATCTCTTTAAGAATTTTTGACAGTTTGTTGTGATCCACACAGTCAAAGGCTTTGGCATAGTCAATAAAGCAGAATAGCTCAGTTAGTAAAAAATCTGCCTGCAATTCGGGAGACCTGGTTAGATTCCTGGGTTGGGAAGATCCACTGGAGAAGGGAAAAAGCTACCCACTCCAGTAATCTGGCCTCAAGAACTAGTCCATGGGGTTACAAAGAGTCAGCCAGAACTGAGCGCCCTTCAGTTTCTTCTCCTATACCCTTCCAAATCATTGGTGAAGCCATCCTGAGTTCACTCCCTACTCTATTCTATTTAACGGTGTATATATTTATATGGGGCAACTTGTTGTTTGCTCCTATTCACGTTCTATCTCCATAATGAGATTGTCAGAACCTTATGCACAAGGATGATATATTAATATCTTCAGTCCATTGCAAAAATAGCCAGAACTCCTTTCCCTCCACAATCTTGCAAGGTGACTTCGAAGATAGCCCCATGAAAAGATGATTACATTCCTCCCCTCTTTGAGGCAGGGTTTGTCCTATAACTTGCTTTGATCAATGTACATTAGCCAATGTAGAAGCAGAAACTTGATGCTGAGACCACCATCACAGGAATGAGCCAAGACTAATGCAGTTATCCAACTGCTAGCCCAGCCAAGAGCTGATCAAATGTCAGGCAGGTGTGTGAACCATGGACCACCACTGACTGCAGACTGGGTTTAGCTGAAACCTGCAGAAGAACCACTCAGATAATTCCATCCAAATTTCTGACTCTCAGATTCATGAGCAAATTAATGATTATTGTTTAAAGTCACTATTCCAGGGTACTTTGTTAAATAGCAAAATTTAATGCATTTAACTCAGTGTTCTGCATTGAGCTATTAGTGACTAAAATTTTTATGGTACTCATAATGATGGTAATGACAATAATAACAATGACAAAGATTAAAGAAAGCCATATTCACTTCCAGTAAATCAAGAAAGCATGTGGCATTGTTTCCATATTCCAACACCAGGAAGTTTCAGTGCTTATAAATTGAGGAGTTTCACATTTTTGTTCAAGTGAATTAGAAAGCACAGCGTCTATAAATTTTAGGTTTATTTTTTAGGTTTATTGGTCTGTTATGTGTCTCCAACAAATCCAAAATAGCTCTTTACTCAGTTTTTATATTGGTAGCTTTTAGTGCTTCAATTCATCTTGCATTGTGTCAGAACCTTGACAGAAGTCAGACTGTCACAGCGCAGCACCAAATCTGAACACACAAGCAGACTTTGGTTCGGATCTGCTGGGGACTTCATTACAGGCGAAAAACTCAGCCAGGAACTTTCAACAAAGGTAGCTTTTACCCAGTAGCCAATAATAGCTTATTTCTCATCCAAATAGTCTTCTCAAGGTCTTTCAAAGTATTGTGTTTATGAAACTTTTTAAGTGAGTTAGGTGGTGTGTAAGGCCCTGATATTTAGCCTGAGAAATTTTAAATACAATGCACTTCTTTCAGCCCACTTTCCATTAAAAAAAAAAAAAAAAAAGTTTGGGAATGAGGTGGGAACAAAAAGGAAATGAACAAAAATAGCTGCAGAAATGATGCAAAATCACCAAGAATGTGGCATATTCACGTCCAGAGAGAAACATCCTTGGTCACCTAGGCTGGCTTCTCTGTTGGCTGATGTGGGTAAGGTTTTTGCCAAACAGAGTCCTTTGGACTAATTATTTGAAATGTTATAAGCTCAGAGCGAGAAAGATTTTGTCACCTCCAAGCAGAAGAAGAAATATTATATAATCTTAGAAATTCAGTTTCAAAGGCATTTCGGAGTTGATTTGATAAAACTTCCCACATAATAGACATTCTTTCCAGAGCTAGTCCTCCACACCGTACTTGAATTCCTCAAGTATTAGGAAAGTCCCAATTTCCTAAGACAGCCTGTTCTATTTTAAGCGCATATTGAGACGAAGTTCTGTCTCAAATTAAGCTGAAATCTATCTCCCACCCACTGAGCCAAATTTTGCTCATAGAACCACACCCTTCACCCATTTCCTCCCTTATCTGCGGCTGGATGTTATGTTTGCAATGCCAAGATCTGGAATTAGCTGGACTTGAATTCAGTGGTCCTCTCTTTCTCTTGTCAGTTGAGTAAAGTTAGGCAAGTCTAACTCTTAAAGAATCAGCATTTGCAACTACAATATTGGAGTCATCATAACTGCCTTATAGGGTTGTTTGAAAATCAGAAAAGGTAATATATGTAAAGTGCATGACATAGTACTTGACACATGGTATGTTACCAAGAAATGGAAGCTGGCAGAATTATTTTATTTGACAGCCTTTCAGATATTTGAAAGCAATTTTATTTTTTCATATATTCTTCTCTTCTCCACACCGAGGATCTCCTTCAATTGTACTTCAGAATATGGCACAATTTATTCTTTCCTGGATCTGGATACTACATTTGTTTATAGCTCAAATTTGCATTTAGGGTCTAGTTTCAGTGATATTAGGTTTACACTCCTAACACAATGGTCAGTTTACCTATTCCCAGAAACTGTAAGGCATTTCCTTTAACAGATAAATCTGGATAGAAGAACAGCTCCATGGCTTATCTACCGGAAGCCAGGGCTTCCTTGGTGGCTCGGGTGAAGAATCCACCTGAAATGAGAAGATCCAGGTTCAATCCCTGGATCAGGAAGATCCCGTGGAGAAGGAAATGGCTACCCACTCCAGTATTCTTGCCTGGAGAATTCCATGGACAAAGGAGCCTGGTGAGCTACTGCCCATGGGGGTCTCAAAGAGTCAGACACAACTGAGCAACTAACACACACACATACATGCTGGAAGCCTGCCTGTTCCTCCTGACTGCACCCTCTCTCAGTGTCTTCTAGAAGAGAATGCCTTTTTCTCATTCGTCTGATCTCCAGAGAAGGCACCTTTGCTAGTATGGCCCCATCTGTTAATCTATCCCTTGCAGGTGAAGGGGATAGGCAACAGCCACCAGCCAAGTTCTCAGAGTAGAGCTAGTTTAACAAGGTCTTGAGCCCAAGAGATGTGCTGTCTTCCTCCTTCTCACCTGGACCAGTGAGAGCCAGTTGACTTGCTTCTTCCAAGGACTAGACTGGTAGGGAGGGCATTAGTAAGCCCATCTCAGGCTTTACATTTAGTTACGTCCTCTAAATGAAACTTCGTCAATATACAGGTGATACTGTGGGTCACCATTTACATACATGTTCTTATGTATCACATGGTCCAAAACTCAGTGAGTGAAGAGGGGGTGCTATTTCCTGGCCACTTTCAGACCCCAGTATGTTCTGACCATAATATGGAAATAGTCCCACCACTCGAGTCCTGATGTTTGAGGAAGCCTGAGGACTGCTCTCACCTCTGTCTGCTCCACACCAGCAGGAGTTCCCTTTCATAGAAACCAACTACAAGAGAGTCCCTTGGACTGCTAGGAGATCCAACCAGTCCATCCTAAAGGAAATCAGTCCTGAATATTCATTGGAAGGACTGATGCTGAAGCTGAAGCTGAAGCTCTAATACTTTGGCCACCTGATGGGAAGAACTGACTCATTAGAAAAGACCCTGATGCTGGGAAAGATTGAAGGCAGGAAGAAAAGGGGACAACAGGGGATAAGATGGTTAGATGGCATCACTGACTCAATGGACATGAGTTTGGGCAAGCTCCAGGAGGTGGGGAAGGACAGGGAGGCCTGGACAAGGAGGTCACAAACAGTTGGACACAACTGAGTGACTGAACAATAACAACAACAGCAAAAGATAAAAGGCAGTATTTGCTCTAAAAAATGAAGAAATAAAAAATAAACCAAAAAAAAAAAACTTTCCTATCTAGTTTCAGAGATGTCACAGACATAATGGCAGAGGTAATACAAGGGAGTATGTGGTAAGATCAGAGAGGTGTGGGAGGTCTGTAGGGGCAGAGATTATGACTAGAGGAGCTCTGATGATGGGGAGAAACAAAGGGAACCTTCCAGGAAGGAAGGATGAGGGTTGGGTAAGTGATGAGATGCGAGGGGACACTAGCAAGGTCCTGTAACTTGAAAGTTACAGACACAACATGGGCCACGTTTAGAAGGCAGTGCAGAGAACAAGTAGGCTATAATGACAGGTACAAGTAGGAGAGGGGGGGGAATTAGAGAATGGTCACATCCTGGAATCAGTGATGCAATGTACATGAACTTGGGTAAACTTCAGGAGATAGTGAGGAACAGAGAGGCCTGACATGCTGCAGTCCATGGGATCGAAAAGAGTCGAACGCAGCTGGGTGATTGAACAACAACAGCGCATCATAGAGAGGGAGCCACACTTGATTAAAAACTCTGATCGTATCTGACAGCACAGTAGTTATGCGCTGTCATGCTTGCATGCTCTCTCACACTCTGGATTCAGACAAAACTTTGAATCCCAGCTCCTCCTTTTAAGTTGCCACATAACCTTAGGTACCTTAATTATTGTTCTTTCCCGACTTTTTCTCTTTCTTCCTTACTTCTTCCTTGGCTTCACTTTTCTTTAAACTTTTCATTATGAAAAATTTCAAAGATACACACAGTAAAGAGAACTGTGCAAAACATCCCAGTTACCCATTATGCCCTTTCAATAACCATCAACATCTGACCTCCCTGGTTTCATTGGTACCCTTCCCTCTCCCTCCCCACCATCCTCCTTACTGACAGCAATAGGCTTGATGTGATTAAGTACCTGGAGAAACTGTGTATGCTGCACCTGTTTAAGGTGGGAGGAGCTAGGAAAGGATACCCGAGGAGGAAGTATATGAAAGCAGAATTGCCCTTAGGTTAGAGATACTGAGGGTCCCAGTCTGGGTCCTGTGCTTTAAAGAACCTGCTCCCACCCTCCTCTGGCTAATTCCTTTACCACATAGAAAGGGGAGCCAAGGAAATGTGCCCTCCCCCAGGCAGAGCCTGTGCCTTGCCCTGGTACCCAGACCCCCAGAATTCCCTTTCTAAATGGCTTGAGGTCACTTCTGCGCTACTCCCTGTATCGTGTCATAGATCCTGGAGTTGGGCAAGATGGCTGGTTGAGAGGCAGTTGAGAGGCAGAGGTGTGCAGAGATAGGACCTGGGCTGAGTCCACACAGGGGGTCCCCTCACTCAGCATACTGATTAGGAGAGGAAAGGCAGAAAGAAAGGGTCCCCCCAGCCTTGTTTCTGCAAGCCAAGAGCTCCTACCCAGAGATCCATTCTTACCCCCAACACCCCAGAAACATTAAGGGCAGGCTTTTGAAAGTGAGGGACATCTACAATTTTTCTCAGCGTTCTTGAATTTAAGTTTATGCCACTGACGCCTTTTGTCAGGTCAGCTCCCTGGACTGCCATTGAGCCAGATGAGCAGTGTCTGAGTCCCTGGGAGAATGGAATAAAGGCCACGTGGAAAACAATGAAGCTGGCCAATTCAGCTGTTGTCAGAACAGATTTGCATTGAACCAGGAGGCCAGAGCAGACCCACGTTTCTTTGGTAAGCAGATCTTTTCAAGGGTTTTCTCTATCAGAGAGTTAAAGCTCTATAGTATTAAAAAAAAAACACAAAAAAACAAAGAAAAACATCCGTGGATGCCTGTGTACAAAACAGAATTATTGTTTAAGCACATATTTTCATTTTGGAAGCAGGAAAGCACTAGGAGTAATACCTATTACATCCTAGAATTTAGCCATTAAAGTGCAAGGATGGGTGGGTGGGGAGTGTGCTATATGTCTTAACAGGCATATACCTAAAGAAAAAAAGTAGAAAAAGCGAAGCAGGACAGCCCACAACAGCAATTAGGACTTTGCATTCCTGAGTGGATAATATGTAGTTTCATTTAAACAGAACACAATCTTCATTAACTTAATTTGTAAAACCAGTAACTCCAACTCCCAGCTCTTGCCTGAATAAGGCATTTTTAGACACGTCATTTCTACTTCTAAATTAAAAGTGAATCAGTCCTCTGGAGTTAATTACCAGTAAATACAACCTGAAGTAGGTCTCCCACATGGCACTGAGCCAGCAAAGGCAGTTCTGTGTTAGCCAGAAACACTCCAAGATATTGGATACTTGAAAAGCTAAGTTTATGTGCTTGGCAACTGTTTGCAGGAATAGCGGGGAAAATCGTTTGTAGCATCTACCGTGTGAAACAAGGATAAAGGCCTAATTAAAAGAAAACCTTTCGATAAGGAACTTAGACAAGTGTCCCCCAGCCCCCTCCCCACAAAAAAAGTAAAATTCAGTTCTCTGTTGTTGCAGCCTTTCCCCCAAATCAGTTACACTTACAGAAAGGAAATAATAGCTGTTTCTTTTCAATGCTGGCATATGTATCCTATTTAGTTATAGAAGATAGAAATAAATTTAGAAACTAAATGTAGAATCAAGTAAAGCCAGAACCAAGAAGTCGCTTTTATCACCAGTGCTTTGGGATACAGTGTCATCTGTTACAGTGCTCTCAAAGAGCTATTCAAGAAGACCAGAGACAAGAAAAAAACAGACAGAGGAAGAGTTGTCTGAACTTTAATTAAGTATTTAAATCCAGAAAAATGGGAGCAGATGAAACCTTAGTAAGAGAGAAATGATGCATGCACAAAGGGATTAGATTAATAAAATGACTGCTGACTACTGGTGATGAACACATCTGTTTTGTTTTTCTGCAAACATGTCAAAGTTTCCTGCCACTCCCATAATTATTCAAATGTACAAGTGTTCCCACTCTCCTGGCCTACAAACGTCCAGGAGGCCAACAATTTGGTTCCTGAATTACACAGTCGAGGCTGCTCAGCCCCAGACTGGATGTAGTGAGCAGCAGTCAGAATTGCTGGTAACTGATTATTTTACTACTTTTCTCTCATTTTAATTTTATAGTGATTTCACACAGCTTTGCATTTCAAATATTGAACATCCCTAAATAAATTTACTAAAAGAGATGAAAATGGCAAGCCTCAAATTATACACTTTAGAACAGATTCCCACTTGAACTGTTCCTTTTTATAACTGAGTTCATTATACCTTCTTTAACATATATGATATCAATGTTAAGTGTCATGGTAATACATATGACCTACATAAAAAAATTATTACTTTCTAAAGTGTGGCTTGTCTAAACCGTAAAAAAGCACAGGTGGCTTTGCAGAGTGGTTCATTTGCAAGATAAAGTCCCACCTGAGAGTTTTCTCATAAATTGAGTCAAGACGAGAATTCTTGATAGCCAGAGGTGTCTCTATGTCTCTTTTCATATAATTGATGGCTGCTTCTTCTGGTGTCTGGAAGAAGTACAATGTCCTTGTCCAATGGGTATTGCTTTAGTATACCACATGCTCAGTAAGTTCTAGCATCTAGGAGCATGCAATAGAGGTTAATATTAGCTATGCAATCATGGTGTTAGTCGTGTTTAATTAAATCAGGTGCATTGAGATATTTTAAATGTTAAAGAGAAAACAGAAGGACTTATTCTCCTTAGCAACCATTATAGTACAGAAAGTTCACAGCCGCAATCACACTCACAAGGCAGGTAAATCGATGACAAAATGAGGGTAACAACAAATGTGCATGCCATAGAAAACCTGACACTGGTACCTAAAATAGATAGCGCCCTTATTGTTTTCAACATTCCAGAGCTGGCTCAGACCATCAATCAACACAATGGAAACCTGTCACTTTAACACTTAATGTCCATTTTCAGTCTTAGAAGTGCAAAGGGGAATGTAAAATAATAAATCTGAGGGTTTCCCTCCTCACTGGCTAAGATTCTGTCTCATCCGGGAATGATTTTACTTTATAAAAACCCTTTTAAGAACAAAGGGCCTGAGGTCTTAATGGCAACTTACTGGTGTGCATATCTGTGGCTTCATTCTTCAGGTCAATATAGAAAGGCTAAATTGTAACAGAAGCATCATTAAAGATAGGTTACTTTCTCAAATGCTTTATAAATATTATTTCCTTCATCAATATTATTCCCTTTGGCTAATGCACTCAAGGCGCTTTAGATACATCATAAGACGATGAAGGTGGGAATGGTAATCAAGGTCACAAAGCTGTTTTTTCCAAAACTGTTAAAAGAAATTAACCGGTTCTTTCGAAAAGTCAGTGTGCAAGTTCCTAAAGTTTCCGGTGTTCTGACTTTAGGATTTCTCTAATACACGGAAACAAAGGGTAAAAATCAGGTGGCCGTCGAAAATTACTTCGCGGCCCACATGTACACTGAAACCTCGGTTCAGGTATCCCACTGGGGTCGAAGGCGAAATCTTCGCACCGATTTATTATTGAGCTTCGCCCGCAGGAGTCTTCGTTCAGGCTGGGGATACTTTCCAAGGGCAGGAGGCGGTGGTGACCAAGGCCATTGGAAGGCGGGCATCTCCGCTTCCCGAGCGCCCTGCCCGGGTCACCAGTGCTGGCCGGCGGCGCGAGTGCCCAGCTGAGCTTGGGACACCGCGGGCACGGCCGTGGCGGCGGCAGCAGCGGCCGCCGCGTCGCCGATGCCAGGCAGGACAGAGCGCACGGAGCGGCGGAACTCTTCGTTCCTCCACGTGTAGAGTAGCGGGTTGAGCGCGGACAGGGCACAGCACAGGAGCCAACTGGCCGCCTGCACGCCCCAGGGCACGGGCAGCGAGAAGCCGCTGGCCAGGCTCACCCACACCAGCGGCTGCGTGGCCAGCAGGAAGACGCAGCAGAGCAGCAGCACCGACAGGCCGCTGAGACGCCGCTGCGCCCGCCGCGGGTGCAACGCCGCGGGCAGGGGCTGAGCCTGCGCCGGGAGCTGAGCACCACCCGGGCCCGGCGCGTGCGGGGCGCCCGGGAAGGCGGCGGCGGCGGCGGCGCAGCCGGGCAGCTGGTGCAGCAGGTGGAAGTTGAGGACGCTGACCCGCTTGACGCTGACGCGCACGCGGCGCACGATGCCCAGGTAGCAGTGCAGCAGCAGCGCCGTCTGCGCCAACAGCGCCCCGGCGGCCAGCAGCGCCGGGTAGTGGACGCGCGGGGGCGCGGCGCCCGGACGCGGCGCCCAGGGCGGGAGCAGCAGCACGAGGCCCAGGGCTAGCGCCCAGGACAGCGCCAGCATGCCCGCCGTGTGGCGCCGCTGGTACAGCGCCTGGTAGGTGGCGGGCGCCCTGGTGATGAGCAGGTAGCGGTTCAGGGCCACCAGGCAGTGGGACAAGAGGGACACGGTGAGCCCGAGGCCCAGCAGCCCGCCCCGCAGCAGGCGGTAGCTGCCCCCGGCGCCGTCCCAATCCCCGGGGGGCTCAACGGAGCCCGCGGGCAGGAGCCCGAGCACCGCCTCCTGCGGCATCCAGAGGGCGCAGACGCTGAGATCGGCGGCGCAACCGTTCACGATGAAAGCGTTGCTGGTCGTCTGAAGCTTTCGGAAGGACGACACGAGATAGATGACCATGCCGTTGGCCAGCGTGCCCCCGATGGCCAGCCCCGAGTACAGGAGGGACACGGGGATGCGTCGGCCCGCCCACGACTCCTCTTCCTCGCAGAGCAGCAGCAGCGATCCCCCGGTGGTGGAGGAGGTGGACGTGGAAGAGTTGGTCATTCTGGCCAACTCTTCACACCTCGCTGGCTAGCGTCCGTTTCTCGCAGCGCGGCCCATCCTGATGCCCTCCTGCGGGGAGGGCAGAGACCTTCCTTCAGCCCTCTGCCACCGACACAAAAGGCTGTGGCAGAATAATGGGCTGGGGAAGGGGGTAGAGGGAGCTCGAGGAGAACGGGGGTGGCAAATGACAAGTGCCTGCCTCGAAAATGTCTCCAGTGCCGAGAAAGGCCTCTTTGCACTCAGCAGGCACCAGGGAAGCCTTGGGACAGAACAATACAATCCCTGTCCCTCAATCGCCCCTTCACCCCCTAAATACACACACATATACACACGTGGGAATGGCAGATGGAGCCCCTAGTTTCCATGAGAAAGCAGAGATATGCCAGCTGGGGGAAATGCCAGAGGGAAAGGGGTTGGGGGTATCTTACTTTCTGGCTGGTCCTTAGCTGGTGGGTAGCAGAGGAAGGGAGGCCAGCAAATACCTCCTCAGCAGCAGCATCTGCGGTCCTGCAATCAACAGGAGAAACTCAGCTGGGATCAGCGCCAGGGGCAAGTGCCTCCTTCCCAGTGCAGCATCCACACATGGCCCTAGGCAGAAGCCAGCAGCTGCAGGGAGACTCCTCAGCTGGCAGCAGGGCTGGAGAAAGTGAAGTGGCAGGCTGCAAGCCGGGGCGGGTGGGCAGGTAGGCAGGCAGCAGCAGCAGCAGTAAGGGTGCTTGGCTGCAAAAGCAGAAGCTGAGCTCAAGAGGAGAGCACCCCCGTGCTCAGAAGCTAGAGTGGTGGCTGATGCGGTGAACCCACTCGAAGCTCTCTCCTGCTCAGTTATACATCACCCAGGGAAAAGGCAGCCTTTCCATGCTGGTATGAATTATTCATAGCTTCTAACTTGTGAAAGGGAAGAAAAATACCTTGCTCAGAAAGTCCTGTAATTAACAAGTTTCTCTGTCTTCTCTGCCTCTCAATCGCCCTATTTCTCACCTTGCTTCATTTTTCTTTCCTTTCCCACCCCCACCCCCGCTCCATCAATGCTAGAATAAAATGTAATATACCCCCAATGTATTTCATCTTAGTCTGATGCATCCTGGGGTGAGATTTTTCTGAGAGATAAATACACTCCTAAGACCCAGGGCTGATCTTTCCATCCCACAGTTTCAGAGAGAATTACTTTATGTCCTAATTGAAATTCACTTTTTCTTTGGTAAGGTGGGATATGGGTTGTAATATACAGAAAGTCTTCAAGTCTTAATTGCAATCAAAATTTCATTTTTCTTTCTCATCACCAAACTCCTTTCTAGAGTGTGGCTTCTGTTTCAGTAATGAAATAGAGGGTAAAAATGAATTGGTCAGAAGGTTACATACCAGTGGGTTTCTGGGGGGAAAGCAAGGGGCTTGAATGATCCACACTATAAAGAACAGAGTGATCTGTTTTTACCGCAGAATTTTTGATCCTATGGTCTTAGAGATCTGCAGTCTGATGTTGAAATCTTCCACAGGCGAAATTTTTCATAAAAGTCATCACCCTCCAGAAATCATTTTTCACTGGGAAAGTCATTTATTTGAAAATTTAACTCAGAAACATGACAGAAAAAAATGCTAGGTGGGTTTTCAGGACACTTGGGTTCTAGCTGGACATCTATCAAATGGCCTTGTGATGGATTGTTTTCATCTTGTCAAATAAGGAATTTCACTCGGAGACTTCCAAGGCCCTTTGTGTTCGAACTTTCTCTGAATGCCCATGCATAAATTTGACATATCTCCACCCTCCTCTGACACTTGAAATATATCTTCTCTGTCTAACATGTAACGTAGTCTCAGGTCACGTGGCAGGAGTTTTTTCCAGTGTGTTCCTCAGGGTGCCTGTTTAGGATGAAGCACAAGATGCCCCTCCTTTGCTTCCCTGCCTGTCCTTCAAAAACTGTTAATGACTACTAACTCATTAATAGTTAATAGTCTATTAACTATAGTCTATTGACTTAACCCCATTAATATGGGGGTAGGATTAAGCAGGACCTAATGAATTTAGTCCATTTATGTGATATCTAAATGGAATAGTTGAGTTGGGGGATTTTTTGCCAGTGTCTTTTATCTGTTGTTATTTAAGGCTTTCAGAACAGCAAGGGCAATGAGCTTGCAAGAGAGCCTCTAATCATTAATAGTTAAAACTTGCTGAAATAAAAATTTTCTTTCACATCAGGGGGATTCAGAGTCCAGGTTCTTGGTCCAGTTGTTGCTGCCTTACATGGGAGTGAGTGAAATCTCTGCTGGGGGACTCAGGTGTATTGCAATCACATACACTTCTGCCAAGACCCTGCCTGTTTAGCCCTGGCCTGGCAGGGGCCCAGTTTTTGTTTGGGAGTTTGTTTTTGTTTTAAGCTACTGAACTTACATGATATAGGGTGAGAGTTTTCTTCTATCTTATTTCCAGCGTCAGAACAGTATTCAGTTAGAATTAATATACTTGTTATTGAATCAACAAATGGATAAGGGTTTGTTGTTGTTGTATAGTCACTAAGCCACGTCTGATGTTTTTGTGACCACATGGACTGTAGCCCACCAGGCTTCTTTGTCCATGGGAATTCCCAGGCTAGAATACTGGAATGGGTTGCCATTTCCTTCTCCAGATCTTCGCAACCGAGGGATCGAACCCTCATCTCCTGCACTGGCAGGTAGATTCTTAACCACTGAGCCACCAGGGAAGCCCATAAATGAATATATAAATGATTTCATTTGTTTTTCTCCATGGTGAAACAGTCAATAGTTTTCATTAGAATTTCTTTCCTCCTACCCCTGCAGCAACTTGCTCTGTGAACTACCCCGTCTGATGAATCTCCAATCTACCCTCCACTGCTTGCTTTCCATTGGCCTTACAGAAATGTCAATTTCATTACAAGTAGGTCTTCCCTGGTAGCTCAGTTGGTAAAGAATCAGCCTGAAGTGCAAGAGACCCAGGCTCGATACCTGGGTCGGGAAAATCCCCTGGAGAAGGAAATGGCAAGCCACTCCAGTATTCTTCCCTAGAAAATCCCATGGACAGAGGAGCCTGGTGGGCTACAGTCCATAAGGTTGCAAGAGTCAGACACGACTTAGCAACTAAACCACCAAAGTTTCCTTGCACTTCACCTCCTTCTCAGGGTGCCTGCACAGCCCACACTCCTGACAAAACTGCTGTCTTTCTGCTTCTACTTCCTCACTACTTCTGCCTCTACATTCCCATTGAATGCTTGCACCATGCTGCTTTTGGCTATCACCACTGAGACACTTTCTAACTGGCCAAAGATCTGCCCAGATATAAAACTGCCTACGGACATCTCCACGTCGGTGCTCTATGGGCATCTGAAACCCCAAATCTCCAAAACCTCCTCCTCTCCAAATTCATTTCTTCTCCTGTGTTCTATCTAAATCTCAGCGACCAGCATCACCAGTATCCCGGTACCTCAGAATCCTAGCTGTCACCCCTGATTCCTATTTTCAGTCTTACTCCCAATATCCATTAATCACCAAGTGCCATCATTCTACTAGGTTAATCTTTTTTTACTCTTTTCACTGATCTTTATTCACTCTTCCACTACCTGGCATCAGACAACCATCATCTCTTCTTTGTGTGTATGTGTGCTCAGTCATGTCCAGCTCTTTGAGACCCCATGGACCCCACCAGGCTCCTCTGTCCACGGAAATTTCCAGACAAGAATACTGGAGTAGGTTGGCATTTCCTTCTCCAGGAGATCTTCCAGATCCAGGGACGAACCCAAGTCTCTTGTGTCTCCTGCATTGGCAGCTGGATGCTTTACTGCTGAGCCACCTGGGAAGCCCATCTCTTCTTTGAATTATCCCGACAAGCTCCTGACTCTAAGTGCAATCTTACCTCCCTCCAGCCAGTATGATCTTTCTAAAACCAAAACCCATCACTTGAATCTTAAAGATAAAATAGTTATTTTTATCTGTTTAACCACCACCCCCCCACTCTAATATACATTCATTGGAAATAGAGCTTTATTTTGTTCACCACTATTATTGGCAGCTCCCAGAACAATGCCAGGCACAGAGTAGACCCTTAGTCAATATTTGTAGAAAACATAGTAAGCAAGTGTCATATTCTGCTTTAAGTCTTTCACGAGGTCCATGTTGCCCTCAAGAGAATTAGGTGTCATCATTGCTAATGGTGCACACATACCACGTGTACCATTGTTTTGAGTTATTTTTCATGTCTTCTTTTATTTAGTCTTCATGCCAGACCAACACAGTAACCAGGCTTGGGCTTAAATTTGCAGGCCAAGGAGTCCAGATAGAAGTCCATAGGCCATACGTCTAAATATTTTAAAATCATAAATCAAGCTATCAAACTGTTAAATAAAATATGCTCTATTCTCCTATCTTGACAAATATACTGAAAAGCTACGCTCAAATCTAGAATTCTCAGATTTATAAATTATTCCATGCCACTGAAATGTGACAACTTGGAGAGCTTGCCTCTGGCCCACAGTTCACCTGCCACCCCCCTTGTTTTTTCCGCACTCTCTGTTCAATCATCACACGCCAGAGAGGCCTCATTTTAACACAGGACATGACAGCCTGCCCATTCAAGTTTCACTCACATCTTTGTCCTACAGTCACTCTGTGGTAACATCTCAGACCTAGGGTGGTACCTGGAAGGCACAGGCAGTCATCAGAAGGGCAGCGCCAGAGAAGATGTTCATACAGCTCAAGGAAGTGCATTCATGGCCCTTGGGCACAGAGTTCTGTGGTCCTGGTGATGAACATGGTCTAGAAAGGGTGTGTGAGGTTTAGGGAAACTTGTCCACTTAAATCCACTTAATAGATGGGAAAACAGAGTCACAAGAGGTTAAAGAACTTACTCCAAATCTAGGAAGCTAAGGAAGTGGCATAACTGAGATGCAAATCCAGTTCCCCATACTCAAGGGTTTCCCCGTGGCTCAGCAGAAAAGAATCTACCTGTAACGCAGGAGTCAAAGGAGCCACAGATTCGATCCCTGGATTGGGAAGACCCCTGGAGGAGGGCATGGAAACCCACTCCAGTATTCTTACCTGAAGAATCCCATGAACAGAGGAGCCTGGCGGGCTACATACAGTCCATTGGATCACAAAGAGTCGGACACGACTGAGCATGCACATGCTCCCCATACTCAGTCACACAGTATACTACCTCCCTGGGCAAAGCTTAATATCCTTAACATGGATTAGCTGCTGTAGATTAAGCTGATGTAACAACAAGACCCAAAGCGATAGAGGTTTCAAGAAAAAAACAAGCAGTCCAGATGGAAGACAGATCTCTACCCCCTTGCCCCCCCAGGGTTGTCCAGACACCCAAGTATCTTCTTAGTGCTCCACCACCCTTTAGGGGATAGTGTTCAAAGTGTGGTTCCCTACCAGCAGCATCAGCATCCCCTGGAAACTTGTTAGGAATGATTCAGACCCAGTGACTCATAATTGCTGGTGATGGGGCCCAGTGATCTGTGTGTTAACAAGCCCTCCAGGTGACTCTGATGCTACAGTTCAAGAGCCACTGCCCTGGAGTATTACCCCTGTCTATGTGGCTGACATTTCCCCCAACTGCTGCTGCTGCTAAGTCACATCAGTCGTGTCCGACTTTGTGTGACCTTATAGACAGAAGCCCACCAGGCTCCTCTGTCCCTGGGATTCTCCAGGCAAGAATACTGGAGTGGGTTGCCATTTCCTTCTCCAATGCATGCAATTCTCTAGGCAAGAATACCCCCCCCAACTACCATGTCCATATTCCCATACATATTCCCATACTCAGCTGGCAGAGATGGGATAAAAAGGAAGAGGGACAGACAGCTTCCTTTTTAAATATATGAACGGAAAATTTCACAGGTCGCTTCTGCTCACACCCCAGTGGCCAAAACTTTGGTCACACGGCTGTTCCTTGCTGCAAGAGAAGCTGGGGCCACTCTAACTGAGTGCTCTCAGGCCTGCTGAAGGGAGAAGGGAGAGAATGGACACTGGGCAGTGGAGGGGGCAGTTATCAGCTTTATGCAGGTTTAAACCTGCAAGTTTAAAACAAAGAATTGTGATTACAGCCCTATAAGCATGGTGCCTAGAGCAGCGTATCAGCTTTTCAATACCCTTTGAAGAGGTTTGGTATTTGGGGGAAAAAAAAATTACTTGCTCTGAAATACAAAAAGAAAACTTTGAAATAGAAAGGAGCAAGCTATTTAAGAGTCAACAGAAATTCAACTCATTGTTACTTGTAAGTTAGTTTAAGATGAAATCAGGATACATTTTCATGTTCGATATGACGGGGCTTTCAAAAGCATCGAGGTCTGCAGAAATCTTAAAATCGTCCCAGCTAAATCCCAACACAACCTCTTACAACCTCATCTTTCCACCCCACCCACCTCTCTCCCCAACCTCTGCTCCAGCCTCGCTGTGGGCGTGCCCTCCCCAAGAGTGCCCCAGAATCTCCTCTCCTTCCCATCCAAGCATCTCCATTTGTTCAGTACCTGCTAGTCCCAAGACTCTCTCCACAATCTGCCCCCACCCTTGCCCAGCTAAGTCTTACTGAACTCAGACTTCATTAGGAAGTCTTTCTGGATCTCCATGACGGACTGTCTAGCCTGGGTGCCCCCCAAAGCGCCTGAGCATATCACTGCTACAGCCGAGCTTCCTGGCTATGGTCATTCCCTCTCCAGACTGAAACCTAGTCCAGGGCCAGGCTCTGTTTTTGATCAGAGTGTCTGACACGTTGTAAATACGTAAACATTTGTTTACTGAATAGGTCTCTTGGGAACCTTTGATATGTAGGGCTGGAATTTGAATCTCAATTTCCTTCTCAGGAGATACAACCAGCATCAGTCAAGCTGCAAAGCATTGCGATTTTTCTCAAACACTTTAAAAGCTTCCTGTAACCGTATCTTCGTGCTTTGTTCCACTAGATTATTTTCTTCCATGTTTTTTTTAATGTTTTTAACTTTTTATTTGTAATGGGGTACAGCCGATTAACAATGTCCTGACATTTTCAGGTGGACAGTGAAGGAATTCAGCCATACAAATACATGTATCCATTCTCCCCCAAACCCCCTCCCACAGGCTGCCACATAACTTTTGAGCAGAGTTCCATGTGCTCTCTGGTAGGACCTTGTTGGTTAGCCATTTTAAATATAATAATCCACTAGATTATTTTTAAATAGAACTTTTGTGTATAACAGTCCCCCTCATATAATCCCACACCCACCCCCAACAGCATCCAATATTGACTTTTCTAGCTCTCAATTTCATAATCCCCCAAACCGGATCAAATAACTGTCTCAGTTGGACCAGTTGGGTCTAGCAACGGTTTCAAGTGCTTTGGGAAAGCAACCAGTAAGTGGCAACAGTAACAAACTTCTCATTTCCTGTGCCTCCCCTGTCTGCTGCCAGCCAAGCCCCAGGGCAGCCTTGCTAAACACAACACTGAGGCCATCTGACATCCCATTTCAAATCCCAGCTGTATTTCCTCAGACCTTGGGATTCCTCTCTGGGAATAATGTTGGTACAGGCCAGTTCGGCCTGTAGGAGAGGTTGTTCAAAGAGCAACAGCTTTTGTTGTCTCACAGCCAAATTTAGGAGTAACTCAGCTGCACACAAGCATTTTACCATTACATTAAAGCTCAACAGGAACATTTTTAGAAATTAAGAATTTAGGGAATCTTGAAGCTGGAAATGACCTATGGTTTGTTCCTTCCTGAAGTACGTGAGAGCTTGGCATCATGGTTCTTAACTTTTCTCCTGTCCTCAGAGTCCCTATTTCCTCCCCAGTGACTGCAGCTCACTGTAGTAATGTAATCAGGAGAACGTAATGTGGTTCTCTGCTGGGGGCTAGTTTGCACACCAGGGTATATTTGGTGATATCTAGAGACACTTTTGGTTGTCACAATTTGGGAGAGGCAGGACATTATTGGCATCTAATGGGTAGAGGCCAGGGATGCTGTTCAACATCTCACAGGGCACAGGACAGACCCCACAACAAAGAATTATCCAGCAGAGAGGTTAAGAGCTCAGGGTCAGATCCAGAGCCTGTTTGTTACAAGCATGTGACCTCGGACAAGTGATTTCACCTTTACAAACCTCCGTTTTCTCATTTATAAATTGAAGATCATGTCACCTACTTCTGTAGAGTCTTATAATGATTGGATTTATGCAGCTTCATGAAGTGCCATGCCTGTCGTTGACAGAGGTGATGCCCCACATGGGGCAGGGAGTGGAGATGCCCCAGTGGAACAAATCTGAATGGGAGGGGGTATGAGGCATAGTTGAGATGAGCCATTTCTCCAGTTCTGAGCATCACTGGCTCAGGAAGTCCCTGTAAGCATGTTAAGGGAATTGTGACCCTCCCTAAATTTGTGTGCAAAAATGCACGTGTACTTGTGCAAGTGTATTTGTGTACTTTTCTGGAGAAAAAAATGGAAGAATTTTCTTAGCTGCTCAAAGGAGACACATCTCAAAAAGGCTAAGGACCACTGATATCATCCAGTCACCTCACTTTACAGAAAAGAAAACTGAAACCCAAAGACCGTGAATGACTTACCCAATGTCACACACAGAGTGACAGATCTGTGCCTCAAACCAGGTTGTCCTATGACATTAAGTCAGCTGGCCCTGCTGAGGGCGGCTAAGAGATAAGTTGTGTTTAGCTTATAACAAAATAGCTTCATAACAAAATATGTGTGTGTGTTTAGTCACGTCCAGCTCTTTGTGGCCCCATGGACTGTAGGTCACCAGGCTCCTCTGTCCATGGGATTCTCTAGGCAAGAGTATTGGAGTGGGCCATCATTTCCCCTTCCAGGAGATCTTCCTGACCCAGGGACTGAACTCACATCTCCTGTGTCTCCTGCATTGTCTCCTCTTTACTCACTGAGCCATCAGTGAAGCAAAGCAAAACATCATCATTAACACAATTCCTCATTCTCATCCTACCAACTTTTTTTTTTTTTTTTTTTTTTTTTGGAGATGAAAAAATTTATTTCAACTAAATTTTGTTTCATTTAAAAAGTCTATAATGCCATTGAAAAAGAAATAAAATAGAAACATTTAACTGCCTTTAAAGATAAAAAAAAAAAAAACACCCAAACAAACCTCTAAAGGCCAAATAAACACATACATATACATTTCAAATATTTCCACTGTTTTAACAAACCTCAATATTATCCTTGTTGTCATTCAGTCTCCTGAAATAAGAACGATGACTACTACATAATTATTGGACTAAACATTAACCGTATTATTTCTAAATACAAACTACACTCAATGTATTTGGGTAGTTTGCTGAGTATGTGGTTTTTAAGGCTTGATTCTATGAAATATCTGTTTCTCTCTGGTAAAGAGTCCAAATACCAGCTATCAGAAGGCACATATATATATAAACATATGCAATTTGAGGGTGGTTATGCCTTATTGAGAGGTCATGAGAGTACACTTAAAACCAGGGCAGTAACTTTAGTAACTTGAAATCAATACACCATAGCCACCACCATGAAGAAAAGCTAAGGACCTACAGCTCAAATCAAGTACTGTAGGCCCTAGAAGTATTGTGGTTTGTTCATCTACTGATCTGAAAGATCTAGACAAAGTGCAATTAGTGGTCAGAAGTAAACTAACCTGGGCAGGCTCATGAAAGTGAACCTTCCTGATGCATCCTGAGAACACCGGGCATAAACGCAGTCAATGTAGGCAACGGCTTTCTACTTTTCTCACTTCCTATTTTTCTCTTTCTATCCTATTTAGACAGGATTTCAATGATGGCTAAACCAAAAGGCTTATGTCAGTAGAGGGTCAATCGTCATGAGAAATCCAGATGAAATCACCACCACATACTCAGGAATTTCAATTAGCAGCATGGGGTTTTTGAAATATCACCAAGCTGAATCTAAAACTGCAACAGGTATATCAAGTCAGGTACCAACTTTTATAAATCTCTGTGTTTGTCTTTTCAGTTAATTGAACTGTGATCTTCAAATCTCCTGTACCAAAAGTACCCAGGTCTGCGGGAGAGCTATTAATATTAATACAGTCTGGACCCTGAAATCTGCATTTTAACAAGCTCGCCAGGAGACTCTTTCCTTCAGTAGTACTGAGAATTACTGTGGTTGAGGATATGTAGACTGATTTTGTTGATTTGTAAAGTTGCCAAGGCGTTTCTTTTCTGAACTACATTTTCAACTTTTCCAGGAAAACCAATTTGAACTAAAATTGCTTTGACTTGGTCTCTGTCCAGAAGTGACTTTTTTCCAGTAAGGGGTTTAATATAGTTTATTTTTTAAATCTTCTTAAAACATATTTCTGTCTGAGAGAAATAGGAACTAGATGGAAAGTTTCACGTTCTCAAGTGTTTAGGAATATTTTAGGCAATTTTAATGATGAGGTCAATTTAAAAGAGTGCTCTGTGTGTGTGTTCACATATCACTGAAAAGAAAATAGATTATTCACTTTTGGGTTCATGATCACAATTATCATCATCTTTAGTTAGAGGTCAGCCGGACTGATAAGATCACACTTGAAATAACAAGAAAAATCTAAGAAATTTCCTTGTAATTTTAAAGTCTAAATTAGATTGATTAGGAAACAAGATGACCAGAAGCTACTATTTCTACCTCATCGAGGCAATCAGTGGTGGTTAGAAAAGCTAATATTTTTTATTTTCCTCATCTCAGAAATAAGGTGCCCAATCGCTGTCAGTTTCCAGAAGCTCTTTTCTTAGCATATTTTTTTAATTTCCTAACTTTGGCCACCTCATGCGAAGAGTTGACTCATTGGAAAAGACTCTGATGCTGGGAGGGATTGGGGGCAGGAGGAGAAGGGGACGACAGAGGATGAGATGCTGGATGGCATCACTGACTCGATGGACGTGAGTCTGAGTGAACTTCGGGAGTTGGTGATGGACAGGGAGGCCTGGCATGCTGCGATTCATGGGGTCGCAAAGAGTCGGACACGACTGAGCAACTGAACTGAACTGAACTGAATCCTTGAACACTTTCTCTGGATAGTGGGCCAGCCCAGGGAACCTGGTGAAAGAGGCTTCAGAATATGTGTTAGAAGCCACCCCATCGTGGAATTTGAGGCGAGGACATTGATCCATTTCTGACTGCATAGTACACACCTCCACTCAGGTGTCCCTCAAACACTAAACGTAAAACTAACCCCTCCTTTGCCTGGTGCCTATTAAATTCGGAGTGATTCTCTGTGGGCTTGAGTGTGAGAGGCAGCCAGTGCCTCCGGGTGACTGAAGTTGCAACGAGAGCAGTGCCAGCAGACGTACTATTTGTGCAGAGATAGATGGTGCGCCTGCTGGTCTCTAATCCTGGGTCCAACTCGAGCATAAGTCCAACCACTTGCTGGTCCTTGGATTCTACAAGCTTCTTGGGTCCTAAGCTAGTTAAAGTTGGCTATCTCTCACAATCCAAAAACAAACAAACAAGCAAAAAATGCAACCAACACATGATTAGATAATTTCCCCAAGTGGGTTGTGAACTCCTTGAAGACATAGATGAAGGCGTGGAGAAGATGCCTTCCCACCCTTGTCCTCCTTCTTTTTATTCTCTTATTTCCTTGGGTTCCCAGCACGATACCTTGAGCAAGATAGTTGTTAACTGATAAGGAGGGGCACTATTTAGTTTACTGTTTCTGAATCTAAATCATGATTTTGAAAGCCACCCTGAACAGCTGAAAATCTTAGTTTAAAAGGCAATGTTAAATGCTTGGAAACCTTGGCTTTCTCCACTCAATTCCTTAACCCTACTGTGCACCAGTAATTAATGAAGTTTCTTTTTTAACATTTTTAAAGGCCAAAAAAGCAATTTCAGGCCACATAACCCACTTTCTTGTATAATTACTCTGAAGTAAGACCTTGGTGTCACTATTTTTAAAACACTCCCCAGGTGATTCTCATGCAGCCAGAATTTAGAATCATAGTTCCATATAAATCTCACTTAACAATTGTTATAATGTTAAATCTTGGCTTCTCAGATGTCACTAGTGGTAAAGAACCTGCTTGCTAATTAAGGAGACAGAAGAGACTCGGGTTCAACCCCTGAGCGGAAAAGATCCCCTGGAGGAGAGCGTGGCAACCCACTCCAATATTCTTGGCTAGAGAATCCCATGGACAGAGGAGCCTGGCAGGCTACAATCCATGGGGTCCCAAAGAGTCAGACACTGTTCAGTTAAACACTGAAGTGACTTAGCACACACGCACAATGTTAAATTTATATACATCCTTTAAAGCAGCCAGCAGAGGAAATTGTGTCAGGAAAGCTACTGTTTGATAAAGCATTTCCATGCCTCTCTTCCTGCAGTCCCTGTGATCCCCTCCTACACAGAACCCTGCCCCCTCCCTGAGTCGATTTTGCCCCCTTGTGAAAAGCAGTGAAGATGGAGCAGGCAGTTCCTTTGTCGTGCAAACCACCTCTTCTCTGGAGCCTACCTTCAAGTTTCAAAAGTATAGACTGACCGTGTCAGGGCAGAGAGCTGGAGGCAGCCATGGCAGCAGCTGGCTCCGCTGGGCTCAAGATTGTTGTTTCCTCTAATTCCTTGCAAACTGAACACATTCAGGTTTTTAATTAGGAAAAATAATGCCAACATTAATCCTACACCTCCTTCTGTCCTCAAAACCATCTCAACAAATGCTTGTTCCTCTGGGAAGCCTCCTCAGCCCACATTCTCTCCTTCAGTTTGAGTCGCATTGCTCTCCTCAGGACTGTCAGTGTTTCCCAGGAAAAATGTGTCACCAAACTGGATGCGGATTGCTAAGGTGTCTGTGCTCCTCCCAAGACAGTGAACTTGAGCACAGGGGCTTTTACTTTATACCTATAACTCCTTGTCAGCCTCTCATGAGCTTTGTTGAATAAATGAATGAAATATTAATCTACATAGTCAACTTTCCAATCTCTGGGTCAATACAGGTTATTTTCTTTGACACCTTTCTCACCATCTCCATTCTTTATAGACCAGCAAAGACACCAGAGACAGTGGCCCATTAAATTTTCCCAAATGCTTTCTGATTCCTCAAAATTTCTTTCAGCAGAAAGCTGTCCTGAACCAGATTTCACTTAGACTTCTGGATCTAATGACTAAGAGTCTCCCTAAGAAAATAAAATTTCCATGGCTCTGAATTTCTGAAGCACTCAGAGAAAAATAGGGGCTTCTCAGGTGGTGTTAGTGGTAAAGAATCCACCTACCAATGCAGAAAACCAATCTGCACCTACCAATGCAGATTGAACCCAGGGTTCAATCCATGAGTCAAGAAGATCCCCCAGAGTAGTAAATGGCAACTCACCCAGTAATCTTGCCTGGAAAATTCCATGGGCAGAAGAGCCTGGCAAACTATATTCCACGGAGTTACAAAGAATTGGACGCGACTTATGGACTAAGCAGAAATAGATGTTTTTCTGGAACTCTCTTGCTTTTTCAGTGATCCAGCAGATGTTGGCAATTTGATCTCTGGCTCCTCTGCCTTTTCTAAAACCAGCTTGAACATCTGGAAGTTCATGGTTCACGTGTTGCTGAAGCCTGGCTTGGAGAATTTTGAGCATTACTTTACTAGTGTGTGAGATGAGTACAATTGTGCGGTAGTTTGAGCATTCTTTGGCATTGCCTTTCTTTGGGATTGGAATGAAAACTGATTTTTTCCAATCCTGTGGCCACTGCTGAGTTTTCCAAATTTTCTGGCACATTGAGTGCAGCACTTTCACAGCATCACCATTCAGGATTTGAAATAGCTCAACTGGTATTCCATCACCTCCACTAGCTTTGTTCATAGTGATGCTTTCTAAGGCCCACTTGACTTCACATTCAAGGATGTGTGGCTCTAGGTGAGTGATCACACCATCATGATTATCTGGTGAAGCTCTCATCGTGAAGCTCTTTTTTATACAGTTCTTCTGTGTATTCTTGCCACCTTTTCTTAATATCTTCTGCTTCTGTTAGGTCCATACCATTTCTGTCCTTTATTGAGCCCATCTTTGCATGAAATGTTCCCTTGGTATCTCTAATTTTCTTGAAGATATCTCTTTCTTTGTATTGATCACTGAGGAAGGCTTTCTTATCTCTCCTTGCTATTCTTTGGAAAAACCTCTATTTCTGCTTTATTGACTATGCCAAAGCCTTTGACTGTGTGGATCACAATAAACTGTGGAAAATTCTGAAAGAGATGGGAATACCAGACCACCTGAGAAACAGAGTTTCTCAAGAGGCAGTTTCTTGAGAAACAGGAAACAACAGTTTGAACTGGACATGAAACAACAGACTGGTTCCAAATAGGAAAAGGAGTACATCAAGGCTGTATATTGTCACCCTGCTTATTTAACTTATAGCAGAGTACACCATGAGAAATGCTGGGCTGGATGAATCACAAGCTGGAAACAAGATTGCAGGGAGAAATATCAATAACCTCAGATATGCAGATGACACCACCCTTATGGCAGAAAGTGAAGAGGAACTAAAAAGCCTCTTGATGAAAGTGAAAGAGGAGAGTGAAAAAGTTGGCTTAAAGCTCACCATTCAGAAAACGAAGATCATGGCATCTGGTCCCATCACTTCATGGGAAATAGATGGGGAAACAGTGGAAACAGTGTCAGACTTTATTTTTGGGGGCTCCAAAATCACTGTAGATGGTGATTGCCGCCATGAAATTAAAAGACGCTTACTCCTTGGAAGGAAAGTTATGACCAACGTAGACAGCATATTCAAAAGCAGAGACATTACTTTGCCAACAAAGGTCCGTCTAGTCAAGGCTATGGTTTTTCCAGTGGTCATGTATGGATGTGAAAGTTGGACTGTGAAGAAAGCTGAGTGCCGAAGAATTGATGCTTTTGAACTGTGGTGTTGGAGAAGACTCTTGAGAGTCTCATGGACTGCAAGGAGATCCAACCAGTCCATTCTAAAGGAGATCAGTCCTGGGTGTTCATTGGAAGGACTGATGCTGAGGCTGAAACTCCAGTACTTTGGCCACCTCATGCGAAGAGTTGACTCATTGGAAAAGACTCTGATGCTGTGAGGGATTGGGGGCAGGAGGAGAAGGGGACGACAGAGGATGAGATGGCTGGATGGCATCACCAACTGGATGGACGTGAGTTTGGGTAAACTCCAGGAGTTGGTGATGGACAGGGAGGCCTGGTGTGCTGCAATTCATGGGGTTGCAAAGAGCCGGACACGACTGAGCGACTGAACTGAACTGAACTAAGGACTAAACACAGCACAGAGAAAATATGAAAAAAGGTGAAGTGAAATAAAGGGGTCCAACCTATCCTTCTATGAGTTGGGGTACCTGGGATAAGTAACAAAGGGTGCACAGGCTTAACCAAGGGTGTCCCAGTCCAGTGAGGGGCAAAAAAATGACAGTTCACCAAAGCCACAGTAAGGAAAGGCTTTCTGAAGAAGGTGGAAAGTAAGCTGACCACCAGAAGGGTTGACTTACGTGGCACAGAAAAGTATGTAAGAAGAAGCCTTAAAGCATAACTCACAAGAGGGTACAGGGCCTATTTTTATCCAGAACATCATTTGGAACACTGAGCATATTTGTGCAGGAACAAGAGAAAACACATAATATTTTGGGTGTTCAGATAAGAGTCATTATTTAAGTACAGAACATGCCTTTTTTTTTTTTTCCAGAACATGCTTTAGAAAAAAATTTCTGAAAGTCAGATCTGTTATCACGGTTACTTCAGGCTAGCAGATTTGAGGGAAAGGAGGGTTTGAATCTTTTACTCTGTACAGTCCTGATTATTTTTTTTTACAAGAATCATATTACTTTTTAAAAATAAAAATATTGACTTAAAATCACAACATATGCTTTCAATGAAATATTAAGTGAAAATGAAGTTGCTCAGTCACGTCTGACTCTTTGTGACCCTGTGGACTGTAGTCTACCAGGCTCCTCTGTCCATGGGATTCTCCAGGCAACGATACTGGAGTGGCTTGCCATTTCCTTCTCCAGGGGATCTTCCCAACCCGGGGATCGAAGCCGGGTCTCCTACATTGCAGGCAGACGCTCTACCCTCTGAGCCACCAGGGAAGCCCAATGAAATATTAAGTAGGATTCTAATTCTGATATGTCAGGTATATTAATGCACAGTGTTTGAGCCCATTAAAACTAAGAGAACAACTTGGAAAAGAATTGCCCAGGACTTAGTATTATTTGTTGTTGTTGTTCAGTTACTAAATCATGTCCAATTCTTTGCGAACCCATGGACTGTGGTGTAGCAGGCTTCCCTGTCCTTCACTATCTCCCAGGGTTTGCTCAAACCCAAGTCCATTGATTCAGTGATGCCATCCAACTATCTCATCCTCTGTTGCCCTCTTTTTCTGCTGCTCTCAATCTTTCCTTGACTGGCTTGATCTTCTTGCAATCCAAGGAACTCACAAGAGTCTTCTCCAGCATCACAGTTTGAAAGCATCAATTCTTCGGTGCTCAGCCTTCTTTTTGGAACTCCCACATCTGTACATGACTTCTGGAAAAACTACTGTACATGACTACTGTAAAAAGCTTTGACTATACAGATCTTTGTAGGCAAAGTGATTTCTCTGCCTTTTTTTTTTTTGATTTCTCTGCTTTTTAGTATGCTGTCTAGGTTTGTCATAGCTTTTCTTAGTATGCATCTTTTATTTATTTTTTTTTTTCTAGGTTTGTCATAGCTTTTCTTCCAAGGAGCAAGCATCTTTTAATTTCATGACTGCGGTCACCATCCGCAGTGATTTTGGAGGTTTTATTATTAGGACAATGTAAGAATTTGTATAAAAAATTCTTAAATGGCTTATTTATTAGACGTTGCCTAATGTTATATGGCCTTTGCTCAGGGATGTCAAAAGATATATGGTCAAGTGGCTGTGGCAGACCTGAACTCTGTCTTTGGCCACCTAATCTTTTCAATGCTACATTAAAACAAGTTTTTAAATTTTCAAGAATTTATCTTTCATTAGATTCCAATGTATGAATTTGTGGCCTCTTTAGTTTTTTCATACGAGCTGAGACTCAGCAAGAGATGATTAATTTATATATCTGTCTCTAAGACTCCCTACCTTGAAACATGTTCTACTTTCAAAGTAATCAAACCTGTTGTGTCTGGTATTCTGTTTTGATGTGTTCTTTCATAGCAATCAGGCCATATTTAAAAGAATCTGTTTGGTTACATGTAATACGGCAAAAAGTTTAGGTGATGGGCTTTGGCATTAAGGCTGTGTTTAAACCTGGGCTGTCCCTCTTGCTAGATGTAAGAGCTTGGACAACTCATTTCACCTCACCTCTGTTTCATCTACCTAAAACCTCTGAGGTCTACATAGTAAGATACCTTATAGATTTACTTATAGACTCATGGCACTTAGCCCATTGTCTGGCTTAATCACTCAAAAAGAATAGCATATTCTCAATATTCCCCCAGGGTTTAACAGCTTTCACAGGTTTGCACATGACAGCCTGGAAATCTAACTGGGAGAATTTGAGCTGATAAAATATCTTGTTCATAGGTCTTTTCCTTGGAATATTCTGCCTGGACAATTTGATTCTCACAAGACCTGATTAGGCTAACTGGGAGGCCAGTGAGCATCTGTAATGCTCTCTGCTCAAGAAGTCCTGTTGCTTTGTTCAGAGTGTTTTAAACTTACCTTCATTTTTTATGTTTTACTATTTTTAAAATCCAGATCTTTTTTGTTTGATTTACTCTTAATTTATTTTAGATTATCCTACCTCATGCTTTTAAATCTTTAGTTCCTTAATGGCATTATTCCACTGCATATTTTATTCTTTTATTTTAAGCACGTCAACTTATATAAATCTTTTATCATTTTAATTTTTTACTTATATTAATTATATTTTTAATGTAATTTTCAATGTTATTTCAGTATTTTAAAAATTGCAATATTTTAGAATTATTCTGGTTATTTTTCCATACTAAGTGAAGTAATGGAGACGGAAATGGCAACCCACTCCAGTGTTCTTGCCTGGAGAATCCCAGGGACGGGGGAACCTGGTGGGCTGCCGTCTATGGGGTCGCACAGAGTCGGACACAACTGAAGTGACTTAGCAAGCAAGTGAAGTAAGTCAGACAGAGACAGAGAGACATCACATGATGGTCACTTATATGTGGAATCTAAAAAAATGCTACAAATGAACTTATTTATAAAACAGAAATAGAGTCACAGATGTGGAAAACAAATTTATGGTTGGAGGGGGGAAGCAAGGAGAAGGATAAATTGGGATTAACACAGACACACTACTATGTTTAAAATAGATAACTAATAAGGCCCTACTATAGAGCACAGGTAAGTGTACTCAGTACTATAATAACCTACATGGGAAAAGAATCTAAAATGAGTGGATATAGGTATACCTGATTCACTTTGCCGTACCAGAAACTAACACAGCTTTGTAAATCAACTATACTCCAGTAAAAATTTTTAAAAAAGAAGAAAAAAATATATTAACCTGTATTTTTATTTCTTTTTACATATTAAATAATGGGTAAACATTAGGAGAAAACAATTTTAGACTAGTTCATTTCTTAAAGCAAAGTAGATTCAGAGAGCGTTTTCTATTCTAGTTTGCCCTGCAAGAGATTAGAATACTGGAGACACTGGGTGCTGGCGTGTCTGCTACGACCAGTAGTGTTTAGTGAGGGCAAGTGGTAGGACTTCCTAATGTATCCATTTAAAAACAAACAGAAACCAGAACCCTGGCCCAAGTGGAACAGTGGGGACTCAAAAGGATAGGTCCTGTCTCCTGGATCACAACTCATTCCATCCACAAAGAAGTCTTTTGATAACAGAGACTTCAGTTTCACTTCATAAAGTAAGATTAACTGCATGTTAATTTAAGTGGGCTTTAGCTACTACAGATCAGTTGGCTAAGATACAGAGTGTGCAAAATAGGGTTTACATAGCAGGCCTGAGACCAGTGTCCTTAGAAAAGCCTGCTTTCAAGGTTGGCCTTGGCTTGCATCTGGGAACTTGACTGGTAAACAGATCCCTGTGCTGTTATCAGACTTCCCTTAATGATAAGGGTGCTTCATTGTCCTTCGACCAGGAAAAGAATAAGGTTTATGCAGACCGCCCTCCTGCTTTCCTTCTTGAGTCTGGAATTTTGGTTCGTGTTGGTGGTGGCTACTTACATGACTAGCCCCAGTTAAAAAACCCTTGGGTGCTTGGTATCTAATGAGCTTCACTGGTAGACAACACTTCCATGTGTTGCCACCACTGGTTGCTGGAGCACATCCTGTGTGCCTTTCTGGGAGAGGACTCTTGGAAGCTTGCACGTGGTTTCCTCCAGACCTTGTTCCCGGCAGCTTTGCTGATTTTACTCTGCATCCAACTGGAATTAGTCTTAGCTGTCAGTGCAGCCATATGCTGAGTCTTGTGAGTCCTTCTAGCAAATCATCAAACTTGGAGTTGGTCCTGGGGTTGCCAACAAACAGGGCTTCTCCTATCCAGACTGGCTGATAAATAATCTGTCCTTGGCTTAGTTCCTATTTTAGTATCTCTTCTCTGGACCAGATGGGTGAACTTTCCTCTTTTGGTTTACCTTAGATATGAAAAATCCTAACCACCTGTCACTTAGATAGGAATCCTTAATTCAGGATAATTTTCCCCAAGATTGGACTTTGTGCCAAGTAGTTTCAGTCGTGTCCAACTCTTTGAGACCCTATGGACTGTAGTCCGCCAGTCTCCTTTGTCCATGGGGATTCTCCAGGCAAGGATACTGGAGTGGATTGTCATGCCCTCCTCCAGGGCATCTTCCTGGCGTAGGGATTGAACCCGAGTCTCTTAGGTCTCCTGCATTTGTAGGCGGGTTCTCTACCCCTAGCACCACCTGGGAAGCCCAAGATTTGACTTTAAAAAAGATCAAACTATTCTAAAGCCTCAGTTTGTCAGCTTTGTCAATTAGCAATCTTTCTCAGCAGTTCTATTTGTGAGAGCTGCCATCTCGGGGCCAGTACCCCTCATGTAGCCTCGGGTACTATATCTGAGAAAGAGAACTCCAAGGCAGTGCTTGCTCTGTGGGGAGGGGACAGGAGAATCCAGGAGCCCAGTGATTCTGCCACCCACATTTGATCTATCTAATGGTTTCTAAAGTGTTCTCCTTGAACACAGCCCCAGGCGTGTGTTCTTTGGTCACTGAAGGCCTGTGACCTAAGTGGTAAGATAAGTTACTGGCAATTCTTTGCAGGAAAAGTCTGCAGTTGACTGCTACATTTGTGAAAGATATGGGTATGAAAAGTGGCCAAGGGAAAAAAGTGAATTTCATATATCTCCTCAAATCAGGAAAACTAGGTATTTCCAATCCTGCTGGTCACCATCAGTAGAACCAAGTTACTTTACAGCCAAGCTTGAAGAGAAGCTAATTGGTTACATCCTTCTAGAACCAAAAAAAAAAAAAAAGCCTGGATCCTGGATCTTGCCTCTTGGAATGTGGGATCTCTCTTAGAATGTCCATGTGATTTTCCAAGCAAGAATACTGGAGTGGGTAGCCAGTTTCTTCTCCAGGGGATCCTCCCAACCCAGGGATTGAACCTGAGTCTCCTGCATTGCAGGCAGATTCTTTACCAACTGAGGCACCAGGGAAGCCCCCTTAGAATTTGTGCAGTATGGTGCTAAAATTCTACCTGCAAGAAACCTAGATTTTAAAAAAATGGGTTTCCTTTCCCCCACAGGGTTTTTGTTTTTTTGTTTTAGAAGAAAGACAAAATTGACTTCTTTAATCTCAAGTCTCTGGGACTCCTATATCTTTCAAGTTTTACTTCTCAATACAAAAAGGCACATGTTACACTTTATAGCTTAGTCTCCATTAGCTGTCAATAAAGGTCAATAAATACTAGATAGATAGATGATAGACAGACAGATAGATAGTTATATGGACTATTATTATACTATTCTGGTCTCTGGTTTCAATTTGCCTTTTGAAATTTCTATTCCATGTACCTGACAATCATTTTGGGAGATCTGAATATCAAGACTGACAAACTCACTTGAAGATAACCTCTTCATATGAAAAAAATTTAGACTATTGAGGTATGATTGACCTACAGAAAGCTGGACGTATTTAATATATATAACTTGGTGAGTTGGGAGGTAAGTATACTTCCATGGAAACATCACTACAATCTGTGCCATAAACATATCCATCGCCTCTAAAAGTTCCCTCCCATCTTTATCATCATCATTAGTTTTATTTTGTGGTAAGGACACAAGATCTACCTTCTTAGTAAATTAGTCAAACAAATAACAAAGCTTCAATTATGCAAGATAAATGAGTTCTAGAGACCCACTGTACAGCATAGAGCTTATGATTAACAATCATGTATTATATTAATGTTTTGAGTAAAATAAATCCCACTAAGGAGCCCTGGAGCTGACTAAAGGTTTGTACTTGGTGTAATGTGCCCAACCTAAGAGAAGATCCATATTCTATGACGTTTGGGAAGCAGTTCATCTGTTTTCAGTCTCAGCCTCAGTTGCCTCCAAATTTGCTCTCTGAAGCCCTCTGTTTTTAATCCTCCGTGATACACCTGCTCCAGTCTTTGTGTGTGTGTGTGTGTGTGTGTGTGTGTGTGTACGTGTATGCATGCACATTCAGTCATCTCTGACTCTTTGCGACTCCATGGAAAACCACCTTAAATCTTTTTGGGAGAGCCATAATATAAATAAACAAAACCCATTCGATAGATTGTTACCCTTGATTCTGAAGTTTAATGTAAATATAAACATTTGCAGCTGGAGTCATTTCCACAGTTAACTCATTTTTCACTTGTGATCCAGCTTCTCAATAAAGCTTTGATTAACTTGATTCAAACCAAACAAGAAATAGCAAGTGATGATGAAAGTCATCTTCTTTTTGGTGGTATTCAACTTAAAGCAAGACATGGTGAGTGAAAAGGTCAATTAATTTATGTTCATCCATTGAAAACCAATTCAAAATAACTGAATTTTGCATTAAAAGCAACCTTCCAATATGTTTCTACTTGCACTAACCAAAAAAAGTTTTAAATTCTCTAGAAAATCTATTTTTCTCCTTCTTGAGATGATTATCATAATTCAATCCATAGAGAAGGAACTGGGTGGGAATAAATTAACATTTCAACCCAGCTCAAAATAACTTAATGCAATTATTTTCTACTTTCCTTTCTCTGCCATGGATGCCACCTCTATGCAACATATGTGTAAATACAAAAGTTTCCTCTTATGCTGTAAATTGTATCCTGCTGTAATTGGATACCTCTCTAATTAATCTTCTCAGGAGACATGCAGTGAGCAAATTCTTGCTTTGCTCAGTTGTTGCCAAGAGCACAGCAAGGCTTTCACTGGCATCAACTATGCCTTCCGAGGGCACTTGGGGAAAGATCAGGCTTCTTACATGACATGAAACACCACAGAGTACTGTTCAGCTTACACACTGAGCTTCTTCCTCCCAAAGTAAAAAGTAGAAACTTTTTAGAATAGTGTTGGTTTAACACATGTCACCAAGGAAAGCATACAAGTGAGAACAATCTTGAAAATACATTTGTAGAGCTTACTGTTGGTAAACTTATGTTCTTATTGTTATGTAAATCACAGCCAAATCCGTAACAGGGTAGCCTCTCCAGGTGTGTTTTGAGATTTAGAAATCATTTGACATCTGAGGTAACAAAAGCATGTGAACTCAAGATTTCAATAGGTGAGAAATGTGCTGGGATTAGTTAATTGATTTTTTTCTACTATTTTTTTTTTCATAGGCACTAGATCTGTAGAAAAAGATTTTCTGCCCTTCTAGACAAGTTCATGAATTCAGAAGAAATCTCCTTTTCTAAGATGTGGGCTCATGACAACCTTGGTACCCCAACTAGATGTCTCAGGCAGTGTTGTGAGAACAGCTAATTGGCAGATTCCCAACTCAAGAAGTGAAACTGTCTTCCCACCCACAACCATTCCTATGTGTTCTGAAAAATTTTAGAAGATAAAAGAAAAACATCAGGAATATCACAACCCAAAGAGATCCAGTTTAACACATAAAATATCTCCAGTAAAGAATGCAGCTTCTTCCTCCCAAGCCAGCTCTTCAGGTCATAGACCCAACAGTGGCAAGGTGTGTGATATCTGATTCATTTCTATAATTTCTCTCTTAAGAAAAACATCTATTCTTTTTTAAAAGAAACCTAATGATTGATAAACATTGATTATTTCACAATTCCTGTTGCTCAGGTGTACAGGACCAGCTTAGCACAGTGGTTCTGTGCATACCTGTTCAGTCGTGTCTGACTCTTTGTGACCCCATAGACTGTAAACAGCCAGGCTCCTCTGTCCATGATATTTTCCAGGCAACAATACTGGAGTGGGTTGCCATTTCCTCCTCCAGGGGATCTTCCCAACCTAGGGATAGAACATGCGTCTCCTAAGTCTCCTGCATTGGTAAGCAGATTCTTTACCACTGAGCCACCTGCAAAGCCTATGACCAGTCATAAATGATCAGTTCAGTTCAGTCGCATCCAACTCTTTGCAACCCCATGAATTGTAGCACGCCAGGCCTCCCTGTCCATCACCAACTCCTGGAGTTCACTCAAACTCATGTCCATCGAATCAGTGATGCCATCCAGCCATCTCATCCTCTGTCGTTCCCTGCTCCCCCTGCCCCCAATCCCTCCCAGCATCAGAGTCTTTTCCAATGAGTCAACTCTTCGCATGAGGTGGCCAAAGTACTGGAGTTTCACCTTTAGCATCATTCCTTCCAAAGAACACCCAGGGCTTTATCTCCTTTAGAATGGACTGGTTGGATCTCCTTGCAGTCCAAGGGACTCTCAAGAGTCTTCTCCAACACCACAGTTCCAAAGCATTAATTCTTCGGTGCTCAGCCTTCTTCACAGTCCAACTCTCACATCCATACATGACCACTAGAAAAACCATAGCCTTGACTAGACAGACCTTTGTTGGCAAAGTAATGTCTCTGCTTTTTATGCTATCTAGGTTGGTCATAACTTTCCTCCCAAGGAGTAAGCATCTTTTAATTTCATGGCTGCAATCACCATCTGCGGTGATTTTGGAGCCCAAAAAAAGGTCTGACACGGTTTCCACTGTTTCCCCATCTATTTCCCATGATCAAGCAAGCCCAAAACACTGATCATGAACAGTGTTTTATTAACAAAAAGGAAAATTAAATATACAAGGCTGGATATTATCTGACTCTTGTGAAATGTGAAGTATAAGATTTCTTTGTGCTCACTGTCACATAATTCAGGAACGGCCACAACCTGGAAAGTAAATAAAAATCTGGAACGGAGATTTTTAGAAACTCAAAAGTGAATTAAATGTAGAGTGAATTAAATGTAAAATTATAAAGATATTTCAATACATTGATACTCCAAATCCAAATGACAAAAGACAGGGAGAATGTAAATTGCATAAAACTTTTATTATTTATTAGCAGTGTATTCTTCTACACCTTAAAATAGAACAAAATGTCTTTTCAAAGGTAAACTATTCATAACAAAATACATGTCAATCTTTATTATTGGAGTAGAATCACTTTGCTATATACTTTCTATATTATACACATATTCTTCTTGATTTGTCTATGTATGTACATGTGTATAAATAATTTTAAGACATACCCATGTAGATACATATGACTAATATACACATATAATTATGGAAAATTTACAGTAGTCAATTTTACAATCATTTAGTAGCTGCACACAATTAGTGTTCACAGAACTACAACTGTCTATATGGTTCCCTTTCCCCCACTCCTCAAATATCATCTGAATTACTTTTCACCGATAATTTTGAAAAAATACTATCATTTTCCTATACAATTAACTGATCATTTTTTACAATAACTCATTATAAAATATTTTACTATTTTAGCTTTAGAAAAGGTATACAATTTAATTCCACTTAATTTTTGATTCCTAAAACATACAATTCATTTTTTTAATCAGTTTAGTGCAATTATTTGGTACTGCAGTTTTTGAAGGTTAACGAACCTGAGTCAAACATTCATTCAAATGCCTTTTTAAAAAAGTAAGACATAAACAAGATGTTTTGCTGAAGCATGTATAATAGCCTCAAGGTACCCCCTTCTAATAAATACCTGATAAATAACTCAGTGGCTGAGAGTAAAGCACTTCATACAAATCCACTGGACTGCCTGAGTAGTCCATTCTTGAGCAGCATGGAAGACAATGAGAACCTAATACTCCCCAACTCCCCATGGAAAAAAGGTTTACAGGCTTCCGGACCCTAAATGTAAGGTTACACTTACATGAAAGGCCTGTGAAGTACCTAGGAGTCCCTTCATTTTCATGTGAGGTTTCAGATATGCTAGCCTGTGTGCCAGGGGTTTTGTGATCTGTCTTAAACTTGTTTCCTTTATTAATACAGAAAACTACTTAGCAGCATCCTTTGAATCCTCTTTGCTGATTTAAAACTTGCCAGACCATGTGTGAATACAGGCAAAAACCTCGTACCAAAATCAGAATATTCTAATTGGATTAAGAATTCTTTTGTGAGAAGGAAAGAAGTAAAAGCATTTGGACCGTTGAGTCATTTCATAGAGAAAAACTATGCTTTCAAGGAAAAACATTCAGTGAATTTTGATCTTCAACTGGATGTTAAATTTTGTTAAAACCTCCAAAGATGCAAAACTAAATGGCTCAGCAACAAAAACAAAGGGTAGAGAAATGATCTTAATAAGCCGTATCAAACAATTGTACTCTTGCTAAGAGATAAACCTGGATAAAGTTATTAAATTAGACTGACTTCCCAAAAGAATGAATTGATGTGCCATATTTGTAGTGGAATCATACAAATCACTTTCTAAAACCTTTCTCCTTTACTTTTTCTTAATAAAGAGGAATTATTATTCATTGTAGATAAAACCATACTAAACAAATTCAAAATACAAATTTTTGGTAGGAAACAGCAAGAAAATCTAAGTCAAAATATACTCTAGTTTTTACATAATTTTATATATTTATAAATTTATCAAAATAGTCTTTTAAAGTTCACAATACATACATAATGTAACACTGTACATGTAAATGTAATAAATGTATTTCCGAAATACATTAAAAATAACCTTCCAAAATACCAAATTCAACATGAAAACTGTCTTAAAAAGTTGACATCTCCATAAACATAGTTTCAGTGCATTTAGAGTAGTCATTAACCAGAGTTTTCTGGTTTCAAGTCTCATGAAGGTCTTATCTGAGTGCTCTCTTTAATTTAAGGTAAAAAGGCAGAGATATTCTTCCAGCAAGCAGTTGTTTTCTCTCTACATTGCTCATCCAGATGAGGAAACTGCAGGTAAGAGTGGAGCAGCTTTCACCAGAGTGGCAAGGCCTTAGTAATGAACATATTCAGACTGAAGGGACTGTGCGGGGAGAGACATAAACTGAGGTTAAATTCCATCACACACAGAAGTTCTCCTACATCATGCAGCTTTTCCCTTCAACACAAAGCAGCCTGGATCTGTTATATAAAAGATATATGAAACAAACTAAGAAGAATAGAAGAAGATGAGAGAAACAAAGGATTTGCTAAAAATGGGGTATTCAATTATTATTCAAGATAAAGTGATTACAAGAAAACTTTATATTTTAAAAGGCTCACTAATTTAGTACTAGTGATTAAAAATTAAGTATTATTTGGAAATTGATAGGTAGCATTAAACTCACTTCTACCTTTGGACAATACTATTGAGTTTTACTGAAAAGCATTAAATGACATTTGAGGCTAAATTGAAGATTATTAAAGTATATTTAAGGAATATATATTTTTTAATTCAACACATATCAAATGAAGATTAACGCTTCTAATGCAGTAGAATTAGCCATCATTTAAAAATTAGACTCCTTAAGAATGTTTGAATGTTATAAATACCTTATAAATTCTTTCCACTTAGGGGGACACAAAGCACTTCTAGCTTTGAAATTTTATCTTAAGACCCAAAAAGCTTTTGTGCAGAAGAGTCTTGCAGTCATAACATAATAAACAGTGGGCAAGTTTCAAAAAAATAAACACAGTTTTTCCCACATCACATTAGGTAACAACATATAAAAGGAGCATGCTTGGGATATGTAATCAGAATGCACTGATAACAGACATAAGCCAGGGAAAGATAAAGAGGTACAGACAAATCCGCCAACAGTTATTTTTGAGCAGCAAACAGCAGTTAGAAGAAACATAACATTAACGATTTTTGCAGAATTCTAATCAAATACCTTAAACAAAGCTTACTTGATTTGCTACCAAATGCCCTTTTCTCTTCCTCCAATAAATATTTTTCAAATTTATCTGCAGCATTTTATTAATAGGTCATCAGTTCTGAGACCAGTCCATTTTTTGATAGTATAGGTATCAGTAAAAAAAAAAAAAAAAAGAATCTGTTCATTTTGCAAATAAGTTACAAAAGGATTCAAACTATCTTTGATTAGCTTCAAAATCCCAGTGAATTTTATATCCTACCAACAGCCATTTACTATGGTACATAAGAATCTATCAACACAGTGAGTCAAAAGTTATGGTCCCTGCCCTTAAAGGGCAAAAGACCACACTGTCACACAGACATAAAGTGAAAAGACAAATGTGCCAACATTAAGCAATAATATACACAGAATAAGAGTAACACTGTTCACAAGCAAAGGATTAGGCAAAGAGTGGAAAGGGAAGGTTGAATAGGGGGTAGGTGTGTTCTCAGGCTGCAAATTTCAAAGAGGTTAAAGGTCAAGAGCATTAGGAAAAAAAGGAAAAGGCTTGGCAAAATGACTGCAGGATGTAGTTTACGTAAAGGCTTCAAAACAGGAGAGATGATCAAAACTTAGGGTACTATATTGTAAATACACCTGAATTTAGAGAGAGAATAAAAGAGAAAGTCCAGTGAAACTGGTCCAATGCCTTGAAGCCCATTTAACTTGTGAGACAACAGCTGCCAACCTAGCATTTAGAGCTTAAAAGTGGACTACCATTTTTCTAGGTGCTTTATCCCAGTTTCTTCTGAAATCTGGCCAGTAGGCCAAGAGGGCAGAGCCACAAGTTCTTTGTAGCTGCAAAGATGCCACATATGCAGGCTATACATTGGCCAGTGTTTTCTTGGCAATATTTTAACTTTCACTTTTGTTCTAACTAGAAGTTACTCATGTTATCACTAACAGAAATTATAAAGCTCCTGTGATTGCTTGAAAATTTACAACGAAGTTGTTTTTGCAAGTATCTTAAAGTTTTATCAACTCTCAATAAATAGAGATACAGCAAATGAACAGATGCTAGACAAGTGACCTTTGTGAAACTAACTTTCTTCCGGGGCAAAGTGTTTTATACATGCATCAATATACACGGAAAAAATATGTCTGTACATATATTTACATGATTTATGGAATCATGATATACACGGAACTGAAAAATGGAAACATTTCCTAGAATATTAAGGATTTCAATCCTTCACGTGAAGTATATATTCATTAGTCTTCTGTCATGCTGGTTAATTCATTCAACAATGACTGAACATCAGCAGTATGAATATATTAGGTACTGTGGGATAAAAATATGATACCAAAGTTCTCAAAACCAAACCAAACATATTCCATGGTTTCTTTATATGGTGTAAATAAAGTTAAAAAAAATCAGATCAGATCAAAACAGGTTTAGCACATTATTCTGACATCAATGTTTTGTAATAAATTAACTCCTCTTCATTTTCAGTCTAAAACGGAAATCTTAATGGAAGTGGACTTAGGGAAGGAAGAGAACTGTTAAAATCTACATGACCTATCCACTTGAAAAAAGTATACCTAGTATTTCAAGGCCTTTTAACTGAGGGGACAATAGTAACAATGACATTTAGATTTCAAGCACCACGTGTTTATATCATGGGGTTGTATTCAGGGTATCTGGTTCATTTGTCTTCTAAATGTACATGTATCCTAAAGCTATCAATGTTCCAGAAAACACAATAGCCAGTTATTAGCATTTTTAATTTTAACAGTAAAAATGTAAATGCATCATTGTACTATATAAACAATATCATTATTGATTTTATTGTTCAAAAGATAGACTAATTGAAGTACAACTAACTGGAATTCTTGATAAATTAGATATGCAACAGGTCAATTATTCTGTAAAAGGATACTTATTGAGTACTTTCTACATACTAGGCACAATTCTAAACATCTTATGTGTGTTAGCTCATTAAATGCTCTGAACAGCTCATTTTAGAGATGGTGAAACTGAGGAACAAAACATTAAAGCAACTTGCCTAAGATCATGCAACTAGGAAGGAATTTGAACTCCAGCAGTGGCTACAAAGCCCAAAGTCTTAGCCTCCACAATATAATGCCTCAAGACACTTTAAGCATTTGTCCTGAGATTCAGTCCTTATCAACTGAATATTCTCTATCACCTGACACAGACAAATAATGAGTAGGGTATGAGCCTGAGTAAGCAAAGAAATATTAACAGACAAAAGAGAATGTACTATTTATTACTGTAATTAAGATTTTTTAATGATTTTCCATAGGACTGAACCCAAAAGAATTCTCAGTAATAGTCCATAAAGGAATTTTCTTTATTAGAACGCCCATGTTTAAATATTCTGATTAAAGTTTTAATTCGGCCTTGCCAATTTTTATCATTACCATAAGGATACCTAATCAATCTGAAATACAAAACCAACAAAAAATCCTCAGCAAAGACAAAGATATGATTACAAAGGAAGGGAGACCTGAGGTGTAAATATTATTTTACAAAGTAGCACTTATTTAAATAACCAAGAGATTTTAATTTCTCATATAGAAAATTCAAGTTCATGTGCCCATTGAGTTCAATAGGGTTTAGTGAGTTAAGACTAGATCAAGTTTAGCATGATTATATAGTATTTTTACAGTACGAATACCGTAAATGAATAATATAGCAATATCCAGCCTGCAAATGAAAGATAAAATTACCTTACATTGCAGCCCCCCAAATTTTTATGTCAAAATATAAGCTTCCATCAAGAATTCTTGCTCTGAAAGCAGTTGGATCTGACACAAAACATAGTGTTAGGTAAGGAGATCAAGACAATTTGTTCTGTTCTGGAAATGTGCTACTAATCTGTTTTGGCAGATGTAGGTAGTGACTTTAAAAATTTAGCTACTCTGGAGGAGTTTCTTTTTTAAACAGCCCAGTTATCTAATCATGGTAGAAAAATATCTAATAATTATAAATATAAATACTATACAAATAGTTAACAAATAAAACTATAAACTGACTATCAAAAACAGCAAAACATAACGAATAATTAAAGTTAAGGTCTTTGCCAGCAAAACAATGCAATAATGTCTTAAGGTTCAAACAACTTGAACCAAAGGACCCTGTGATCTGATGTAGGTCAAAACCGCCATGTGCTTTTGCCACACTTATTTCTTCTTCCTTGCATTTCCCCATTTTCCCAAGTCCCTTAAGGAAGAAAAAAATAATCTACCAGTTACCCTGGTTTGAGTTCTAACTACCCAGGCAAAAGCACCTACAAGGAAAAAAGTGATTTGTTTCACACTTTGCCACACATCTGAAACTAATACAATATTGTATCAATAAATCAACTATACTCAATTTTTAAAAAGTGCTTTGTTTTCATGGTATCATTGATAATTAAAAGAAAAAATACATTTGGCAATATGGTATCATACATGTAAGTCCTGTATTTTAAGATTTAGTGAACAAATGAGGGAAAAAAAAAACACTGAGTAAAAATAAGTTTATCTATAACTGCCACTATACTCCTGGGCTTTTTATAGCTTTGCAATGGAGTTTCCAGTTGTAGTGCTTGTAAATGAGCAACACACAAAATGTATGCATTATATGTATATATTGATATGCATATGCATATATGCATATAATCATATTATATGCATATAATCAATGCATATATCAATATGCATTGATACATATTTCCACAAATGTGATTTCATACTCTAGCAGAAGCACAGCTGAATAATGTGTTATTGGCATCATATTAACACAAAAAGGCTATGCTCTGTGATAAAATCAGCTTTGAAAGAAGTGTAAGCATTTTTCTATAGTGTTCTCTAAGCAGGTCAGGGACCCAAAGATTTAACAATCTGATTTTAGTTAACTAAAATGCTATATAACTATTCTTTCCCCTTCCTACATAACTTTTAATAGATTCTTTTTTCTGGAGGAACTTAATATGTGCTCTTCAACAATCATAAAGAGCTCAATTGTTAGGTGACAGATTGTTGACACCCAACTTGACTCAGCCAACCATCACATGAGTTTTCAGTTCATCTGAACACCAAAATTATATTGATGCAAGCTTGGTTAAAATGTAGTTTCTCTTATTTTAGTAAAGTCACATATCTAGAAAATAATAAACTCTCAGATTACTGTGTGTTAAAGCTGACGCTGAAGCGTTGTGTGCTTGCTATTAGTGCTTCCTGTGCTTGCAATAATAACGGGCCCCTAATTAGCCCTCTGCTTAACATGTGTGAACCTAGATATGCTAACCAACGTTTAGTTCAATAAATATTTATTAGGCGTTTTCTGTACTTTGGAACCTGAGAAAACAAACATGCCTCTGAGAAGCTTTAAAGCCAGCAGAAGAGAGAGAGAATCACATACAGCTGATTGTCTCGGGAAACCCGGGGTGGGGGCTGGGGGTAGGGGGTTGTGAACAAAATCCTGTAAGAGATGAAAAGGTATTCTGCCTGGATGGGTCACAAACGCCTTATCAAAAAGAAAACTAGTGAGCCAGGCCAGGAAATATATAACCAAGCAGAGACAGGTGGAAAAGCAGAGTAAACCACCTGTGCTAGGACTCGGCAGGAGGCAGAGCTTGAGTCAGGATGCTGGCTGGAGCTGCTGAAGAAGAGCCGGCGGGGAGGCACATGGACTGATGGAGAAGGGCCCCAAAGGCAGGCCAGGGGTCCAGATGGGACCCTGTGTGTGAAGTGGAGATACTGAATGATTCTGAACACAGGAATAGTTTGAGCAGCTTGTCTCAGAAATCTAGCACAGCAGCAAAATAGAGGAAGGAAATTTAAAGGGCCATTTCAATAGTCCATGGAGACCTCGATGAAGGCAGCAGTGCTAAGAATGGACAACAAAATACAGATATTTCAAGGGAAAACTGCTAGGACTTAGTGGCTGGATGTGGCAGAGGGAAAGGCAGAAGTAGCGTCAAAGACAATTCCAGATTTCTAGCTCAGATGACTGGATATACAAAGATACAGTTAGCCAGGAAACAAGAGGAGGAGAGGACCAATGAAGGGCATGTATCCTCCTCCAGTATTGCCCAGGGGAAGGTAGAAATGTAAGTCCAATGCTCAGGAGACGATTACCCACACAGAGAAGTGGACCAAGGTCAGAGACTGGGGAAAAATCATAAAGGGGCAGGTGGACAAAGACAAACAGGTAACTATTTAATGGGAAGGGGAGGAGAAACAGGAAAATAATATTCCAAAACTCAAAATGGACCAAAATAATAGGAGAAAAGGGTGGTCAGTATCGTCAAATGCTGCACAAAAACTAAGAAGAATGAAAACTGACAAGAGATCATCAGATCTGGTTTAAAGAAGTCAGTGGCAGCCAGTGGAAAAGACTCACCAGAAGGCGGGGGGCAGGGTCGGGGGCGCGGGGAGCGGGTGTTGGGGAGGAGGGGGGAGCGGGGAGGAGGCGGTGCACATGCCTTTCTTGTCCAAGTCTGGCCATAAAGGAGACACTATGAGAGGTGGCAGAACTGAGGGAAGCAATTGGTAAGACCGGCCTGTACCTGATTGCAGGTGAAGAGACAGGCAAACGGTGTAAGACAGTGGAGATATAAGAGAGCAAGGCTGTGCACAGGCCAACTCCCAGAAACAGTCCACAAAGAATAGTTCAGGTTCGTGGAGTTACCACTGAAAAAGAGGAGAGCTTCTGTTTTTGAAAAGGAATAAAAGGACAAGTCAGATGCAGATATACTTTGAGGTAGTAAAGAGGGCAGTTAAGGGGAATTATTCCTGAAAAATTATATGTTCTCAGCCTCTGGAGGTTGGAGGATTTGTGCTGATGAAGAATGTGAAAAAGTTTTGGAGCAGTCAATGACTCATTGGAAAAGACCCTGATGCTGGGAAAGATTGAAGGCAGGAGGAGAAGGGGATGACAGAACAAGACAGTTGGATGGCATCACTGGCTCAGTGGACATGAGTTTGAGCAAACTCTGGGAGATAGAGAAGGACAAGAAACCCTGGTGTCCTGCGGTCCATGGGGCCCCAAAGAGTCGGACACAACTTAGTGACAGAACAACAAATGCGGGGAAGAGAAAGGAAGCCAAGATAGGCCAGGTAAACTCATCATGAGCACTGAAGGGTCTGGGTAAATTAGAAATTTATTTGAAATGGAATCAATTGACAGTCATGGGATTTTCTCCAACAGAGCTCAGAAGAGACTATAAACAGATAGGAGATGGTTGAACTGATCTAATTTTGGAGGCTAGTGATGAAGTGGCTATAGAAAAAAAGTTCAAGCGGAAAAGAGAATGTTGGAAAAAGGAAGCAGAAATGACTATGTGGGTTACAGAAGGAAGTAAACAGAAAGGGAACAGGCAGGGGTCATAAAGAGGTCATGGGGAGGAGCTAGTGGTAAGCGGGAGAAAATGTTTGAGAGGAGCCTTATAGAATCCAAGATATCAGAAGCAATGGTCTAAGCAGTAAGAAGGTCTATGAAATGGAATTCCAAATGAATAAAAACAAAGATCACAGGAGCTAAGGAAGCAGCTGCGAGACTGAACAAGTCACTGCCTCTTTGAGTCTTGGTTTCCTCACCTGTAAATTATGGGTTAAATAAATATGATGATGGGCTTCCCTCATAGTTCAATTGGTAAAGAATTCACCTGCAATGCAGGAGACCTTGGTTCAATTCTTGGGTTGGGAAGATGATGTATAAGCATTGCAGCTAATACAATGTAAGGTACATAGGAGGTAATCAATAAATCACTGATGATGTTAAGGATTAGAAAAATGTTACAGTTGTCATGAATGCTGGTAGAAGCTTGGTAGCTAAAGAGTAAAGCTGGGGACTTCCCTGATGGTCCACTGGTTAAGACTTTGCCTTCCAGTGCAGGGGGTGTGGGTTTGATCCCTGGTCAGGGAGCTAGGATACCTTGCAGCCCCAAATCCAAAACATAAAACAGAAACAAGTCAATAGAGATTTTTTAAATGGTCCACATCAAAAAATCTTAAAACAAAAAAAGCCAAACTCCTCAATATGATGGTATTAGGAGGTAGAGATTTGGGGAGGTAATTAGGTCATGAGAACAGAGACTTCATGAATGAGATTGGCCTTCTTATAAAAGGGACTCAGACAGCTTCATCACCCTCTTACAGTTATGCGAGGATACAATAAGATGACAGTCTGAAGCCCAGAAGAGAATACTCACCTGAACCTGAACACGCTGGCCCCCAATCTCTGACTTTCAGCCTCCAGAACTGTGAGAAATTGACTTGTTGTTTATAGACTGCTGCTGCTAAGTTGTTTCAGTCATGTCCGACTCTGTGCGACCCCATAGACAGCAGCCCACCAGGCTCCCCCGTCCCTGGGATTCTCCAGGCAAGAACACTGGAGTGGGTTACCATTTCCTTCTCCAATGCATGAAAGTGAAAAGTGAAAGTGAAGTCACTCAGTCGTGTCCGACTCTTAGTGACCCCATGACTGCAGCCTACCAGGCTCTTCTGTCCATGGGATTTTCCAGGCAAGAGTACTGGAGTGGGGTGCCATTGCCTTCTCCATATAGACTGCTAGTCTAGGGTATTTTATTATAGCAGCTAAGCTAACATACTATTTTTTTATATCCTTTCTTTCCACTCTCATAACCTTCAATCAGAGACTGAACCTGAGGATGCCAAAGCCCACACAGATGATGACCTCATTAATATCAGAAGGCTGAAGGCTCACAACGGTCTGCAAACACTGTGTGTATCTATATAATATCTACACACATTTAAAGGCATTATTGGGACCATGCTGACCTCAGAACAAAGAATGCTTTGTCAACTGACATTTCCAAGTCTCCTGGGAAGGGAACAGAAGAATACCAGTGCTGAAAGAAAGCCAAAGATGTGGTTCAATACTGAGACCGAGCTCAAGATCTCGACAGTATTAGTATTTCTTGGCTGAAAAACTGCATCAAGTTTAAGGCAATGCCACAGGTGGATGAACCAGAGCCAGTTACACAGAGTGAAGTCAGTCAGAAAGAGAAAAACAAATACATATATTAATGCATATATATGGAATCTAGAAAAATGGTACTGATGAATCGATTTGCAGGGCAGGACTAGAGATGCAGACATAGAGAATGGGCTTGTGGACACAGCAGGGGAAGGAGTGGGTGGGATGAACGGAGAGAAGCAGCACTGACAGATATACGCTGCCATGGGTAAAACAGAGAGCCAGCAGCAAACAACTGCATAGCACAGGGGGCTGAGCTGGGCGCTCTGTGACAGCACAGCAGGGTGGGATAGGGAGGAGGGGCAGGGAGGCTCAAGAGAGCCAGGACATATGTACACTTATAGCTGATTAACCTTGTTGTACAGCAGAAACTAACACAACATTGTAACACAATCAGCCTCTAATTTAAAATGTTTTTAAAAGACTGAGTTAGGAAAACCATTGGCAAGGCTAACACAACAAAGAAGATGAGAAAGCTACAGAATAGAGAAGAATGGGAAAATGCCAAGAGACAATGAATGACCATGACATAATCTGAAGCATCACTAAGAGACTAATCTTAAAATGTTTGAAGATCAGTACGTAAGTAAATAAAAGCTTAGTATCAGCTACTACTTAATAAAAATTTTAAAAGTCACAAAAAGGATTTTAATAGGCGAAACCCAAAGCAGCTTTCAAAAGAACCTTATTATAGGACTACTTATCTTACTTATGTTTATACATTCTAAAGGTCAATACAGTAAAAGCTTGTAATAAAAGGCTGTTCTCTTAAAGCAAAAATTAATGTAACCCCTGACACAGAAGTGATAAAAAAGTTTTGTTGCCAACATGAATATATATATATTTATTAAAAAACACATTATTTTACAACTCCTCATGCTCACTTTCACTTTTCCCTTTCATGCATCGGAGAAGGAAATGGCAACCCACTCCAGTGTTCTTGCCTGGAGAATCCCAGGGACGGGGGAGCCTGGTGGGCTGCCGTCTATGGGGTCGCACAGAGTCGGACACGACTGAAGCAACTTAGCAGCAGCAGCAGCATGCTCAAGTGTTATTAAAAAATGTTTCCTAAAGACCATAATTTTTCCTCAGGTAGTTAAGTATCCATTTATAAAAATAAATATACCATTTAAAATTCATAATAAAAATATGTTAGTTGTTGGTCATATATTATTTAATGTATCTGTACTATTATGGGCACTGAAATGCAGGTCATTATGAAAAGCATAGAATATACCCAAGGACAATTGCTGAAGTACAGACTGGGGACAGCAGACAGGGCTCAAACTGGGCTCCTGCCTTCAGGGTTTCTACCAAGAACTCCCGTCCCCTTGATTGCCAGGATTATCTTCATCAAATCAGATCTGATCAAGTCACTCTTGCTAAAGCAATTCCAGTAGCTTAAACTGCATCTCCTAGTTGGGCTTCAGCTTACTTTTCCAGCCTGATTTTAGGTAACCACCTAGAGCTTCAGCTGCACTGGAACACTCATCGCTCTTAAAAAAAATTATAGCTGCAATTATGGAGCATTATCTATATGTACTACGTAAAGTACTTCAGATGACTTATCTCAATTAATGATCACAAGCACCCTATTACAAAGATTATCATTACCACATTAGCTTTAAGGCCTCACAGGCACACAAACCCCTTTCAAAGCACAGTCTTATGTCTATAAAATTTACAAAAATAGTTTGTACTGTTTATCTTAAATAGGTCCCACCAAATTGTTTAAGTTTTAGGATGCACAAAACCTAGTTATGCTCCTGATTACTATTATTCCCATTTACTGAGGCTCAGAGAAGTTAAGTAACTTGCCAAAGTACTTGCCAAAAGGAAATGGTAGAGACAAGATTTGAACCCAGGTCTACTTGTCTTTAGAACCTAAGAACTATCGTACTAAGGTTCTACCTCTGTTCTTGTAGCTCCCATTGCCTGAAATGACCATTCTTCCTCTTCATATTTTCATCACTAGATTCCTAGAAGGCTCCTATTCGTCCTCCAAAGCCCAACTAAAATGTTACCCTTTCTTTACAGCATTTCCTAATCTTTCTTGAAAAAAAGAGATATCCTTTAGATATCCCTCTATTTTAAACACCTATCACGGTATATATATGATATGAAATAATCAGAAGAAAATGCTTTTTTGTAGTCAAAATGATCCACGTGCAAATTATAGCTTTGCAACATATTTGTGGTATAACCTAGGGCAAAATATTTAAACTCTCAAACCCTCAAGGTATTTATCTTTAAAATGGAAGCAATAATTCTTAGCACGATCATTCATTTAAATATCCAAACATCCATAATATTCAGGAAGTACTTGATGAGCGCCTACAATAAGCAAGGCACAGAGCATAAAAGAGTGAAAAACAGAGATACCGTTCCTGCTCTCACAAAGTTTACAGTCTAGTGGGGCATACAGATAAGGGGACAGATGATTAAAATGCAAAGTGAGAGTGTGAGTATCAACCAAGACCAAGGCAGGGTGTACAAGGGCTTACGGGGGAAGCATGGTGACCTAACCTACACTTGCAGGGTCAGGCAAGGACAAGGCAGATGACTAGCAATTCAGTGGTAAGTCTCTTAAAAATAACATAGAGCAAATATTCAAGACAGATGCCTCAAGTAATTTCAATTTAATAAAATACTTCCACCCCACCCACACCATAATCACACGTCCTTCAACTCTTTTAAGATTTGAAAACTCCTCTGAATGCCGGGGAGGGAAAACTGATTTTTTTTACAGTAAGTGGGTCAACCAAAATGAAACTTGGTGTGTTGTGCTGGTCAGTAGAAACCTCAAGAAGAACAGAACAGGCCAAATAAATGAAAATAAAATCTGCTTCTCAGAATTCTGTCACAACCATAAGGATTCCTTAACATTTCTTCTTGTTTTCTGTGTTAAAGCACTTAATGACAGAACAAGGAAATCATTTCCACGTTTTTCTGGGGGCTGAACTGCGGCACAAAGTGAGAAGCAATTGCAGCTTTCAAAAGAGATGCTAATTGCAGCTTTTAAAATATTAGACGCCCTCTAAATACCCGGCAACCCCCGTTCCCTAGGAGTTTCTGGGTCTTTCTTAAAGGTGGGGGAAGGATACTGCAATCTAGATTTCATTTCCTACCTGAGGATTTAAAAACATTTTTTTGCTGAGTGATATAGCACTGGAAAGAAAGACCATCTTATTTAGACAAGAAACCTGTAACAATTACAAAAGCTGCATTGAAACAATGAAGGGAAAACACTCAACCTCCTACTTTATTCTGCATAAAATGGGAATTTCCATCTTAATTTAGACTTTCTGCCAGCAAGCCAGCAACAGTAGGGCTTGGAGCCCTTCCTCTCACAGAGGTTTATTAGGCAAAGATGAAGGAAGGAAAATCGGCTATAAGACACCTATTGTTCTTACTTCCTGGGAGGGTGAGAGGGAGGAAAATGTCCTGCTGGCAATTCTGTTTATAAATGCTTTTCTTTACAATAAGGTAACAAATTTAAGGAGAAAAGGGAAGAGGAGCAGCTGCCCACACAGAATATTACTTTAAATTTCATTATTGGAAAATCACTCTATTCAGGCCAGGAGAGGGATAAGGCACAGGAGGAGAGGTGAAGAAAAATAACAAAATATGGAATGAAGCCAAAATCAAGTTACATAGACAGACTGGCTACAGGAACCAACATGGGAGCTAGGCAGTCCCCACATCGCCAACAGAAAAGAGGAAAACTGAGATCCAGAACAAGTAGAATGTTATTCTCATCAAACTACCAGTGCTTGTATTGGTAAGTATTCAGCTATCTACCAATCAGGTATTCCTAACTGAATACCAAGCTGAATACCAAGCTAAGTATTCAGCTATAAATGTGGATTACAGCTAAGTCCCCTGCATATGAATCTTCAAGTTTTGAACTTTCAAAGACGCAGATGTGCATTCGCATGTCCAATCACATAAGTAAGTTCACATGTCTGGCGCATATTGTCCCACGCATGCATCTTCTACACGGGGTTGTACTTTCATGTACTTTACTGAACAGGACTCTATAGGGTACAGTATCTTGATTTCAAGCCCAGGATGTCCAGAAGCAAGCATAAAAGCAGCGGTGATGTAGCTAGTACTGCTAAGAAGCACTAGGACTTGGAGGCCCAGAGAAAGGACAGAGAGAGACAAGAGGAAGAGGTAACTGAAGAACCCAAGAGATTCACGATGCAGGAAACGGCAAGGAGATTTTCTTTGAGGAGGCACTGTTAGTCTTTGAGGCCAGGACCCAACCTACAACAGTACAGGAAGACTGCATCAGCCCTTCAGAATGCAATCCGGTGCTTCCACGTCATCTATGACGAGACAGAAAGAGCTACTACACAGACATCACTGGATTGTTGTTTTCAAGAGGGTAGATAGAATTGAATCCAACAAGGAAACAGAACTTGTGCCATCAACGTAAAGGTATGAGTGAAGTTGCATCTTGCCCTCTGTCTTCTATTGCTGATTATCTTTCGAGTCTTCCATCTCCCATCTCCTCTCCCTCCTCCAGTCAGTAATTCTTGCCTGTTACTTGATGCCAGTATACCAGCTGTACTGTTGTACTGTATTACTGTACTTGTCAAGAATGTTTTCTTTATCTTTCGTGTTTGTTTCTTATGTTTGTGTGAAAAGTATTATAAACCTATTACAGTACAGTACTATATAGCTGATTGCATTATTAATAGTTGGGCACCTAAGCTAACTTTGTTGTACTTAGGAACAAACTGGACTTGTGAATGCACTCTCAGAAGGAACTAGTCCTTATGCAGGGGACTTACTGTACACGAAACCTTTAGCCACAAAATCTGCAAGATATTCAAGTAATTATCTTCATGTTTAACACTTTTTCTGAAAATGGAAAGATTCATACTCTGGTCTAAAAAAAGAGGCTGACCCATAATCAGTATATGAAAACATCGACTGAACTCAACTCCTGTTCTGAAGTACATGACTTGTAAACCTAGTTATGAAAATGTAAATACACTTCATTTTCCATCTAATCCCAGTTACAAGGATTTAAGTTTTATTGATACATGTGTGCCCATAACTTAATGGGATTAGAGTCAAATTAAGGGATAGGGTCGGCTGAGGCTATAATCTATACAGGAATCTCAAGTTGAAAAACATCACTGGGAATAAAATCAGATGGGGGGAATCATATGTGCTAGAAAGGACTCTGGGTGTACAGAGTGGGAAAAAAACTTTGAAAAGAGGCCTCAGGTAGGGATGGGCGTAGTAATGAGTCCAACACACACACGCGCACACACGTATGAGTACGCACACACACTGCATCTTCACATTAGAAAAGTGGTTTCTAAACTGCCATATAAGGAAAGTGGGTCCTCTTAGCTAATACCATGGGGTATGGGTTTTCACAAAAGGCCCTGAGAGGCCCACTGCCACCCGCATGTCTCCTCCTCTTCCCTCCCCTGCAAAGACCCACCTCCCCCAGGATAACGTCACTTCAGTCATGTCTGATTCTTTAAGACCCCATGGATTGTAGTTCACGCCAGGCTCCTCAGTCCATGGGATTCTCTAGGCAACAATACTGGAGTAGGTTGCCATGCCCTCCTCCAGGAGATCTTCCTGACCCAGGGATCCAGCCCACGTCTCTTATGTCTCCTGCATTGGCAGGTGGGATCTTTACCATTAACGCCACCTGGGAAGCCCCCTCCCAGGGTAAAGGCTGAGGAAGTGTCTGAAGAACAGTGGGCATGAGGGGCACAGGACCACAGCCTTCCCAGAACACTAGGGCTTGCTTGTGCCTGAGTCGAGGCAAGGCTGCATTCTAACACTGATTGACACTGCCTTGTGTAGATCTATTTCTCCTTCCTATTTTGTCCTCATTCTCTTGAATCAAAACTCACATTCCCATAGATCTCAATTCCCTTTGAAGCAATCAACAAATGTGATTAAAGTGACTCTTGACAGGGGGGCGAACCAACAAAATCTTACTTAACTCGGGGAGTTGGTGATGGACAGGGAGGCCTGGCGTGCTGCAATTCATGGGGTCGCAAAGAGTCCGACATGACTGAGCAACTGAACTGAACTAAACTGAACTGAACAAGGATTACTGGTTAAAAAGTGGGCTTGGAGACCGAAATGAAGAACTCATGGGTAAAATGTGTATGGAGATCCTCATCCTATCTCTAGAAGAGTGAGAACTCATTTTAAACATCTTCCTGTTACCCTGCCTTCCCCTCTCCTATATCCCAGGTACCTACCCATAAACCTTCCTTATCAACACTCTCCATTTGTCATTTAATCAATTCTGAGTCAGTTTCCTGCCAGAAGGTGACACAGTCAAGGGCTTAAATGGTTACTTCTGAGAAGACACTGTTCATCAGCACCTTACATGCTTAAATACTCCAAATTCATTGATATACAGTGTAGCAAAAGCCGGGATACCACCACAACCACAGCAGATGCTGCCTGTCATGTGACTCAGTCCCCTGACCTTGTACCCTATACTCAGAGTGATTGGAGAATGAACCTGCTGAAAAGTAACTGAAGTCAACAGGGTCCACGATGAAGGGAGTGAGAGCCGCTTCCTTTCCTAGAGACATCACATACAAAGGAGAGGGAAGAGGAGAAGAAAAAGAAGGAGGAAAGAAAACCAGGTTGAAACTTGGCATTTACTTAAGGAGCCAGCGGAATGTGCGTGCAGAGACAGTTTCACCGCACAGAGGGAGGCATAGATCAGAAGGCTTCCTTGGCACTATTAAATTTCTTTGGTGGCAGCCTTGGCTGGGAGGGCAAGGCACAAAAGTTGAGCTCAGGGTTCTGAGGGCCAAGAGGGGGTGTCTGCAAACTTGCGGTCCCAGCCAAGGCACAGAAGTCACGTTCAGGGTTCTGAGGGCCAAGAGGTGGTGTCTGCGAACTTACGGGGATTGATCGGCTCAGGAATCTCGCTGAGGAGGAAGACAGGCCGGTGTAGGAGGGCCGCAGGGCGGTGGAGTGCTCCTCGGTGGTCTTAGCGCCGTGGGGGCCCGGCTGACTGCTTGGGGCACTCCCACTGCTGCTGCTACTTCGGCTGTACTGGTTGTTGTTGAGCTCAGGGTAATTTCTGGCAGGCGGCTGGGAGCTGCCATTCAAGAGGTTGGTGAACGGGTTGGCGATGAAACCCATCTTGGAGGGTGATGTGGTCTTTTTGTTCTCTGGATCGTCGGCTGCAGCATTCAAGTTCCCTAGAGAACTGGCTAGCCGGGAGTTTATGGAAAAGCTGAATGAAAAACACAGGTGGGGGCAGGGGGGAGGACATAGATAGCCATGTATACTCATGCAGAGTTCATGTTTCTAAAACACATTAATCAGGACATTAGGGGAAGGCGATGCAGACAGTTCGGATCAATGCAAATGGTGACAGAATAGTTCTTGGTGATCTTACAATATGTGGCCTGTAGTTATACGTGGCAACTTCCTCTGTCAAAATCAGTTAAGACTCTAGAGCAGGCTCACTTTGACCAGAGATCCTGAAATAGAATATGTGGGGGTTCTCTTTGCCCTGAGGCAGGAAGTAAATGAATAGGACTGTGTAAGGGGAGAGCACAGAGCAGCCCTAAGTACAAGATGTAACTTTTATTAATATATATTCAATCCTATGACTACATCAAACATTCCTGCCCTGTTTAGTTCTGCCCCTATGCATCAGGGAGCAGACAACAGTATCATACAATATCAGTCTGTGCAACTGAACACCGTTCCTGGGATCATGGTAGGCCTGCTGTGGAAGGGCATGTTGTACAGCATTCCCTCCATGGCCTTGTCCCCACAATTCAAGACAGGAACAGAAGCCTAGGGGGTCACAGAGCCTTTGGTGGTTCCCCCCCGCCACCCTCCCGTCCCCTCCTCTGACGAACTTCAGACAAACTGGCAGTCGCTGCTGCCTTCCCTTTCCTCCTGCAGTGCCTCGGGAGAAGAGAGAAAAATTACCTTCTTACACTGGCGCCTGAGGATACAGAGCCTCTGTTTATCCTCTTGGCTGTCACAGAAGGGGACAAAGCCACTTTCGAGGTCTTCAAAGGAGATGCAGATCCTTGTGGGGAAGAACCCAATCTTTGTGGGGGAAAACGGGCAAAGAATCACACAGGAACTGTGTTATCGTAACATTCAGCCATCAACCAGGACAAAGTAAACTAACACAGCAGCCGACACTGACGCAGCTCTCACTCTGAGCTGGGCGCTCATCTCAGACCTTACAGGCATTAACTCAGCTCATCCTCACAACAACCCTACAAGGGAGGCGAAGACTGCACTTTGCAAGTCAGCAAAGCCTCTCAGCGAATGAGAAGAGGCAGAGCTGGGATTTAAATGCAGGAACCAAAGTCCCATGGTAACCATGATCCTGCCATCCTTGGTCACTTCCCTCCCTTGGACTGGCGTTCATTCCTCCCGAGTCCTTAGATTCTACTTCTGTATATTTTAAATCTCTCCTCTCCTTTCCAAGACTGGAAAGATTTACTGCAGCTGCCCGGGGTAAGCATCATTATTTCTTATCCTTACTCCTAGTAGCCCCTTTTAATCTTGTTCCTGGAAACTCACATTCTGAATAGCCTCTAGCAAAATCTAAGATATCTAATCATGTCGATTCACTATTTAAACCATTTAATCTTTCCTCAGTGTCCAAAAAGACTAAACTTCTTGGCTTGGCTTATAAAACCCTCTGAAATCTGGTATTTTCCAATTCTCCACACTTTCCCACCATTCCTCTACTCCAGCTACATAAAATGCTCTGAGATACCTGGATGGATGACATCAATACCCCTGTCCAGTTTACATACACTATTTTCCCTGCCCTTACCTCACCCCTACACACACTTTTCCCTTCCACTGCCATCTGACTCACTCCTATTGCTTAGCCTTTCATAATAGGCCAATCAGCTGCTACCTCTTACAGCAAGCCTTCACTGAATTCCCAGGTGGGGTCAGCATGCAGCTTCATCATATATTCTCACAGTAAATCATAGCTTCTTATACCATCTTGAATTATTTGATACTGTCTACTTTCCTCAAAATAAGCTCCCTCAGGAGCAAAGAACTTTCTCTCACTTCAATTCCCAGTGACTAGCACAGTGCCAGACTCAGAGCAGGTGCTCAGTAAATGTTTGCTGAGTGAACACAGAGGGAAAACTGACCCAAGTCTGGACAGTCAAGGCCCAGTCATGGTTTTAATACCAAATCTGTTTGGTCCTGGACAGGTATTTTAATGAAGAGGGACTCTTTTCCCTATCTGCTGCAGAAAAGCTGCTTTACTTGTACTCTTCCTTTCATCATCTTCCCTCCAAACAGGAGCGTACAATATGGTTTGCCTCTAAATTAAGGACAGAAGAAGTTGAACAGGGAAGCAGCTCCAGCTTCTGGATAAGTCTGGGTCATATCAGAACTGCTCCAGTAAGCAACCCTAAACCTACAGCTGAATGAGAACAGGGATGAGGAATGTATTAGCTTTTTCCC